>NC_088376.1:187285000-187617500 GCF_037993035.2 Macaca fascicularis | reverse complement strand
AAGCAATACCATGCAGGACATAGTCATGGGAAAAAAATATTTATATTGACATGTAAGTCTTCATATGTTAAGTAGTTTTCGTTTTCTAAAAATAACGGTATCCAGTAACAAGGATACGTTTGTATTCATTAGTATGATGTATAGACTAAATAAAAGATTGAATGATTAATTGATGTATTGGTTGTGTTATATACATATGTGTATGTATTATGTATAATGCATATATATACATTATATATATGTATATGTTATATATTATATATACACACACATATATATTTCTTCATTTTTGAGACAGGGTCTTGATCTGTTACCTATGCTGAAATGCACTGGCTTGATCATGGCTCACTGTAGCCTCAACCTTGCAGGTTCAAGCCATCCTCCCATGTTAGCCTCTAAGTAGCTGGGAATACAGGTGTAACCCACCATATCCAGCTATTTTTTGTATTTTTGTGAAGACAGGGTTTAGCCATGTTGCTCAGGCTGGTCTTGAACTTCTGGGTTCCAGTGATCCACCCCCTTGGCCTCTCAAAGTGCTGGTATTATAGGTATGAACTACCACACCTGGCCTTGCAGTGTGTATTTAACAAATACTCTGTCCCTGGCATTGTGTGTTCCACATATTGGGAATAAAGCAGCAACCACATTGTCAAAAACACCTGCTTATTCCAATAGAGGGTGGGATAGACAAAATAAATAAATAAAATATATGCTGTGACATATTTTAGTTTCCTCAATAAATAAGAGAGAACACCAGAAACAATACTAATTATAATCCCTAATGGAGTCTTCAAAATAAATAAGGTGATATCAGAAAAACTCTAATTGCTAATGTGAAAACTATGGAAACCTGTAGAAGCTATGCAAGTTCTGGTACAAATAAACCAGGTGAGAGGAACAATCATGAGTACCGATTTCCAATATGCTGCAAGTGTTGCATTGAACAATATGCCAAGCTGATTATCTCAGTTCTAACTAAAACCCTGATTACAACAAGCCAAGGCACCAAAAATGCAAGCCCTTTGAAGACATGTCTTATTTTCAGGGGACTCATTATCATCACTTCCCATTTATATGCAGTTTTACTTGTTGTGAAGTGAACTGATTATGAGATTTTTGGGGGAAAAGAATGTAAAAATAAGATTAGCCATTATTGCCAATTATGCCTTTACCTTTGACCTTCATGTACCAAATGTAGAGGTCCAGTTTCTTGGTTTTTGGTATACAGTGTGCTTACTTTCATTGAATCTTATGTCTGATCTAAAAGTAACTAACATATGCCACTTCCATTTAGAAATGTTAAAGCCAATGATAATATTTCCAATATTTTTATCTTCCCATGGATCTAGTCCTCTTGTTTTATAACTCTATGCTTCTTTTCCTTAGTGTCCCTGGTAAGTTTTAATTGAATGTTAAAATTTTGTATACAAGATCACAGATCACACCTACACACACATATCTATCTATCTATCTATCTATCTATCTATCTATCTATCTATCTATCTATCTCTCTATCTCTCTATCTATCTCTCTATCTATCTATCTGAAGTAAATGTGGGCTGAGTGTGCTGGCACATAACTATAATCCCAACAATTTGGGAGGCTGAGGCAGGCAGATCACTTGAGTTCAGGAGTTTGAGACCAGCTTGACCAACATGGTGAAACCCTGTCTCTACTAAAAACAGAAAAATTATCCGGGCGTGGTGGCAGGCACTTGTTATCCCATCTACTTGGGAGGCTGAGGCAGGAGAAGTGCTTGAACCCAGGAGGCAGAGGTTGCGGTGAGCCAAGATGGTGCCACTGCACTGAAACGTGGGTGGCAGAGCCAGACAACATCTCAAAGATAATTAAAAGAAAATTTAAATAAATAAAGTACATGTGTACAGACAAAAATGTGTCTATGTATATGTATTTCATATGTGTGTCTCTGTGTGTGTGTGTGTGTATGTGTGTGTGTGTGTCTGTGTATCTGTGTTTTCTTACCCTATCCACTGCTGTCAGGCAGCTGCCGTAGTAAGGAATTCCCTCAATACATTCAGGAACGGAGATGACTTGAGACTAAGTGCCACACTTCATAAAGCTTGTTGTGATTGAATGTCAGACTTCAGAAGGAAACCTTTGCTTTCAGCCTGATCTTAGAGTATATATCTTAAGGGGTCCCAGTTGCGCATCTGTGAAATTTACAAGAGTCCATCCGCTGCTTGACCATTTTTTTCTACTATACTACAAGAAGGACAAATTCTCCTCTCAGGTTTTCTGTCACTTTCTGTTGGTCTCTCATCACTAACAGCTTAGTAATCAAAAATGCTTGTAAAGAAAACTAGTGCACAGAATTGGCCTTAAATCTCTGGACCTTCTACTTTCTAGAAGCTTGATGCTTTAAATCTTGACTGCATCCAAGCCCAGCTTCTTTGCTTCTTGCCTTGTCTCAGATGAGACTTTGGACTTGGACTTTTTAGTTAATGCTGGAATTAGTTAAGACACTGGAGAGACTGTTGGAAAGGCATAACTGTGTTTTAAAATGTGAGGACATGAGATTTTGGAGGGCCAGGGGTAGAATGATATGGTTTGGCTGTGTTCGCACCCAAATCTTATCTTGAATTGTAGTTCCCACAATCCCCATGTGTCATGGGAGGGACCTGCTGGGGGGTAATTGAATCGTGGGGGCTGTTACCTGCATGCTGTTCTTGTGATAGTAAGTTCTCACAAGATCTGATGGTTTTACTGGGGGCTTTTCCCCTTTTGCTTGACTCTTCTCTCTCCTGCCACCATGTGAAGAAGAATGTTTTTGCTGCCCCTCCTGCCATGACTGTAAGTTTCCTAAAGCCTCCCCAGTCATACAGAACTGTGAGCCAATTAAACCTCTTCTTTTTATAAATGACCCAATATTTGTAGCAGTGTGAGAACGAACTAATACAGATGCCTTCAAAAATATTTCCCTATTTTATTCAGCTCCAGTGGATACAGGGCTATAAATTGTCCTGGAAGTGCCACGCGTGGAAGTCTAGAGTGTTTATGAATTAAACATATTGGCCTCAAAATCATCTCATCAGAAGAATGAAATGATAGCAGATTTTTCATAAAATGCCTAAGAATTCTAATAATATAGATGATAGGAAGATATCTGACAGGAAATATATAGAAAGGTGTAATTAATTTCTTCTCCCAAAAGGTTTTACTTTCATTCTTTTATGTCAGATCATATGAACAAGAATTTTAACACTAAGCAAAGGAAATTTCATTTTCATTTTCCATACACTATTACTGTTAGACTTTTGAAAATGTTTCACACCATCATAAATTAGCATTTTAGCTTCTTTCCTCCTGTGAACATAATTAGAAGACTTGAGTAGCCAGGATAGCTTAGAGCCATAAGAACTAATAAAGAAAAGAACAAAGAACTAGGCCAACAATGGCATTCTCTCCATTTTACCTAGAATTGCTGAACAGGATGCACTTTTTATGTTATAAATGAGCTGTTCTTACTCTACACCAGTTTTATAACAATTTCTTTAAACAACTTAGCATAAATACATACAGATTTATGTTATTCTTAGTTGTTTCATTTAAGCATATGATATTCCTCCCATTTTTGCAAGCTTCTTATTGATAAAGTCTGGACATTCACAGAGTGAAAGAACATTTTTGCAAATCATATATTTGATCAAGTACATTTATCTAAAAATACATATAAATTATAAGTGAGTATCCACTTACAATTTAATAATAAAAAGGGAAACAACAAATTAAAAACAGGTCAACAATCTTAATAGATGTTTCTTCAAAAAGATGTAAAATTGGCTTCTATGCATATTATAAGATGCTCAACTTGATTAACCATCAGGTACTGCTAGTCAAAACCACAATGAAATACCATTTGCAACCCCAAGAATGACTGAAATTATAAAGATAAATAACAATTTTTGGTGAGTGTCTGGGGAAATTTGCACCCTTTTATGCTATTGGTAGGAACAGAAAATGGTGGAGCTTGTTGACAAACAGTCTGGCAATTCTCCAAAAAGTTAAACCTAGAGTTACCATATGACCTCAAATCTCCACTCCTAGACGTATACCGTAAGGAATCAAAAATACATGTTCACATAAAAATCTATAAACAAATGATCATAAATGCTTTATTTACAATAGTCGAAAGCAGAACCAATCCAAATATCCAAAACTGATAAAAGAGCAAATGAAATGTGTTATATGTATTAGTTTTCTATCGATGCTATAAAAATACTACAATTTAGTGGATTGGACATCTGAAATGGGTGTCAAAGGACTATAATAACTGTACTCTCAAAGCTGTGTTTCCTCTGGAGGCTTTAGGGGAGTAGATGTACCTTTACCCTTTCCAGCTTCTAGAGGTTGCTTTTATTCCTTGACTTGAGGTCTTATCCTTTATCTTCAGAAAAGTATTTGCATCACTCTGATCTCTGCTTCCTTCATCACATCTTGTTCCTGACTCTAACTTTTATTCCATCTTTTAGGAACCTTTCTTATTGCATTTGGCCCACCCACCTGGATACTGTAGGATAATGTCCCCTAGATCCTTAACTCAATCACATCTCAAAATTCTTAATCACATCTGCGCAGTTATTTTTGCCATGTAAGTTCATCTCGTCACAAATTCTGGGATTAGGATATGGTCATCTGAAGTGGTAATTATTCTGCTTACCACACCATACAATAAGATATTATTCAGCAGTAAATGACTCAACCTAGATGAACTTTGAAAACATTATGCTAAGAAAAAGAAGCCAACCACTAAATATCACATATTATATAATTCAATCTGTATGTAATGTCCAGAATAGACAAGTCTACAAAACACATAACATAGCATCATGGTTGCCCAAGACTGGATAGAAAAGAAGAATGACTACTAATAAATAAGGGGTGATTGTAAGAGGGGATCATTAGGTGACAGAAATATTGGAAAATTGATTATGGTGATGGCTGCATAGCTTTGTGAACCTATTTAAAATAGTTGAATTGTGTAATGTACATAGGTAAATTGTATAGTGTGTGAGTTATACATCAATAGAACTGTTATGAAAAATAAAGAAATTAGAACATATTTTGAATTGAATCAAAATAAAAACAACAAAAATTTGTGAAATGTACATAAAGATATGGATAAAGTAGTACTTATGGAGAAATGTAAGCATTAAATTCTTATAAAAGAAGAACAATCTAAAACAAACAGCTTCTGTTTTAAAAACCTGAGAAATAATTTCAAATTAAACAGAAAGTAATTACAATAAAGGAAATAACAAAGATAAGAGTGGAAATTAATATAATAGGAAACACAAAAATAACAGATAAAATAAGCTGGGCCTTTGAAAATATCAGGATAATTGATACCACTCTTGTCTGACTCATTCAGATAAAAAGAACATAAAATTTGCCAGTTTCAGGAATGACAGATGATGAGAAATAATCTCATCATGTATTTTCTAGATGTAAGAGGATAAGGGGATATTTTGCAAAATTCTAAGTCAATATATTAGAAGCATAGATGAAAAACATATTCTTTGAAAGACGCAAATTACCAAAGCTCACGCAAAGTTATTGACAACATGCCTACCTCTATACCTTTTAGAGATCTTGAAAATATAGTTTAAAAACTTCCATGAAAAAATAAAACCATCAAGGTTCAGATGGCTTTTTTGGTAAATTTTGCAAATAATTCTAAGGAAAATTATATTCAAAACTGTCCTAGAAAATAGTAAAAAGAATAATTATTTTGTAATTCTATGAAGCAATAGTATCCTAATACAAAAACTAGACCTAAAAATGAGAAGAAAATTTTTCTACAGATTAATATCCCTTATGTCTAAACATGCAATAAATCTCAACATTACTTTAGCTAAAATTAAAGGTTAGCTTAAAAGGTATAATCAATAATGTAATTTACCATATTAATAAACTTAAAAAGGATAAAATATACACAGTCATCACAATAGATGCAGAATAAACATTTTATGGAATTCAACAATAATTCTTGGTGAAAATTCTCAGCAAATTAATAATATAATAGAATTTCCCCATCTATAAAAAACTGTAGCTAATATCACACTGAATCACGAAAGCTAGATTGCTTTCTGTCTAAAATCAAGGTTAAGAGAGGAAGTTGAATCTATATTATACTGAAGGCTCTTTCTAATGCAGTAAGATAAGAAAAAAAAATCATTCAGTTGGAAAGAAAGAAGTAAACATGCTTTTATTCAAAGAAAAGATGATCCATTATGTAGAAAATCAATGACTATGACAAAAATCTAATCATCATGTTTAAGAAATTTACTGAATAAAAAATTGATTTATATATTTGTAATGAACAATTAGAAATTTAAATTTACAAACAATTCCTTTTATGCAATTTTTCATTCTTTCACATTCTTGCAAACAGTTAATATAGTCAGAAATTTAGCCATTCCAATAAGTACATTGACTGTCTTATCATGGTGTCAGTTTGAATTGTCTTAATGACTATTACTGTAAGCATTGATTTATATAAATACTTGTTATTAATATATGTTCTTTGGTAAATTATCTGCACAAAGCTGTTGTCCTTCTTAAAAATAACTGTTTGACAATCTTTACAAATTCCAGATAGAAATCCTATATTAGATATATGCCTTGCAAAGTGTTTTCATGCTCTGTGATTGTTTTTTTAAGTTCTCTTTTAGGTTCTGATCTTGGTCAACTCTAAATTGTTCTTTCATACTCACAACACCACGTCTTGTGAGTCATACCTCAGAAATATTTGTCAAGCCAAAGGTCACAAATTACTTATAGAAGTTTTATAGTTTTAAGTGGTATATTAGGTCTGTGACATATTTTGAGCTAATTTTTGTGTATATGTTAGTTATATATCAAAGTTCCTTTTTTACAAACGGTTATCCAATCTTTCCAGCTCCATTTGTTGAAAAGTTTATACTTTCTCTACTTAGCTTCTTTTGCATGCTTGTCACAATTAGTTTTCATGTATCTATGTGTATATTCCTGGACTCTGTTCTGCTCTATTTTCTATATATCTGTTTTTATATGTCAATTCTTCACCTTCATGGTTATGGTAGTTTTAGAATAAGTCTTTAATTTAATCTAATATAATCATAATTATAAATCTAAAATAATCTAAATATAATCTAAAATAATCATATATTGCTGGTAGGAATGCAAAATGATAGAATCGCTTAGGAAAACATCTTGGTGATTTCTTAAAATGTTAAAACACATTTACTATTCAACCCAGCCATTTTCACTCCTACATATTATCACAAAAGAATTAAAAACATATATTCTTTTAAAAATGTGTATTCAAATTCATAGGAGCTTTATTTATAAAAGCCAAAACTAGAAATGACCAAAATGTCCAGTAACAGATGTATAAATAAACTGTGACATATCCATACAATAGAATACCACTTATCAGTAAAAATAAATACATTATTGATATATGGTACAACATGAACAAATTTTGAAAGAAATATGCAATATAAAAGAAGCTAGATGAAAAATAAATATTATGATGTCACTTATATAAAATTCTAGAAAACAGAAATTAGTCTACTGTGAGAGATGATGTTATGAACTGAATTGTGTCTCATCAAAATACATATGTCAAAGCCCTAAACTGTAATTTGTATGTACTAGGAAACAGTATCTTCATAGAGGCAATTAAGATTAAATGAAGTTGTAAGGATGAAGTCCTAATTCAATATGACTAGCGTCCTTATAAAAAGAGAGCATGACACCAGGTATGTATGCACACAGGGATCATGTCATATGAGGACATTGGGAGATGGGGCTGTCTACAAGCCAAGAAGAGAGGACTCTTCCTGAAAAGGGAGAAACCAAACCTGCAAGCACCTTGATACTGGACTTCCAGCCTCAAGAGTTGTGAGAAATAAATTTCTGCTGTTTAAGCCACCCAATCTGGTATTTTGTTATGGCTGTCCTAGAAAACTAATACAAATCATAAATAATATCACTAAACCCATACCTTCATCCTCTGTTGAATGGATAAATATAATGTGGAAAATACATGCAGTGGAAGACAGCACAACAGAAAAGAAAGATTAAATGGTTGCCACATATAACAGCAGGTTAAATATCACAGATATAATGTTGAGTGAAAGAAGTCAGACACAACACCTAATTCTATTTACACAATTTGAGAACAGGCAAATTAATCTATGCTCTTGAAGTCAGGTTAGTGGATACTTTAGAAAGGACTAAAGTTACTTGGATAAGTTTCATTAGGCCGGGCTGGGCGTGGTGGCTCATGCCTATAATCCCAACACTTTGGGAGGCCAGGACAAGCAGAGCACCTGAAGTCAGGAGCTCGAGAACAGCCTGACCAACATGGAGAAAACCTATCTCTACTAAAAATACAAAATTAGCTGGACGTGGTGATGCATGCCTATAAGCCCAGCTACTCAGGAGGCTGAGGCAGGAGAATCGCTTGAACCCGGGAGGCGGACGTTGCGGTGAACCAAGATTGCACCATTGCACTCCAGCCTGGGCAACAAAGATGAAAACTCTGTTCCCCCACAAAAAAAGTTTCATCAGGCCACATGGTGGCCTTCTGAGTTTCTGAGTGCTGATAACCTAGTATTTCTTCATCTGGGTTTGAGTACCAGGCAGGACAACCCAAGGGGCAGCGATGCTAAGCTTTCATCAGGCTTTCAATTTATATTCAGAGTGGGGTCAGTCGGCGCCTTCGGTGCCCATTTTTATTAAATAGGACTTTTTGCTGAAGCACAATATAAATACCAAAAAGCATACAGGTTAAAAGGGTTTAGTTCTAATACTTTTTTCTAAAGTACACACATCGGACATAAATGGGCTGGATAAGCCTTCTGTACCATAAAGAGTTTTCCAAAGACTTTGGAAATCCAACCATCTGAAGGAATAGTTCTGGGAAAGGAAGAAATACCCTTGGCAGCTGCTGCCTTTCTTCTGATTGGATTATGGGATATTAAAGAGGAGAGCCTTCTATTATTTAGGAGAAAACCTTTTATCTCAGTTCCTGTTGAAATGCAAAACCTGAAGTGCTGAGAAAAGTTGTAAAGAATTGTGAAGAATTTCTTTACTCTTAAGGAGGACAACCAAAGAAGGGTCTTTGTCCCAAACAACAGAAAAAGAAAACATATCAAGTCAGAAAATATATGCATATACATGCATATGGATATATATATGCACACATATATATATGAAGTGGGTGGTAAAAGTACGCTTTTGTAAGCAAGTGTTTCTGCTATGATTTTGTTACTCGTGTGCTCATGTGTATAAAGTAACAACATTGTAACCAACACTATAAAACTTATTCTTTAGTTATGGTAATGGCCCTGACCTTCCAATAAATATCTAGGGTTTACTTTTCCTACTGGAAAACAAAGGCTTCGTGCCAGACTTGCAGTTGCTCTGCTTCCTGGCTACCATGAGAATATTGAAGGACCGCTAGCACTGAGGGTCCTGGAGAAACATCTCCTCCCAGAGTTACCAGGTGTAACCTTCAGCAAATGCTCTCTATTGTTACTCCCTTCCTGGGTTCCAACAAGCAGTTAATCTAGGCCTTGGTGAAGGTATTATTTTTAATTCAAACTCCATAAAAATATGTGTCCAACTACACATAAACAGAGGCACAACCAAATATGGAATACTAAAGAGTTAGGAAAATACCAAAATGAAGTTTTATTTTGAAAAAAAAAAAAATAGCCTAGGAAACTATACTGCAAAGTCCATTTGCAAATGTAGAATAAACATTTCATTCGAATTTTATACATAATTCCAGTTCCACAAATGAACATGTGTATGTGTGTGGGGAAAAGAGAGGCGAGGGGAAGGAGACTGAAGGGTCGAGAGGTTGGTTGATTGAGGTGTCACGTGTATAGTTTCTTCTCATTTGCTGCTTTTTATTTCTTTTCACTTTTCAAATGCATAAAACTATTTTACTTTATTACTCTACTAGGAAAACCAATACATACACTTAATGAAAAATAACCAAACCTTAAAAGTCAAATTTGTCTGCAGAACTGCTTTTGTATACTCAACTCTTGGGATGTCAGAGTAAAAAGCAAAGTTTTATTCCATCTTTTCATGCCTTTTAAATTCCATTTTACTGTCTACTCATATGAATTTCTGGGAATCTGAAAAGTGTAGCTTCAATTGTATTAGATATCTTGTTAAATTATTCTCCCTGATCCCTTAGGATTATGTCTCATAAAATCACATAGAAAAAGAATGTTCATGAAATCCACATACATCAGTAGTTTTCTTAAAAAAAAAGTATATATACATATATAGTTCCTTATTGTTGATAAGGAATGTATGTATAGTTATATATATATATTGTTCATAAGGAATATATATATATATATTCCTTATGAACAATAAGGAAGTATATATATGGATATATATATTCCTTATGAACAATAAGGAAGTATATATATGTGTATATATAGTTCCTTATGAACAATAAGGAACTATATATATGTATATATACTTTTTTAAGAAAACTACTGATGTGTATATATATGATGAATATATATATTCATATATATGATGAATATATATATGATGAATGTATATATTCCTTATGAACAATACTTTTAGGAGGTAGGCCTCATTCTTACAATCATTTCATCAAAATGTAGCAGGCATCCTAGTTTTTATTATAGATCGACTATTCAAATAAAGACATCTTAACCCTACCTTCTACCCTTTCTTTTCTCCCTCTTCATCCTTCCCATCCACTCCTTTCCTTTCTTGTTTTCTGATTTCCTGCCTTCCTTCTTTCCTTCCCTGCAAATGAATCCTATATCCCATTAAATATATAGCTTAGGTATTTTTGTCTGATATCTTCTTTTGTCTGCTACATTTTAAAACTACTTGCAAGAACTTACTTCAACATTCACAAGGATTAACTATGTAATATGTTCATAAATTTAACATTTCTTAAATTGCTATGTAATGGAGTAATTACCTGAAATCATCTTCATCTGTTTATGCTAATCGTTTGTATCTCCCGTAGCATAACTATTTCTCCTTTAACATGCACACCTTCTCAATGTATGTCATTGCCCACAAAGAATCAGGACAATTACTTGGGAGGTTTAGGTTTAAAAGAACTCCTTCTTCCAGCTTTTTGTTTGGTTTGCTTTGGTTTGGTTTGGTTTGGTTCGGTTTGGTTTTTTGAGACAGAGTCTTGTTCTGTCACCCAGGCTGGGGTGTAGTGGGCTATCTCAGCTCACTGCAACTTCCACCTCCCCATTCTTACAACTTTTTAAAATGTTTTATTTAAAAGTGCTCTTCTTTTTTTGCCTGAACTCATCAGATACTTTCCATAATTCTCTTATATATTTATCAATTTATATTCTTTAGGTTGTATTGGGAATCCCAAACTGAGCCAGTAGAAGCATAAACTGTAGTTCCATACATAGAAGGAAAGGGTCTGAAAGACTGCAAACGTGATTGCCATTTCTGCAGTATCTCCATTTTTGCTTTGGGGACACTATTCCTAGTTTCAATAATTTACACGGGATAATGTTGACAAAGTAGTTTTGTTGGTTTCAATGAGCTTGGCTTTACATTCAGAGAATCAACAATTTTCTTCTTAATGGTTGAGATTTGCTGATATTTCTGCTCATTACAAGTGTTTTGTAAGATATTAAAAATTTTGATAAAATTTTATAATGTAAATTCCTTTAGGCTTTTCCACAGGAGGCCTACATGCTTACCACCAGTGCTGCCGTCCTGTCTCCAGTGATTCCTGAGATGTTCCAGCATATTTTGCGAGTACTCAACACCAACAACAATGCGGGGACGGGGCATGGAAAACAGTCTCTGCCATCACTGTCTTTAAGGATGTAGGTCAAAGGTATGCTCAGGTGGTGTTGAGGAAAGCAGACATTGACCTCACCAAGAGGACAGGAGAATTCACTGAGGAAGAGATGGAACATGGTATCACCATTATGCAGTATCTACACTAGCACGGGATCCCAGACTGGTTTGTGAACAGACAGAGGATGTCAAAGAATGGAACATATACCCACATCCTGGCCACCGGTTTGGACAATGAGCTGCATGAAGATCTGGAGCAACTAAAGAAGATTCCAGCCTGTAGAGGTCTGAGCCACTTCTGGGGCCTTCAGCTCCAACGCCAGCACAGTGAAACTACTGGCTGCTGTAGTCGTATCGTGGCTGTATTCAAGAATAAATAAGTCTGTAGGCTTTGTCTGCTTTAATAAATCACTCTGGTAGGAAAACTGCTATTTCAAATGTAGTATGTTTTATCTTTCAGGGAAAGTGAAATCTTTCCATGAAAAAAATAAATCAAGTCAGCTGTATTGTAGCAGTTGGTTTGACTTCCATGCTGATTTGTATTATCTGATAGCAGATTAAATATATTTAATTCACTTGTTGACCTGATGCTATAAGTAGCCAAAGAAACACTGGGCTAAATAACTTCAGAGACCTTCTGTATCAGTTGAATGATTTGTCTTTGTTGGTTCAATGCCCTGAAATTCTGGGCATTCTCTCAAACCAAGAATTTCAGGTGGTTATGATAATGTTGCCACCTCTTCACTATAATCACACTTAATTAGTTGCAGCAGGTGGTAGTAGCTGGCACAGTTGAACAGCTCTCCTCACTTCACCAACAATTGGCTATTTGTTCAGCAAATAAAAAGGACTCCGTATGAGGAATCAAGAGAAAAATGACTGTGCAGTAGCTGGGATTCTACCAATTCTTTTATTCTCTTGTTTCTTTTCCACTATAGAATTTGTCTCTTTTTTTTTTAACAGAGAAAATGGCGTGTTACCTTTTCCAGGGAAATAAATTATATGTATTCAGTAAGTATCCTTTAAAAGGTATGAACTGAATTTAGAGATCTGAAACAGAAAGTATTGTTTGAGGTTTTCTTGGTTAGCAAAAGTTATCTTTTTAAATGACATTGTCAATGTTAATTTGCCCTTTTAAGCCATTCTACAAATCTATACACGGTTCAAAATAACATGTTTTACACAATAAATATGTAAAATTTAATTTGTTATTTAAAAAATTGAAAATAAATACATAAATGCATGGGAAAAAATACTTTTATATATATTTTCAAAGAGAATGAGCCTTTGTTAGGTAACGTCGTTTTCTAGCATAATGACCTGATATGGATTTCTTTAAAATTCCATTGATATACCTTATTGAATATCATGCTTGCACATGTACACAAACACACTAAAACATACTAATAGTTTATGTAAGTAGAGAGAATCAGGACTGATATTTTGAGTGTGAAATAAAGTTTCTTTCCATTACAAAACAATGGTAATTTGTCTTTTAGTGTGTTATTATTTCAAAATGGTTATTTTTTTATCCTTTGTGTTTTTAAAATAATAATTATCTTTATTAATATAACAAGACATTTAATTATTTTTTTATTTATTTTATTTATTTATTTATTTATTTATTTTTATTTTTTTTTTTTGGAGACGGAGTCTCGCTCTGTCGCCCAGGCTGGAGTGCAGTGGCCGGATCTCAGCTCACTGCAAGCTCCGCCTCCCGGGTCTACGCCATTCTCCTGCCTCAGCCTCCTGAGTAGCTGGGACTACAGGCGCCCGCCACCTCGCCCGGCTAGTTTTTTGTATTTTTTAGTAGAGAAGGGGTTTCACTGTGTTAGCCAGGATGGTCTCGATCTCCTGACCTCGTGATCCGCCCGTCTCAGCCTCCGAAAGTACTGGGATTACAGGCTTGAGCCACCGCGCCCGGCCGACATTTAATTATTAAGTTAATTCTTTACTATATTTTTCTTTTGTTTCAATTGGTTTTTCAAGGAGCTTAAGCCTTGTTTTATCTCTGGATTTTCTTATATATGTATTCTATAATTATCATTTTATAAAACAGATATATTATCTAGTTTAGGGAAATATAATGTGTTTTTAATACCCAGCATGTTTAAATAAAAACATGGAAAAAATAACCTACTATGATGAGTGGTTTGAAGGCCATATGTTGGCATCTTACGTAGCTAAAAGAAAACCTAATATTTGTACTGTTAACAAATAACAGTATCATGAAAAAAGTTAATTAGTGCTTGAACCTGTGCATTGAGTTTGATGACTATTTTCTTCTGGAATTGCTCTAGCGGCAATTTTTCTTTATTCCTCCAACAATCAATGTTTTTCAGAAAAAAGTGCAGATAAGGAAAACATAATTCTTAATGTTTTAAGAAAGTAGAAAAATGATGTGACTCGTCTGTGCATCTCTGCATTCAAATGGGCTATTTTTGTAAACAACACATCATTTACTCGTATATAATACATCAGAACCATTTGTGTTGTTAAAATGTGTGCTGATGCTTCATATAAAAATTTTCCCTGGAGTAAGTTAAATTTATGCACTAACAGCGGAGTGGTACAGTTTAGATTTTGAATATTTAAATTAAACACTTTCAATCTTTCAAATTTTATAATGTAGTGTTTCACACATTAGAATGGATGTAAGATGTGTGTGAAAGTTCTGAAGAATAAAAATAAACTCCCACAAAGCAACTTGAATACCAAACATTAGCAATGCCCATGATTATCACATGTGTGACTTCCCAATTCTCCCTTTGTTATGTAGGGGTAGCAAATGTCTTGAATTTTGTATTTATCACTGCCTTAATTTTAAAAGAATATATTTATCATTGTGCCAGATTATCTCTTTTCAACTCAGCATCAGCTTCACCCTCTTTTATATTTTGCCTGTCTCATAGGAGTGAAGCCTAGAGCTGTATTTCTTTGTGACAACTGCCAACAGCATTTTGGGTTAGATTTCCAAATTAAGAAGCATGTAATACTTGGAAGGCAGAAGAGAAGGAAATATCATCAGCCTCCATAGAGAACAGAATGATTTTGATCAGCGTGTAGACATTTTCAAGCATATCATCTATTTGATGCTACTACTAGCCAATGAGATCACGAGGTTATTTTCTGGTATTTCTGCAGCATCCTGATATTTAGAAGTCAGTACAATGTTCTCCTCCTTTGGCTTCCCCATTCTTCAGTGGATTCTGTAAGCCTTGAATTCCCTATTAATTACTATTTCTGCCTCCTGTGCATAGGAAAATATCTGTGTTCTTATCTGAACCTGAAGAACAATGCATGTATGAATTCCCAAATATATTTGTTGTTGTTGTTATGAGCTTCAGAAAAGGATATTAAATTCAAAATTGTCCTATGTGACTTGCTTTTTCACCAACACTATACGCCTATTATTTATGTATGGTAATTTACATAGATGTGGACATTATTATTTAGTGTTGCAAAATATCCCATTTTATGACTACAACACAATTTTTTAAATAATATTCTCTGCCCTTGGCTTACCCATCTTTCAAGGGATTCTGTAAACGTTTAATTCCCTATTATTTAATTGCACTGATAAACATTTGGTTTGCTGTTATTTTTATTTTCCATTTTTTCTTGTTTTGTTTTCTCTTTGGCATTTTGCTACAATAAGCAAGATGGCCAGGTGCATTCTTTAGAAAGTCTTTTTAATGTACATTTACAAGCGTTTTCCTACCTTATTGACAAAGTACTTTTACTTGGCAGGACTTCCGTCGAGTTCCTGAACCTTCTCCTAGGCCTTTCTGTGCACTTTCTTATAAATCCAGTTTTAGCAAAGAACCCAGCTCAGTCAGTTTAGCACGAATCTACCACACTCCATATCTGATGACTTTCAATATCCAATCCAATTCTTCATCTGCCACTGCTTCATAGGTGATACTGGCTCACGCTGGCATATATTCGGAAAGAATCTGTTAAGTCTGTTCATCTAGAATGCCCCTTACCTTTGCATCCAGTGACCTCCATCCTACTCTTTGGGTATGAATTTCTACTTGCTCATGCTATATTTGAAGTTCAGCCCAATCTCTATCCCCCACTGCAAGACCCCATTGCAGTGGTCCCTATGTTTATTGCAATAGCTTTGAATGAAATGCTTTAATACATACCATTGAATAATCTTTTATTTAATAGTGCATTCATTAAATATACAATTACTTAGGAGTATCTGCATTTTCTACTTTAAGCAATGGAGCTAAATTTTTTTTAGAATTGATTATACTAATTCCAATTGCAAGCGTATTAAAAATAGCAATTTCTCATGTATTTGCCTAGTTGTGGTATTGTGTAGATTTAGTGATGTGCCAATTTAATAGACTTAAATTGGTATCTTATTATAGTTTTGGTGTGTAACCTCCTGACTATAAATAAGATTAAATAATTTGCCTGTTTTAATTTCTTACTTATTTTATATTTTGTGAAATACTTGTTAAAATGACTGTCAAATTTTCCAGTTATGTTTTCATCACTTTTTGCAGTTTATTAAGTTCTCTAGATACAATACAATTGAAATACATATATTTCAAATAATTTTTCTCATTATGTGGTTTGTCTTTTCATTTTCTTTTTGATGTCCTTTGAAGAAGAGAATTTTCACAGTTAGCTTTATGTGTCTTAAGAAAATCTTCTCTAACCCTGTGGTCATAAAGATACCCCTATTTTTATAAAAGCTTTAGATTTTGATTTTCACGTTTGCTTGATGTATTCTGGACCTTCTCTTCTCCCCTCCCTGTCTTTTGACCTCTCTTTAGTGCATTCTACCTCTTTATCTCTCTATGGTGCATTATAGATAATGTGTGATTCTCTCATCAGCTGATGTACTCTTATTTTAAACCCACCAATTACAATTGTACTTTTCTTGTCTACATTATTCATTTCTAAATGTATTATGTTGTTATTCAAATCATTCTTATTTTTAATGATCTATTATACTCCTTTAATTACATTTCTTCTTTTATTTTAACATATAGTACACATACTTATTTCATATTATTAATTCAAATCTCAAATATATAAAATCCTTAATCTAAATATTCTCTGTATTTTTTTCTGACTCTCTTTCGTAGTGGCTTGTTTTTCTGTCTATTTTGTTGAATCTTTTTTTTTTTTCTTTTTTTTTTTTTTTTTTTTTGAGACCGAGTCTCGCTCTGTAGCCCAGGCTGGAGTGCAGTGGCCGGATCTCAGCTCACTGCAAGCTCCGCCTCCCGGGTTCCCGCCGTTCTCCTGCCTCAGCCTCCCGAGTAGCTGGGACTACAGGCGCCGCCACCACGCCTGGCTGGTTTTTTTTTTTTTTTTTGTATTTTTTTAGTAGAGACGGGGTTTCACCTTGTTAGCCAGGATGGTCTCGATCTCCTGACCTCGTGATCTGCCCATCTCGGCCTCCCAAAGTGCTGGGATTACAGGCTTGAGCCACCGCGCCCGGCCTATTTTGTTGAATCTTATCTGTGAGCATTCTAACGGCCTAAACTGCAAAATCTTTACTCCAAATAGGTTTGAAACATATTTTAAATAGCAACCAAGTTGTCCTAATCGACTGAGACAACATTAGTTGCCTTCTGGGTTCTTGGCTTAATATAGGAAATTTACATTGAGGTCTTCTCACTTGTGGGTTTTAACAAACACTGGTTAAAAATTGAATGTGGGGCGAAAATGGTTAACAGCTGGTCCAGCTGTCTTGCAACCACAAAGATGATATCTAAGGAATAGATCCTCTTTGAAACAGTAACTCAAGAAATTATTAAGACTTTATTATACTAAATCCAATATCATTAATAATCTGGCCAAGATTTGTATATTAGATCAAACACCTATGTCTCCTGGAGAATCAGGGATGATGAACTGGTATTACGGAGACGCATTGGAAAATGAGATCTAGTATCATACTGCAAAGGGGTTGCATGTCTGGATAGATGCATACACCTGAGGTGACAGCTGAAGTCAACCCCAGTGCTGACTGCTTCTGAAGATGTTTCACAACTCAGCATCTTAGGAAGTGACCATGAAGTCAGTACAGAATAACTCCCGAAGCTAAGAGAACTTGGTGCTGGGTGAAACTGAATGCAGACTGTGAGACTGCTGTTAGTTAAAATCATGGCCACTTCTGCTAATACAGGAGACTGGGCATCAGACCTGCATGAGCTAACTTGAATGACAAAGGAGCCTAATGAGATTATAACTTTTATTCATTGAAATTTTGTATGAAGACATGAAAAACTAATAAACAAAAAAAAAACACCCCACAGATTAATTCCTTTAAGTGAAGCGCCAGAATATAGCAAGTTAGCATTTAAAAGAAGTTTCTTTATCACTTACCCAAAACTTAGAAGAATTATAATACAAGCTATTTTAGGATACCTATTCTTCTGTTGTGACAGGTAAAATAAAATGGTAAAAATATATTGTAAAATATTTCACATACTTTGCTATAAAGCAAAATCAAATACTTTATATAAATGGATATCATAGAAGCCATGCACTTTAAGTACAAAATAATTTAAAAGAAAATAAATAAGAAGAAAAAAAACTAAAGTGAACTAAAATTTCTATCAGGTTAAGTACTGATAACAGATATTAGAACTTTAAATACAGCTGTAGTAATTAAGATAGTGACAAAGAAATAGATAAATAGAAAAATGCAGAAAGTGTATATTAAACTACGAAACAGATCTGTATAAGAAAAATCCTTATGGCAGAGCATGAATTACAACCTGAATAAAGAGAAATTTTTCATTTAACTATCACAAAGTAATTGGAAAAAGTGGGAGAATATTAGGCTTAAATTGTACCATATATAAAAATAAATCCAGGATGAATGAAAGATTAAATGTAAGGGGAAAAAGATGAAGCATGTAGAAAGATAGAAAAAATATATTTAAAAAAATCTTTTATCATTACAGTATATAAAGCATTTTTTAAATGAAAATTTTACTAGCCATAGGGAATTTCTGCTGAATTCAACTATATTTCATATATTTAACTAGTTGTATGTGTTCATCTTATGACATTATGAAGAAAGTGAAAGAGAAATAAGATATTAGGAAATTTATTTACGAAATATATAATTGATTAGAAGCCATTAATAGTATTCTAAGTACTTAAAAAACTCCTAAAAATGAAAAACAAAGAGAAAATGTAAAACAATCCAATATATACGCCTAAATACATAAAGTGCATTTTACAAGAAAGAAAACATAAGTGTCAAATAAGCATAAATATAGGCTCAGTCTCCTTAATAAAGAATGTGACACAAATTGAAACCACAATGAAGTAATAGTTAGACTTATCAGTGTAGCAATAAAAACTCCCCAAAAGTAAGTGATTGGGAAAAAATGAGTAATCATAATTCTTATTTTTTAATGAGATAGCAAATTTGTACACATATTACAAAATATAGTAAAGTTGAAGATGCTCCAAACTTACAATCCAGCCAAGCTACTCTTAGACTTTGTCAGTGATAATTAAATTGTTGGACTGTTGACTCAAAGAAAGAGAAATAAGTATATGTCTCAGATGACACACGCACACATACACACACACAAAACATACATGCATCCATACACATGATTAAAATAGAGTTTAATTAAAAGAGAGTAAACATTACAACTGAAATTTCATTCTCATTTCTTTTTTTTTTTTTTCATTTCATTTCTTTTTTTATTATACTTTAAGTTCTGGGATACATGTGCAGAATGTGCAGGTTTGTTACATATGTATACATGTGACATGGTGGTTTGCTGCACCCATCAACCCATCATCTACATTAGGTATTTCTCCTAACACTATCCTTCACCCAGCCCCCCAACCCCCAATAGGCCCCAGTGTGTGATGTTCCCCTCCCTGTGCCCACATGTTCTCATTGTTCACCTCCCACTTGTAGTGAGAACATGTGGTGTTTGGTTTTCTGTTTCTGCGTTAGTTTGATAAGAATGATGGTTTCCAGCTTTATCCATGTCCCTGCAGAGGACATAAACTCTTTTTTGTTTTTTTTAACGCTGCATAGTATTCCACGTGCCACATTTTCTTTATCCAGTCTATCATTGATGGGCATTTTGGTTGGTTCCAACTCTTTGCTATTGTGAATAGTGGTACAATAAACATACGTGATAATGTGTCTTTATAGTAGAATGATTTATAATCCTTTGAGTATATACCCAGGGATTGCTGGGTCAAATGCTATTTCTAGTTCTAGATCCTTGAGGAATCGCCACATTGTCTTCCACAATGGCTGAACAAATTTACACTCCCACCAATGTAAAAGCAATCCTATTTCTCCACATCCTCTCCAGCATCTGTAGTTTCCTGATATTTTAATGATTGACATTCTAACTGGCATGAGATGGTATCTCATTGTGGTTTTGATTTGCATTTCTCTAATGATCAGTGATGTTGAGGGTTTTTATTCATTTGTTTGTTGGGCACATAAGTGTCTTCTTTTGAGAAGTATCTGTTCATATCCTTCAACCACTTTTTGATAGGATTGTGTTTTTTTTCCTGTAAATTTGCTTAAGTTCCTTGTAGATTCTGGATATTAGCCCTTTGTCAGATGGATAGATTGCAAAATTTTTCTCCCATTCTGTAGGTTGCTTGTTCCCTCTGATGATAGTTTCCTTTTCTGGGCAGAAGCTCTTTAATTTAATTAGATCCTATGTTAATTTTGGCTTTTGCTGCCATTGCTTTTGGAGTTTTTGTCATGTCTTTTCCCATGCCTATGACCTGAATGGTATTGCCTAAGTTTTCTTCTAGGGTTTTTATGGTTTGGGGTTTTACATTTAAGTCTTTAATCCATCTTGAATTAATTTTTGTATAAGGTATAAGGAAGGAGTCCAGTTTCAGTTTTCTGCATATGGCTAGCCAGTTCTACCATTTATTAAATAGGGAATCTTTTCCCTATTGCTTGTTTTTGTCAGGTTTGGCAAAGATCATATTGTTGTAGATGTGTGATGTTATTTCTGAGGCCTCTGCTCTGTTCCATTGGTCTATATATCTGTTTTGGTAACAGTACGACGGTGTTTTGGTTATTGCAGCCTTGTAGTATAGTTTCAAGTCATGTAGCATAATGCTTCCAGTTTTGTACTTTTTGCTAAGGATTATCTTGGATATATGGGCTCTTTTTGGTTCCATATGAAATTTTAAAGTAGATTTTTCTAATTCTATGGAGAAAGTCAATGGTAGCTTGATGGGGATAGCATTGAATCTATAAATTACTTTGGGCAGTATGGGCATTTTCACAATATTAGTTCTGCATATCCATTAGCATGGAATGTTTTTCCATTTGTTTGTGTCTTCTCTTGTTTCCTTGAGCAGTGTTTTGTCATTCTCCTTAAAGATGTCCTTCACTTTCCTTGCAAATTGTATTCCTAGGTATTTTATTCTCTTATAGCAATTGTGAATGGCAGTTCACTCATGATTTTGCTCTCTGTTTATTATTGGTATATAGGAATGCCTGTAATTTTTGCACATTGATTTTGTATCCTGAAACTTTGCTGAAGTTGCTTATCAGCTTACGGAGATTTAGGGCTGAGATGATGGGGTTTTCTAAATATACAATCATGTCATCTGCAATCAGAGACAATTTGACTTCCCTCTCCCTATTTGAATACTCTTTATTTCTTTCTCTTGCCTGATTGCACTGGCCAGAACTTTCAATACTATGTTGAATGGGAGTGGTAAGAGAGGGTATCATTGTCTTGTGCTGGTTTTCAAAAGGAATGCTTCCAGTTTTTACCCATTCAGTATGATATTGGCTGTGGGTTTGTCATAAATAGTTCTTACTATTTTGAGGTACATTTCATCAATATCTAGTTTATTGAGTGTTTTTAGTGCGAAGCGGTGTTGAATTTTATCAAAGGCCTTTTCTATTGAGATCATCATCTGGTTTTTGTCATTGGTCCTGTTTATATGATGGATTCCATTTATTGATTTGAATATGTTGAACCAGTCTTGCATCCCAGGGATGAAGCCGATTTGATAACAGTGGATAAGCTTTTTGATGGGCTGCTGGATTCGGTTTGCTAGTATTTTACTGAGGATTTTCGCATGACGTTCATCAGGGATATTGGCCTGAAATTATTGTTTTTGTTGTGTCTCTGCAAGGTTTTGGATGATGCTGGCCTCATAAAATGAGTTATGGAGGAGTCCCTCTTTTTCTATTTAGAATAGTTTCAGAAGGAATGGTACCAGCTCCTTTTTATGCCTTTGGTAGAATTTGGTTGTGGCATCCGTCTGGTCCTGGGCTTTTTTTGATTGGTAGGCTATTCATTACTGCCTCAATTTCAGAACTTGTTATTGATCTATTCAGATATTCAACTTTTTCCTGGCTTAGTCGTGGGAGCGTGTATGTGTCAAGGAATTTATCCATTTCTTCTAGATTTTCTAGTTTATTTGTATAGCGGTGTTTGTAGTATTCTCTGATGGTAGTTTGTGTTTCTGTGGGGTCAGTGGTGGTCTCCCCTTTATCCTTGTTTATTGTGTCTATTTGATTCTTCTCTCTTTTGTTTTTTATTAGTCTGGCTAGCAGTCTATTTATTTTGTCTGAGAGACTGGTTGTTATGATTTCTGTTCTTTTGCATTTGCTGAGGGTGTTTTACTTCCAATTATGTGGTTGATTTCAGAATAAGTGCTATGTGGTGCTGAGAAGAATGTATATGCTGTTGATTTGGGGTGGAGAGTTTTGTAGATGTCTATTACGTCCACTTTGTCCAGAGCTAAGTTCAAGTCCTGAATATCCTTGTTAATTTTCTGCTCATTGATCTGTCTAATATTGACAGTGGGGTGTTAAAAGTTTCCCACTATTATTATGTGGAGTCTAAGTCTCTTTGTAGGTCTCTAAGAACTTGCTTTATAAATCTGGGTGCGCCGGTACTGGTTGCAGATATATTTATGATAGCTTTTCTTGTTGCATTAATTCCTTTACCATTATGTAATGCCTGTCTTTGTCTTTTTTATCTTTGTCGGCTTAAAGTCTGTTTGTTTGTTTGGAGACAGAATCTCACTCTGTATCCTAGGCTGGAGTGCAGTGGCGCAATCTGGGCTCACGGCAACCTCTACCTCCAAAGTCCTGGTTCAAGCAATTCTCTTGCCTCAGCATCCCGAGAATCCGGGATTACAGGAACGTGCCCCCATGCCCAGCTAATTTTTGGATTTTTAGTAGAGACGGAGTTTCATCACATGGCCAGGCCCAGAGACTAGAATTGCAACCCCTTACTTTTTTTTTTTTTTTTTTGCTCTCCATTTGCTTGGTAAATCTTCCTGCATCCCTTTATTTTGAGCCTATGTGTGTCTTTGCATATGAGATGGGTCTCCTGAATATAGCTCACACATGGGTCCTGACTCTTTATCCAATTTGCCAGTCTGTGCCTTATAATTGGGACATTTAGCCCATTTAAATAATATTGTTATGTGTGAATTTGATCCTATCATTATGATGTTAGCTGTTTTTTTTTTTTTTTTGCCCAGTAATTGCAGTTTTTTCATAGCATCGATGGTCTTTACATTTGGGTTTGTTTTTGCAGTGGCTGGTACAGGTTTTTCCTTTCCATATTTAGTGCTTCCTTCAGGAACTCTTGTAAGTCAGGCCTAGTGGTGACAAAATCTCTCAGCATTTGCTTGTCTGTAAAAAAAAAATATTTCTCTTTTGCTTATGAAGCTTAGTTTGGCTGGATATGAAATTCTGGGTTGAAATTTCTTTTCTTTAAGAAGGTTGAATATTGGCCCTCATTCTCTTCTTGTTTGTAGGGTTTCTGCAGAGAGATCCACTTTTATTCTGATGGGCTTCCCTTTATAGGTGACCTGGCCTTTCTTTCTGGCTGCCCTTAACATTTTTTCCTTCATTTCAACCTTGGTGAATCTGATGATTATCTGTCTTAGGCTTGCTCTTCTCGAGGAGTATCTTTGTTCTCTGTATTTCCTGAATTTGAATGTTAGCCTGTCTTTCTAGATTGGTGAAGTTCTTCTGGATAATATCCTGAAATGTATTTTCCAACTTGGTTCCATTCTCTCTGTCACTTTCAGGTACACCAATCAAACGTCGGTTTGGTCTTTTCACATAGTCCCACGTTTCTTGGAGGCTTTGCTCGTTCCTTTTCATTCTTTTTTCTCTAATCTTGTCTTCACACTTTATTTCATTAAGTTGATCTGCAATCTCTAATAATCCTTTCTTCCGCATAATTGATTTGGCTATTGATACTTGTCATGCTTTGTTTTTCAGCTCCATCAGGTCATTTATGTTCTTCTCTAAACTGATTATTCTAGTTAGCAACTCCTCTAACCTTTTATCAAGGTACTTAGCTTCCTTGCATTGAGCTAGAACATGCTCCTTTAGCTCAGAGGAGTTTGTTATTACCCACCTTCTGAAGTCTACTTCTGTCAGTTGGTCAAACTCATTCTCCATCCAGTATTATTCCCTTGCTGGCGAGGTGTTGTGATCCTTTGGAGGAGAAGAGTCATTCTGGTTTTTGGAATTTTCAGTCTTTTTTGCTCTGGTTGTTCCTCATCTTCATGGATTTATCTCTCTTTGGTCTTCGCTGTTGGTGACTTTAGGATGAAGGTTTTCCGTTGTCATCTTTTTTGTTTATGTTAATGATATTCCTTTCTGTTTGTCAGTTTTCCTTCTAACAGTCAGGCCTCTCTTCTGCAGGTCTTCTGGAGTTTGCTGGGGGTCCACTCTAGACACTGTTTTCCTGGGTGTCACCAACAGAGGCTACAAAACAGCAAAGATTGCAGTCTGATTCTTCCTCTGGAAGCTTCCTCCCAGAGGGGCACCCGCCAGATAGCAGCCAGAGCTCTGTTGTATGAGGTGTCTGTCCACTCCACTGCTGGGTGGAGTCTCCCTATCAGGAGGCATGGAGGTCAGGGACCCATTTGAGGAGGCAGCCTGTCCCTTAGCAGAGCTCAAGCACTGTGCTGGGAGATCCACTGCTCTCTTCAGAGTCGGCAGGCGGGAGCATTTAATTCTGCTGAAGCTGCACCCACAGCTCAGGCGCTCTGTCCCAGGGAGATGGGGGTTTTATATATAAGCCCCTGACTGCGGCTGCTGCCTTTCTTTCCGAGATGCCCTGCCCAGAGAGGAGGAATCTAGAGAGGCAGTCTGGCCACAGCAGCTTTGCAGAGCTGTTGTGGGCTCCACCCAATTTGAACTTTCTGGTGGCTTTGTTTACACTGTAAGGGTAAAACTACCTACTCAAGCCTCAGTAATGGTGGAGGCCCCTCCCCACACCAAGCTCCAGCATCCCAGGTCAACTTCAGACTGCTCTGCTGGCAGCAAGAGTTTCAAGCCAATGGATCTTAGCTTGCTGGACTCCATAGGGGTGGGATCCACTGAGCAAGACCACTTAGCTCTCTGGCTTCAGCCCCCTTTCCAGGAGAGTGAATAGTTCTGTCATGCTGGCATTCCAGGTGCCACTGAGGTATGAAAAAGAAACCCTTGCAGCTAGCTTGGTGTCTGCCCAAACGACCGCCCAGTTTTCCACATGAAACACAGGGTGCTGGTGGTGTAGACACCCAAGGGAATCTCCTGGTCTGTAGGTGTGAAGACCATGGGAAAAGCATAGTATCTGGGCTGGATAGCACTGTCCCTCACGGCAGGTCCCTCACCCATTCCCTTGATTAAAGGAGGGAGTCCCCTGATCCCTTGTGCTTCCCGGATGAGGCGATGCCCCACCCTGCTTCAGCTCGCCCTCTGTGGGTTGCACCCACTGTCTAACCAGTCTCAATGAAATGAGCCAGATACCTCGGTTGGAAATGAGAAATCACCTGCCTTCTGTTTTGGTCTCACCGGGAGCTGCAGACTGGAGCTATGCCTATTCAGCCATCTTGCCCCGGAATCCTCATATTTTGTTAATGTGCTTCATTTCCTCTCTCTATGTTATTCTTTTAAATGATTCTTATGACCATTAAACTGACTTAATAACCCACAAATTGATGACAACATAAATCTTAAAAAAATATTTCTTGAGAGATTATTGCATCCATGAAAACTCATAGCAGCAATGTTCTGATAGCTGTGTGCTGGGAGCAACTATTGTCCAATAATAGGTTAATGCATATGAAATGGTGCTTTTTATTCTTACAACAAAAAAGTATATAACAATAAAAAATTGATGAATTGCAACTACATACATTCACATAAATGTATTCCAAGATTCTAAAACTTGAATGGAATACAAACTTGCCATTTATTAAAAGATTCAATATTCAACACATAAAAATCTGCATTTTATATAAATAAATTTATTGTAAAACTAATGAAAAACCAATAAAATGACAAACACAATATCAAGTTTGTAGTTTTGTGGGTGACAGGAAGTTCAACGAGGACAGAAAGTGCTGCAGCTGCTGATGGAACAAGGGATATTAAAGAGACTGCAAAATTCAGTCATTAAGCTGCGTGGTGAGAACATGAATATTTAATTCTAATTGTCAGTAATTACACATACTTATTTTTTATTTGTTTCACGTATAACAAACATTTTAAAAGATAACATGTAAACAATATAAATAATTTTAGGCTAATTAGAACACATAGATTAAATAAGAAGATGTAAAAAATATACAACCCTTGTATTGGATCATTCAACCACCATTTAATCTTTGTACCATTTCAAGAGATTGGAAAAATAAAAAAATATTTTTTACAAAATGTGTTTCTGGTTTCTCTTGAAGCTCAGTTTCTAGATGGAATTTTTGATCTGCAATTCAAATGAAGTTGTAAAACACAGTAGAAGGGCAAATGACAAATTTTGGTGGCAATGCAATTGGTTAAGTGGGTTCCCAAAAATGAGGTGCTGGCAACAGCTGCACTCCATATTTTGCTGTGTAGACAGGCTTATTGAGTGTGGAGCAGCTGTGGAAAAGGCAGCAGTTACTTCTGCCAGGAATCTAGAACATAATAGCTCAAGGTCCATTTTTAATGTATTGCTTCATTTATAGTGAAGCACAATAATGGTAGACTCAGAAACCTTCATTAAGACTGTTCAGTGTTCATGAGTTCTCCAGGTCTCTGGTTGCATTATATTTTATTAATTTTTTTTTTTTTTTTTGAGATGGAGTCTTGCTGTGTTATCCAGGCTGGCATGCAGTGACCATTCACAGTTATAATCATAGAGCACACAGCAATGCCGCTTTGAACTCCTGCCCTAAGGTAACCCTCCTGCCTCAGCCTCTGCAGTAGCTGAGATTACAGGTATAACACCAGACCGAGTACCAGTCTCATTCTTAAAGGAACTGCCTAGTTTCAAGATAATGTTTTTGTTGTCTGTTTCTTCATAGATTTGTTTTTGAAATAATAACTCTGTGTGTGTACCAGACTCCAGGGCTACGTTTACACTATTCTATATTTTCTATATTATTAATGGATTTAACACTTTATATACTTTTTGTTCCTTTTTATCCCCCATTCTTAACCATAGAAATCTTTTTAAGACTCAACGGATTTTTGAAAGCACATTTTATATTTAAGTATTCAGTTTTTTTTCTTTCTAAGGCTATCAGACTATCTAAACCATCATATTCCCAGGAAACTGTATTTTTCTTCGTTTAATACTATACCAGCACATTTTCCAATAGAACTAAACAGCATTCAAAACATGACTTTAATTGTAGACTATTATTTTGTTAAAAGGAGGTACTCTGCTTTATAGTTTTTTTTGGGGGGGGGGACACATCGGATACCTTTAATTTTTATTTTTATAAAAAGAATTTTAATATACTTTGTTATTCATAAGTCTTCATGCATAGTTTTATTTCCTAAAGTTACATTTCTCAACATATGCTTATTAAGAAGGCTCTGAACATGTTTAAAGACTCTTAATATATAATGCCAAAATGTCCTTCCTTCAGAAACGTTTGTACTGTAATATTGCTTGCTTCTTTCAATAGAAGCCATAATTTACTGGACAAAATACTGAAAATGAGATATTAGCACAGAGAAGAGAAAGCTGCGCACATGGGGAAAGCACCTCACAAAGATTACTCTTGAGACTTCAGCTAAGTACTGATGAGTGAATTTACATAAGAATACTACCAGAGGCAGGGAAAGAGTCACTAGACAGGAATGGGTGGAAAAATCCTTAAAAATTCACCAGGACTGTCCGGGCGCGGGGGCTCACGCCTGTAATCCCAGCACTTTGGGAGGCTGAGGCGGGCGGATCACGAGGTCAGGAGATCAAGACCATCCTGGCGAACACGGTGAAACCCCGTCTCTACTAAAAATACAAAAAATTAGCCAGGCACGGTGGAGGCGCCTGTAGTCCCAGCTACTCGGGAGGCTGAGGCAGGAGAATGGCGGGAACCCGGGAGGCGGAGCTTGCAGTGAGCCGATATGGCGCCACTCACTCCAGCTTGGAAGACAGAGGGAGACTCCGTCTCCAAAAAAAAAAAAAGAAAAAAGAAAAAGAATTCACCAGGACTGCTAATAGATTTGCTCCTACCAGTGAAACAGCATGATAATATATAAGACATGAGTTAGAGTACTCAGAAGGCATGAGTAGTGGGTGCAAAATAGTGTTAGACTTAAAGGCTTCTATTGTCTTACCTAATAAAGCACAAAAAGAAGCCTCAAAAGCATCAAACTTTTCCCAGGAAACTCAACTATTTCACATAAAAAAAATCTTAGGAATATTTTTTTAAACATAAAAATGCTGTCCAGCAACCAATAAACTAAAATCACAATGTTTAACGTTGAAGAAAAAAATTACCAGCTTACAAAGAAACAGAAAAATACAACTATATGTAAGGAGAAATCAATGTTTGGTAATCTTGATCCTAGAGGTCTTTCATATTTTTCCAAAAATGTATTCTTTAATATTTGACTTTAATGTTGTTATAATTTTTAAAAATTCATATAGTCAAATTTTCAATAACATATATAAGTACAATTGATATTGTATGTTGACCTTCTATTCATGTTACAAAATTTAACAATTTTTAATAAGTATCTGTAGATTTCTTTAGATTTTCTTATATAAACAGTCATCTATACACAAAAGACAATTTATCTCTTCCCTTTAAAAATGTGTCTATGTTTTATGTTTCTGCATTTGCTACAAGCTATAACAAATGTTGAGAATACTGCTATTTGAGTTTGATATTTTTCAACTTAGGATACAAAGTCTATCATTCAGTAGCATATTAGCTTAAAATATTTTTGTAAGCACTTCAACCTGAGGAAATTTCTTTCTACGCTTAATTACTTGTGTTTATTTTTGATGATTGGTTTTTAAATGTTATCAATTGTGGTTTATCATTTGTTGAGATTATCTTTTTTCATTGTTAAATATTCAAATGTCTTAATAAATAACATTTTTATTTATAGCTCTATTTTATTTGTTATATTATTCAGGATTTTTGCATGGATTTTCTTTATGAATATTGGTCTGTAATTTTCTTCATTTGAAAGGTTTTTTTAGATTTGGTTCTTAAAGTCCTAGGGTCATAAATGTGTTGGAAAATGTTCGCTCTTTCTCTACATTTTGAAAGGGGGTAAGTAAATTGTATATTATGTTTTATTTAAATATTTGGAAGAATTGATTATAGAGGTCATTTTTGAGTAGGTTGTAAGGTATAGAAAAATTCAGGTTTTCTATCTTTTGTCAATTTCTGTATCTGTGTTTGTCAAGAAAATTGTTATTTTTATGTAAATTGTCATAATTTATTGGCATTTTTGATACGTTTTTTGTTGTATTTGTTTTAACACTTTCTTTTTATTTAATCTATTTATAATCATGATTGTAAATCCTTAAATTAATTTTTAAAGTTTTGCATATAAGAAATTTTTACACATACTCCAACTTATTTTACAGAAATGTAAAAATATGTTGAAAAATATATATTTCTTCAATAAAGTTTGAATAAAATGCATTTCTTTAACAGAGTTTATGTATTTCTTTAGTATATATGTAAATATATATGTATATATTTGTGAAAAAACATAAATAGGACAGCATATACATAAGAACTTAGCATGCTTCACTGAATAATATGCACAGTAAAACACATAAGATACTATGCCGACTTAGATTAGTTTAAGTATTTGGTAGCCTAATTAAAGTTGCTTTTTATTTAAAATGTCATTCTTTCATTTTAACTTGAGTATTTCATTTTAGATCTTATCATTTTAATAAGCATTCTCTCTCTACTCCCACATACTTGGTGTATTTCATTTAGTCATCATTGAACCAACGTGCTGTGTTACATTGCGGAAAAAAAGGAAATATATTCTCTACCTATTTAAAAAGTTTTACCTGATAAATAAATAAAGCAATTTATTATATAGATGTTAGCATTCACACAGTTACCAAGCTAGATGTTGAAGCTCAGTGAAATCTCACCATTGTTAAGAAAACACTCAAAGTCAGATATTTGAAATTAAGTCCTGAACCTTTGTATTGCACAATACATCTCTCCATGTTTTGTCACTTGGTTTGTCTGTTATTATGTATATACATGTAGGCTGTTCTCATAAGGAACACTAAAAAATAGTCAATCATTTTACAGACTATCCAAATACCAGAGCATAAATCCATAAAATGTGGGATATGGGATTGGGATAATATGATTTATAACTTAGACTATGTGGGTTATAAAAATCACTTTAGGCACCTTTGGGTAAATTTCAAAGAGATGGAAAATCATCTATCACAAAAGCAGAATATTATCTATAGTGAGAGGTCTATATGATGCTTCATTGGGAAACACATCAGACATATTATAATGAAATCGGAAATCAAAGTAACGGCTTCCAATTATGAGCATGCCCCAGGTTAGAGAGCAAGAGTAATTTATTAATTTAGCAATGGAGAGTTATTTATTTAACAATACTGGCCATTAACATGGTCACTTGTAAATAAAATCTCAATGCCTCCTAGAAACTTTTTTTTTTTTTTTTTTTTTTTTTTGGTAAAACATGAAAATGTTTCTAAATCCCTTCTGGAAAAAACAGCAATATTATTACTACTCACAATACTTTGGAGAAAATAGAAAAAACAAATTATTAAAGTAAAGGGAAGCCAGGTGCAGTGGCTCACACCTGTAATCCCTTCACTTTCATAGGCCACAGTAGGTGGATCACGAGGTCAGGAGTTCAAGATCAGTGTGACCAACATCAGGAAATCCCATCTCTATTAAAAATACAAAAATTAGCCAGGTGTGGTGGTGCATGCCTATAATCCCAGTTACTCAGGTGACTGAGGCAGGAGTATGGCTTGAACCCGGGAGGCAGAGCTTGTAATGAGCCGAGATAGTGCCACTGCACTCCAGCCTAGGCCACAGAAAGAAGCTCCATCTCAAAAAAAAAAAAAAAAACAGAAAAAAAAAAAGTGAAGGGGATATGCATCTATTAGATTTTGCATCTATCAGATATTAAATATATTATACAATTGCAATAGTTCAATGTATGGTTTTATGGAATATAAAAGGAGGTTAAAAATGATGATGCAACAAGAAAACTAATATATATACATATTAGAGAGAGAAAGATCCAGGTTTTCTGTTCATAACCAAGTACAATTGTATCTGATTGTTAACTCATATATCAGAAACTCTTGATTATTCTAAAGGCATATCAGATTTTTTACAAACTGATGAACCTTCCAGGAAAAGGCAGTTGCTATATGTTTTGCCCATCTTCTCCATATGTTGATCTGTTTGACGGAATAATTTAGTGTTTTCTGCAAAAGTCACAATTTTGGTTTTGGCATAAAGGCTGTCTTTCATTTCTGACGGTATATGAAAAAGTTTTAGATAATTTCCAGATCATAAATACATTAAAGAGATTTCTAATCAGTTATGAAAATAGAATATAAAGTAATTTTCAAGGTGATAGCAAGTTATTTAAATAAATAAACAAGAAAGAATAACAACTTAGACCCAGCGCTGTTCAATACCACTTGAGATTGAAATTGGACTTGTGAGGCCATTCTCTAATCCAACACCTGGAAATTCATGCTTTCATTCCTGGAAATTCATTTCTTTCATGCTTCCAACAACTGTTAGTCATTTTTCTGCTTTATATATCTGAAAATCTTCCACATTAAAGCCTCTTTATTTGGAACTACTTATCACGTTAAAAGTATAACACCTTAGAAATTCATATTGTTAACTTACCTTCAATTTGTAACATTTTTAATTTTTGTATATAAAACTGATGTTATTGTGGCTTTTCAGTTATTTAACTTTAAAATATAAAATATATTATTTTCTCTAAAATGTCAGGTTTCTTTTTTGTCTTGTTGCTTATTTATGTGGTATTTTCTTTCTCAGACAAAAAACCATTAATTATTTTTAACAGTAATAGTAATTAGGCATCCCATTTAACTTAATTTCTTATATATACATGTACACAATGCCAACTTTTGATATGACTTCAGATATGATTTCAGATATGACTATGTAAAAAGAATTAAACTATGTCAGGAAACCAAAAGCAAATTTCAGGGTATAATGTAGGTTAAAAACAATTAAAAAGGAATTCTCATTATGTGCACCCAGAATCTGAAATGAGATTTAATCATTGCTTTGAAAATTATGAAAGGTAGATATAATGTTAATTGTTTATTACTAAATTTATAAAAGACAAAAATTTGAAATGATTTTAATAAAAAATACTTTGAAAATGAGGCTTACATTTGTATTGAAGTTTGCAAAGAAGTGTATTGGACTGTAAAACATAACTGTAGACACAACCCATGTGAAAAATACAATATATACAATGCTGATTATTTATGAAGTTAAGAAATATACAAAAATATTTAACAATTTAAGGACTAAAGATCATTTGCATTATTTTACTACTCTCATAAAAACCTAATTACAAATGAATGCAGTAATTCTGATATAAGTGGACAGAATTACTGGTTTATGTTACACTTACTTTTAAGATACAGACAAAAATAGATATACATGCTAAACAGATTTATAAATTTATGTGTAAATCTGCCACTTGTGATTCTGGAAGATAGCAATCATTTAAACTTGAATATAATAATAATTGAAGAGAAATATATTGTGTATCAAAATTAATAGTCTGTCTAATTACGGAGATATAAATTAAAAGAAGTACTTTGAGGCAACAACTTCGCTAATTTAGCCATGAATTCATCCAATTTATTGAGCACTTATTACTGCCAGGCATTTTTATAGTCACTTGGGATGTATTAGTGAATAAAACACATAGATATTCAATGGTAGACTAGAGTTGGGAAACCACAATTTACTAGAACAGATTGTTAAATATTCAGGATGCTTTGATTCGGTTTTTGAAACATTGCCATTGTTAGCTTAAAATCAGCCATGATGGGAATATTTTACAACATGAAAATTGTGCAAACAATACAAGGCATGGCTTTCTTTTTTAGCCAATTTGCCAGCACACCATTTCAAATATCCCTTTTCTAGCACAGAAGGATGCAACAAACAATATGAAGAATAAGCAAGTATATCATATTGTATGTTAGAAGGCAGTAAGAGTTACGGGGAACAAAAAAGAGAGAGAGAATGGTGGTGATTTTGTGAGTGTGATAGGAGAGCAGTTTGCAGCATTAAATAGGTTAGGTATCATCAAACAAAAACAGTAAAATTTGTGAGGTAGTTAGCCATGCATATAAGGAACAGGTAAGCTGCTGTGACAGGAGCAGAGTGAGCTGTTAAGCAGGGTAGTAGGAGGTAAGATCAGAGAGGCAATGGGGTCAGATAAGGTCATCTTCTGGAGGCTAGAGAAGGATTCTGATTTTTTCATCTTGAATGGAATGGAGAGAACCTGCAGGGTTCAAAAGACTGATAAGATCTAACATATTTTAAAAGAATAACTCTAGCTTCTATGTTGAATGTGGGGTCAATGCATAGGAGGCATACAGACAAAGTTTGAATAAGAGAAGCCTTTAGGATATATTACATTCATTGCACAAGAAAAGACAGCAGCTTACAAGAGGATAGGGACAAATGAACACAATGAGAAGTCCTTGGATTCTGAATATATCTCAAGAGATACAGCCATAAAGGATTTGGTGGTGGTAACTGCAAACAAGTTTATCACTACTAAGTAATCACTTAAAGGTCAATATCTTGGAAAGCTAAATTTCCATCATGACTAGTGAGTTACCTTTGGTGCCCAAAATTAAAACACATAATTTGTTATTATCCTCTGAGCTAGGCTGGCCACTTTTACCACAGTTTTATAATTTTTTAATCCTTCAAAATTAGAATAATTTTCTTTTCGTAATTGTTGTTTCAACATTTTAAGGAGTTAACAATATCAGTTTGACTTTTAAATATTTATGTAATTGAAAGTTTGATTATGTTTTTGTTTTCACTTGTCATGAGATAGTCTTGGTAGTCAAGAGTCACTAGTACCACAATTAATATAATTGACACCAATATGAGGCCATTAAGATGCATTTTGCTTCACATTGGAAATCTTTGTCCTCTTTATCTTAGAAGCCACCTTATTATTATTATTATTATCTTGCTCATGAATTGAAGTGGTATGGGATTTCTAAATTACTTAAAACTAAGATCGGTTTTCTTTCAGGTCCCTGGCTGGACTAATAGAAATCTACTTCAGGGCACATTTCAAGGTACATTAGACACCATCAACTTTATTCCCATAATGCTTTTATTATTAAAATAGTAAATGATCCCCTCTTCATCCAAAACACTGTGTTTAGTCTCTAGCAATTAGCAGTTAGCAGAAATCTTTCCTAGAGATGCAATGAATGAACTGTGTCTGAATTACATAATCATTATTTTATACATGTAATGTGAGTTTATCTTTCATAGGAACTTCATGTTCAGGTAGTAACTTGCTCTACATACTGGACAAAAGAAGAACTCTATAAAAATAACTGATTACATAATTCGAAAGAATCACCTACAGCATCTTTATTCTTCCATGTTTCTATATGATGATCTATATAATATTTGCCATAATTCTCTTGAAGATACTTTGATGACATATTATAATAATATATCACAGGAGTGCTACTACTAGGTTTTATTTAAGAAGTTTTACATGTTATAAAACTAACTTAAGCACCAAAAGTCAAATATTTATTTTTCTTGAGAGCTGTATTCAAAATGAGACATAATTAATACAGAACTTTAATTTTAGAAGTTATCACATGGAGTATATGTATAAGATAATTAAAACTGGAGGGAATTTTAGAGGTCACACCAAGACCCTTACTTAAGGGATGTGGTGATTAATACCAAATGAGGTAACATGACTTGCCTAAAATCACACACAGAGCAAAGAGTCTTGGGATTAACATCTATTTTCCCAAGTTCATCTTGTGTGATTTTTGTGCCATGCTGTACCTTCCAGCCTTCACTGTCATTTCTGAATTTGTCTGAAGCATTACCAAACAATTTTGTCTTCCACTGTTTAACATCAAAATATTATTTTATTGTATTGTATTAAGAATTTTAATATTTATATTAAGTAAAACAATAGACAAATAGTACTTTTGAAAAATGTTTTAAAAAATTCCATTAAAGTAGAAAATTAAGGATTGCACTAAATATGTTAATGAATATGTTTGAGTTATTTCTTTGCACCATTATATGCTTCACAAATGATGTTATATGTAACATAATTCTTTTAAAAATATTTTAAAATGTAATAACAATGGTTTTCAGTGAAAGTGAACATCTGAGGAGATTTGACAAAATTAATTGCTTATGTAACATCATAAATCATAAAGAAAAATACAATTTGGGTTAATGAAAGCTTGGCACACACTGCATGTAGTGGTGGTACACTGGACAATTAAATATGTATTTTGTACCTGTAATAAATAGTGAAAAGTAAGACAAGGATGACTTAATAACTCAACCTGAAGTAAATGAAAGACTCAGTCTTTTATTCTACTTTCCCAGTGGCCCATGCTTTACTCAGGTTCCTATATGAATTAATGGAAGAATCAGACAACTATAATTGCGATATGTGTTTAAAATCCTTAGTTTTATATTCCCATCCATGATAAATATTGAATAAGAATTTTTTTTCGTAATGAGGACAACCTAGGCTGTTATAACATTTTCTTACCTGACTCAACAATTATTAGAATACAGATTCCCATATGTCATAACATAAAAAAGTCAGAATCCAGCATCACCATCAAATGTCTGATTTTATTTCATCATTAAATAATATTTTTGCTATTTTAACAAACTATTTTGATTTGGATATCATTTTAAAAGTTGAGGAGTCTAAGTGACTTATGTATAGCTAGATTTAAAATGCAGAATATGCCATTTGAAATTCCTTGCCAATAGTAAATTTAACGGTAATTCAAAACTGCTTTCATTCCAGAGGACCTATTTCAACAACGTATGAAATGTTAAGTACAGCATGTAACAGGAAATAACTGTTGGACTAATAAGGGTGATAAAAGCTATGAGAAAAGTGACATGAAGCTAGTTTAATCATTGATTTCCAAGTTCTTTGTAAATGTTCCTAGACCTGTACATTTTCTTATTTTTCCTAAGAACCTTGGAATTATGTGTTGATTGATGTCTTTGAATGGCTTTTTTTTTCCAGAAGGAGTCTCGCTCTGTCTCCCAAGCTGGAGTGAGCGGCACGATCTGGGCTCACTGCAAGCTCCGCCCCCCGGGTTCCCGCCATTCTCCTGCCTCAGCCTCCCGAGTAGCTGGGACTACAGGCGCCGCCACCACACCCGGCTAATTTTTTGTATTTTTAGTAGAGACGGGGTTTCACCGTGTTAGCCAGGATGGTCTCCATCTCCTGATCTCGTGGTCCGCCTGTCTCGGTCTCCCAAAGTGCTGGGATTACAGGCGTGAGCCACAGCACCAGGCCCGAATGGCTGACTTTTCATTATCCCAAATTAGATTCATTTCATGACACTTTCTCAATGTTTACTATGTATCTGTTACTGTTGCATTTGCTGAAGCTATCTATACAAACAGGAGAGAGCTTATGGAGAAGATACAGATATATACTAGTATATACCATATAAAATATGACATGATAAAATTTCAAAGTGTCATAGGGAAGAGATCAATAGGCAACATTAAATATAAGCATTTCATTTAAACAAGAGGCAATGCCTTTCTTTAGTTATGTGTTTTAGAATTTCTGGAAATTGTTCTGATAAAATGCTTATACTAACTGCTTAATTAATGTTTGTTAATTTAATCTTGCTGTTCTTCCCACAAGTGAGAACCCTGAAAGACAATATTAGTCCCACTATTGGCATTGGCATTTTAAATATGATAAAACAATGTGTTGATTCCTGAGAATTTTTCTACTGAAGTTCAGAAATCATAATTTTTTTTACTCTGAAATAATTTTAAACTTTTGTTAATGCTGAAAATATAGCACTATTTTTTCTTGAACCATTTAGGACGGCTTCTGATATGATGTTTCATCTCCCATGAATACTTTCGTATGATTTTCTTACACATGAATATATTCTTATCTGTATATATAAGGCAACCATTAAAATAAGAAAATTAACAGTAATACGTGCTACTGTGTGATCATCAGAACCCATGCAAATTTCTTCAATTTTTGAAAATATTTTTTAACACCTATAGGATGTAACTCAGGATGATACATTCTATTTCGCTGTATACATCCTTCTTTTCCTTCAATCTGTAATAGTAACTCAGTCGTTCTTTTTGATGTTTATGACTGTTGCACTTTTGAGATTGAAGGCCAATTATTCTATAGAATGTTCCTTGATGTAGGTTCATTTAATATTTTATTACATTCAATTTATGCATATTTACCAGAAATATGTCAGAAGCACTGCTGTGTTGTCATTGCTTCTGGTCAGGCGATACATGATTTTCATTTGGTTCATTATTGATGATGATAAATTTACTCACCTTACTTCAGATACTGCTTAATAACTTTATTAAACAACTTGTTTTCTTCCCTTTGTCAGAAAAAAACTTTTAATATTTTGATTGAGCTATAATTTACATACATACTATAAAATTTACCTATTTTAAATGTAGAATTCAATGATTTTAAAGATATTTACAGGATTTTGAAACCATCACCACAGTCCACTTTGAAAGTATTTCCAACACTTTCCTAACAGAGCTATATGGATATTTATAGTCAATTTCTATTTTTACTCCCAGCCTGAGGTAACCAAGCACCATTTTTTCTCCTAAAGCTTTGCCTTTCTAGACATTTTATATAAATGGACTCATACAAGATGTAGTTTTTTGTGGGAAAATACTTTAAGACTTGTAAATATTCTATTGTTCATGAAACTTTCCCTCACAGTTTTAAGGACTTGCTGATAATTAATGTGTGAATTCATTCATATTATGTTGCTTACTGAGTGATGATTTTCTAATCCAATACCTTACATAGTTCTTACCATTCTGTTGTAAGAAAAAGCTTTTACTTCTGTCTACTTCTTCATCTATTCTTGTGTCTTTATCAGTATAGACTCATGGATTTGTCTTTTATTTCATGAGTTATAGTTTGTTGCTGTCATTATTTATCATGCTTACATTTGCTGCTGTTTGTCTAATGGGAGCCCCTTCAAACTGGCTTCCGTATTCTTTACAGCCAGAAAATCATTCTTTGAACACTTCCTTTTTTATGAATAATAAGATGTCTCAGACTTGCCTTGTATTTTTCTGCTGAAGTCCTGGAATTTTTTCTTGGTTCCTCTTGGAGGACACTGGTATTTAGAAACAAAGATCTGCGAACTATGTTTGATCATGGTGGCTTTTGTGTGTCATTTCCCCCAGGCTCTCAGTGATCAGAGATAAGATATAATATATATGCATATTATTCATGTTAACTATGCATCTATGTATTTATTTTACATATCTATCTATCTTTATAAACTTGACTTTGTTTGGGCTGCTACAACATCATATCTTAGACTGGGTAATTTATAAACAACAGAAATGTTTTTCTCAACGTTCTGGAGCCCGGAAAGTCCAAGATTAAGGTAACAGTAGATCCGGTGTCTGCTGAGGGCTTCAAAGATGGTGCCTTGTTGCCGTTTTCCTCAGATCACAGAAGGGCAAGGGAGTTCACTTCAACCTCTTTTGCAATGGCACTAATCGCATTAACAAAGGCAGAGCCCTCACGATGTAATTATTTCCTAAGCAGCCCTATCGCTTAACACCACCATAATGGGGATTAGATTCCAACATTAATTTTGGGGTTCACATTCATAATAGCAATGTTGAAAACCATGCATTTACATTTGTACCTCTCATTCTAACCCAGTATCACAGGATTCATTCTAGACTTTATCCCTAATTGTACTATCTTTCTCTAATAGTTAAAAACAACTACACAGACACATGCACACACACACACACACACAGACACACACCCTCTCATTATTCTCACTAAATATACTTGGTTGACAAATTGTGTGTATGTAACCAATTTCTTGTTGCTTACGACACCCTCTTCTCTTGCCTTTTCCCACTGTGGACATACGTCTCACATTCCTTGATGCCCAGCCCTTCATTTTAGGTTGAATGTCCACCCGCTTCCCTCACAAATGCCTGTTTCCCCAGCTCAGGCTCTGATACCTTTCAGCAGTTTAGTGCTACTTCCGTACACCAGTATGGATGCCTACTTCATCCTTCTCGTGCTCCAACACGCTGTAAGGTTTTAGGGCCACCACTTGTGACTCTTCACCTCTCCCTTTCCCTGTAAACAGGTGTTCTCTCTGTGAAGGCTCCGATACTTTGTGCCACAATCCTGTATTTTCAATAACCAACTCCAAATGTACTTGGAAAAAAAAAAAAACGTTGTATACTAATCTTTTCCTCAGACTAGTCTCCTTTCCAGTATTTTTCCTCCAGTGTTAATATGTTATTATTCACTCAGAGTCAACATCTAAATTTTATCAAACTTTTCTTCTCTATTTCTTCTTCCTATTCACACATTCTACATTCTCAAACTTTTTCCTCCAAATGTTTTTCTTCCCCTCCATTGCCACTGTCCTGTTGTTTAACACTTTTGTAAATCCATGCCTATATTACTACAAATGATATATCAGTGCTTATAACAATTATAATATAATTGCTTTCCCCACTAAAATCATATATATTGACACAAGATTGAGATTCAGGACAATACTCTTATTTCGTTTCTCTCTGGCTTAACTCATTTTTCTCCTGCATTCTGGTTCACCTTTCCAGGTGTATTTATTTTCAATAATAATTCTGCATTTCTTAAACACTTCAGAAGAATTTGCTCATTTGTTATTGCTTGTATTTTTCACCCACCGCTTTCATTCATTTCTTGGATTCATTTTATGTCCAAGAAATTGATATAAAATTAAATATATGGGTACATCAAATCTTGCCCACTAAGTTTTACATTTCTGTTCTCAATTCTAGAAATATTCTTGCTTTGTCATATTTTTTGGCAAGTATATGACTAAGTTTTGTTTCTCCAGCCACATAAGAAAAATACAGCTCACCTTTCAGTTATTTTAGCTGCAGCATCTTGCACGGGGTCGTGTACAGAATGAACAATAAATGATTGCATAGTAAAAATAAATAGAAAAACACTAAGCTATTTCAACAGAATTTACAACGAAGTGATCAATTATAGCTGATGAGAGTCAAGGGTGCTTATGCTGTTTCATTTTTTTCTTTAAAATATTTTAAATTCTACTTGCCTAAAAAGTGACCAAATTGAAGGTTATATTCCATTTATGTGGCCGATTTTGTATTTTAAAATACTCTCCTAAATTGTGTTAAGCAGTTTCTATTTGTATTCAATGTCACTTCTATATGGAGTCAAGAACAGAAAGTAAATAGTAATAAGTGTAGTAAATGAAGTAGTTACCTTGGGAACAATGCATCTGACCATTTTAGTTTTAAAGAGTCACTTAGAATACAACAACCAAATAGAATCATAATACATAGTGAAAAATGTATTCTTATATGACTGTCCTATTTATTTATGTTTTTAATTTCCTGGCAGCTTGTATTTTATTCCTATTTTCAATTCAGTTCAATTTTATATTTACAGATAAATTAGATCTAAAATTCTTCTTCAAATCTGAAACATCTTGATACTTACAGGACAATATTATTTATATTGAGAAACCAATGGACTTAATAAATATTTACTATTGTCTCTCATAACCAATGCTTGAAATTTTCTATTAATCATTTATTAACATTAAATTTGTAAACATGTTGTACTGTAATTTTAATCGGCATTTCTCTTTCACTAGTGAATTTTAGCATTTTTTTCTTTATATTTGTTGGCCAATTACATTTTTCTCTGCATAAACTTACTTTTCATATTCTTGTCACAAGTTTCAATATTGAAACTCAAGTTTTTATGTTATTATTAGTTTGTAGTAATATCATGGCATTCCAGAAATTAATCCTACGTCCATTTTAAAGGTCAAAAGTATCATCTCCCAGTTTTTCATGTCATAGTTTTCTGTGGTTTCCAAATGAAACTCTTAATTTGTATGTATTAAAATGTATCGATATTTTCCCCTACAGATTGAAGTGTTTGAGTTTTGTTTAACAAACTTTATCTACGTTATGGTCATGAGACCATGGTCATGAGACTCCTACATTTTCTTCTATTAGCTTTAATATTCATATTTTAGTTTATAATCTACCTGAAATGTATATATGGTATGTGGCTGTTATCCAACTTGATTTTTCTACACATCATTAGAGGGTTTTCCTCTCTAAATTCAGTACACGGTCCATCTGTCTCATTTATAATATCGACTTCATCAAATGGCACTTTTTCACCTTTCCAGAGACTGGACCTTGAGCTATGTCTTCTGTTTATTTGCAAGTACTACCTTGTTTTCTTTCTTTTTAAAACTTGGCCTATCCCAGTTTTTTAAATCCAAGTGTGTAGGTTAAAGTATTTAGCAAAATATTTTGTCTAATTCAAATAAAATTTAATAAATCTTTAAAAATTCTTAGAAAAATGACATTCCTAATGCAGATACTTGATCCCCTATTATTATGGATTGCACATAATTTGAATGTAAAGTAAAAATATGTAGTTTTTGATACAATTCACATCTAGTATTCTATAAATGGCATTTAAATTGTCCTCTAATTAAATTTTCATATGTTTAAATGAAGTATAATATCTTTAAGAGTTTAAATGATATCTATATAATAATACCTAAAATAAAAATAACATTTAAAATACAAAGTATCTAAAATAAAAATAATATCTAAAGAGCTACCAATAATAATAATAATTTAATAATTCAATAATGCATAATTAAATAAACATGGTTCTCTTTTCTAAGTGTAAATAAAATATTTGATAGTGGCATTTTTAAAATCAAGACTTTCATTTTCAACAGAATAAATATTCCATTCCAAAAGCAAAAGGCCAAAGATATTATGAATTAAAAAAATCAGTAGTTCCTTCTGGAATCTGCAAGGACCAGGTTCGTTTTTTTTTTTTTTTTTCTTTTTTTTTGAGACGGAGTCTCGCTCTGTCGCCCAGGCTGGAGTGCAGTGGCCGGATCTCAGCTCACTGCAAGCTCTGCCTCTCGGGTTTTACACCATTCTCCTGCCTCAGCCTCCCTAGTAGCTGGGACTACAGGCGCCCGTCACCTTGCCCGGCTAGTTTTTTGTATTTTTTAGTAGAGACGGGCTAACCCGGTTCGTTTTTTTAATAAGTGGCCACTTTGCAAGATTCTTTTTTTTTAATTTATTTATTTTCCTTCAAGTTCCAGGATACAAGTGCTGAATGTGTAGGCTGGTTACTTAGGTATGCGCATGCCATGGTAGTTTGCTGCACTTATCAATCCGTCATCTAGGTTTTAAGCCCCACATGCATTAGCTATTTGTCCTAATGCTCTCCCTCCCCTAGCTCTCCATGACCTGACTTGCCCTGGTGTGTGTTCTTCCCGTCCCTGTGGCCATGTGTTCTCACTGTTTCACTCCCACATACGAATGAGAAGATGTGGTGTTTGGCTTTCTGTTCCTGTGTTAGTTTGCTGAGGATGATGGCTTCTAGCTTCATCCATGTCACTGTAAACAAGAACTCATTCCATTTTATGGCGTATAGTACTCCATGGTGTGTATGTACCACATTTTCGTTATCCAGTTTATCATTGATGAGCATTTGGGTTGGTTCCTTGTCTTTGCTGTTGTAAATTGTGCTGCAATAAACATACGTGTGCATGTGTCTTTATAGTTAAATGATTTATATTCCTTTGGGTATATACCCAGTAATAAGATTGCTGGGTCAAATGGTATTTCCAGTTCTAGATCCTTGAGGAATCACCACACCCTCTTCCACAGCGGTTGAACTAATTTACATTCCCATCAACAGTGTCAAACCGGTCCTATTTCTCCACAGCCTCGCCAGCATCTACTGTTTCTTGACTTTTTAATGATTGCCATTCTAACTGGTGTGAGATGGTATCTCATTGTGGTTTTGATTTGCATTTCTCTAATGGTCAGTGATGATGAGGGTTGTTTTTTTTTTTTAATATGTTTGTTGACCACATAAATTTCTTCTTTTGGAAGTGTCTGTTTGTATACTTTGCCCACTTTTTGATAGTATTTTTTTTTTTAAATTCATTTAAGTTTCTTGTAGATTCTGGATAATAGACCTTTGTCAGATGGATAGATTGCAAAAATTTCCCCCTATTCTGTAGGTTGCCTGTTCACTCTGATGATAGTTCCTTTTGCTGTGCAGAAGCTCTTTAGTTTAACTAGATCCCATTTGTCAATTCTGGCTTTTGTTGAAATTGCTTTTGGCGTTTTTGTCACAAAGTGTTAGCCCATGTCTATGTCCTGAATGGTATTGCCTAGGTTTTCTTCTAGGATTTTTATGTTTTTGGGTTTTACTTTTAAGTCTTTAATGTAACTTGAGTTAATTTTTGTATAAGATTTACGGAAGGGGTCCAGTTTCAGTTTTCTGCATACGGCTAGGCAGTTTTCCCAGCACCATGTATTACATAGGGAATCTTTTCCCCATTGCTTGTTTTTGTTCAGTTTCTTGAAGTCTGTTTTGTCAGAGACTAGGATTGCAACCTCGCCTTTTTTTTTTTTTTTTGCTTTTCATTTGCTTGGTAAATATTCTTCTATCCTTTTATTTTGAGCCTATGTGTATCTTTGCATGTGAGACCTATCAGGTACAGCACACTGATGGGTCTTGACTCTATCCAATTTTCCAGTCTGTGTCTTTTAATTGGGCCATCTAGCTCACTTACATTTAAGATTAATATTTTTATGTGTGAATTCGATCCTGTCATCATGATGTTACCTGGTTATTTTGCACACGAATTGGTGCAGTTTCTTCATCGTGTCATTGGTCTTTATATTTTGGTGTGTTTTTGCAGTGGCTGGTACCAGCTGTTTCTTTCCATACTTAGTGCTTCCTTCAGGGGCCCTTGTAAGACAGGCCTGGTAGTGATTAAATCCCTCAGCATTTGCTTGTCTGGAAAGGATTTTATTTTCTCTTTTGCTTATGAAGCTTAGTTTGGTTAGATATGAAATTCTGGGTTGAAAATTCTTTTCTTCAAGGATGTTGAATGTTAGCCCCCAACTCTCCTCTGGCTTGTAGGGTTAGTCTGATGGACTTCCCTTCGTAGGTGACCTGGCCTTTCTCTCTGGCTGCCCTTAACAGTTTTTCCTTCATGTCAACCTTGGAGAATCTGATGATTCTGTGTTTGGGGGTTGATCTTCTCATGTGGTATCTTAGTGATGTTCTCTATATTTACTGATTTGTATGTTGGGTTGCCTTGCTAGGTTGGGGAAGTTCTCCTGGATAATATCCTGAAGTTTGTTTTCCTACTTGGTTCCATTCTCTCCACCTCTTTCAAGTACTCTAACCAATAGTAGGTTCAGTCTTTTTACATAGTCCCATATTTCTCGTAGGCTTTGTTTGTTCCTTTTTATTCTTTTGTCTCTAATCTCGTCTGCATGCCTTAACTCAGCAATATGGTCTTCAATCTCTGATATCCTTTCCTCTGCTTGGTTGATTTGGCTATTGGTACTTGCGCATGGTTCACAAAGTTTTTGTGCTGTGTTTTTCATCTCCATTGGGTCATTTATGTTCCCCTCTAAACTGGTTATTCTATTTAGCAGCTCCTCTAACCTCTCATCAGGGTTCTTAGCTGTTTTGCATTGGGTTAGAACATGCTCCTTTAGCTCAGCAGCGTTTGTTGTTACCCACCTTCTGAAGCCTACTTCTGTCAATTCGTCCATCTCATCTTCTGTACAGTTCTGTGCACTTGCTGAAGAGGCGTTGTGATCATTTGCAGGAGAAGAGGCACTCTGGTTTTTTGGGTTTTCAGCGTTTTTTCATCGATTCTTTCTCATCTTTGTGAGTTTGTCTAGTAACGATCCTTGAGGTGCTGACCCTTGGATGGGGTTTTTGTGGGGAATTTTTTTTGTTGTTGATGCTGTTGTTGTTGTTTGCTGTTATTTGTTTTTCTAGGAATGGTCAGGTCCTTCTTCTGTAGGGGTGCTGTGGTTTTCTGGGGTTCACTTCAGGCCCTATTCATCTGGTTCACTCCTGTGCCTGGAGATGTCACATGAGGAGGCTGCAGAACAGAAAAGGTGGGTGCCTGTTCCTTCCTCTGGGATCTCTGACCTCAAGAGGCACCCACCTGATGCCACTAGGGTTGCTCCTGTATAGCGTGCCTGACAACTCCTGTTGGAGGGTCTCACCCAGTTGGGTGGCACGGAGAATAAGTGGCATTTAATGAAGTACTTTGACTGTTCCTTACTGGAGGGGGTATGCTTTACTGGGGGAAAGTCTCACTCATCTGTGCTGCCTGGATTCCTCAGAACTAGCAGGAGGAATGACTAAATCTGCTGGTCTGCGGAGACTATGGCCACCCCCGGCCCCTAGGGACTCAGGCCCAAGGAGATGGGAGTTCTGTCCCTGAACCCCTGGCTGGAGTTGTTGGAGTTCCTGTAGGGAGGCCCCACCCATGAGAAGGGATGGGTCACGGTCAGGCGTGAAGAGGCGCTCTGTCTGCAGTCTGCCACAGCTGGTGTGTTGGGCTGTGAGCCGGATACCTCCTGGGACCAAGCAGTCCAGCCTCCCTGGGCCCAGCTGGGGAAAAGCACAACCTGGAGCTATAAAGATGGATGCTGCCCTTCTCTTGCCCTGGGAACTTAGTGCTTTAGGCAGCTATCAGTCCCAGTGTTGGCTGCCGTCCCTTCTGCATGGAACTCAAAGAGCTTAGACAGCAGGCAGTGGCAGCTGTGGTGCCCGTTACCCCTCCACCCGGGAGCTCCACAGGCTTAAGCAGATTCTAGCTTAATGGCTGTTGAGAATCTGCACAGCTCCATAGTTGGGACCCTAGACCTCGGTGGCATGGGCTCACAAGCGGGATCTTTTGATCCATGGGTTGCACAGTTCTGTGGAAAAAGCACATTTTCCCAGGAGGGGAAGTATGCTCACTCACTGCCTTCCTTGGCTGCGGGGTGGGTATCCCCTGCCCCGTGTGTCTATCAGGTGGGCCACCACACCACATTGGCCTTCCTTCCTCTCCTTGGGTCACACCAGCCATCTAGTCAGTTCTTATGAGAGCCTTGTGGCCACCTAGATACCTCGGTTGGCATTGTAGGATTTGCACACTATTACGGTTCTTTTCGATGGGAGCCTCTGCCCACCACTGCTTCCAGTGGGCCATCTTGGCTCTGCGCCCAATACTGGCATTTGATACCTCTTGTACAGTTCATTCAAGTTTACTTCCCTAACATGTTGTTACGTTCAATGTTTTGATTATCTTTATCAGAAAAAGGGATCACAGTCAATGATTTTGATGATCATGATAACAGAGAATCACTGTGCCAATAGATTTCACGTGTACTGGTCAAGTATTTTGTAAAATGTCCCTCATCTAGAATTTTTCTGATGTTTTTCTGTGATTAGACTAAGGTCAGTTTGGAGAGGAAGATCAAAGGAATAAACTGACATTTTCATTATACCATATAAAAAGTACATATATCAACATCATAGTTACTGTTAATTTAGCTGTATTGCCTAGCTGAGGTAGTCTTTGTCAGGTTTCTTCACTGAGGAGTTTTAGTCTGTCATTGTTTTATTCTGTAATCTCAGGAGGGTATCACTATGCATAGCCCGCAGTTAAGGAATGGGAAGTTCGGTTTCATCTTAAGGGCCAAGTGTCTACACAAATAATTTGAAATTCATCACCGGCAGTTTTTTTTTTTTTTTTTTTTTCTCCTATTTTGCAATTATTAACAATAATTTATTTATGTAAGTGTTAGCTTGTGGGTATTTGTGGTATTCTTTGAGTTTTAATACAATACTAAGTTATTTATTTTGTTGCTCAAATCATTTCAGCTTTGGCTGTTGGAAGTTCTTTAGTTCTTGTGTCACTTGGACCTATCCTTTTCATTTTGTGTGTGTGTGTGTGTGTGTATGTGCATGTGCATGCATATTTGTTCAGTATTTTCTTACCTTCTGATACTGTGAGATGCTTCAGTCTCATCTTATGTATGCCCTATACCAGTGCTAAAATCCAGCATTTCTCTAAGACACCTTGATCCATTTGATTGAAGAATGGTGTTGAAAACCAAGATCTAAGGGCACTATGTGCTAATCGATAGTGAAGTGTTTCTGCTGCTAGGCCAATTCAGCTGACAGATGCGAAAAGAATATGCGTATGCTAATCCATGTAAATATATAGATATCTGTATTACACTATATATTCATCTGTGTCTAAATTAGGCTAAATATGAGTTCATTTTTATGTCTCCACCTCTAATTTAGTACCATATCTATCATTCTTGCATTCTTTCCTTGGGTGTATGTCACCTCAAACTCCAACAGTAATAAATCTGCCTCCCAACATTAGCGAACTATTTACTAAAAATCCAATTACTATGTTATTAATTTAATTACGTATAGTGATTTCAAAATTGATAATTCCTTTCTTTGTGGGAAACAACATTTTCCACTTGAAGACAGGACATATGGTGCCTTTAGACTTACAATTTCCACTAATATCCAAAGCACCATTTATCCAACTCTCTTTAGCACAGTTGTTTCATACATTTGTAATAGCATCAGATTGACTTGTCATATTCTGTATTCTATTCTTGGATCCTTTTGGTTCCTAAAGTGATTTATTTTTAATTTACATGCAATAAGTTCACACTTTGTGTTGTAAAGTTCTATGGGTTTTGACAAATGCATAGTGTTATATCTCCACCACAACACGATTAGAATAATGTCATCAGTTTAAAAAATCCCTTGTGTTTGACATCTTCAACCTTCCTCCTCCCAATCCCTGACAATCACTCATCTTTTACCATCTCTATAACTTTGTTATTCTAGAATGCTATATAAAAGGAATTATATAGTATTACACAGAAGACTTTCAGACTTTCACCTATCAATATACATTAAAATTTAATGTTTTCTGTAACTTACTAGGTCATTCCTTTACATTGCTGAATATTATTTTATTTTATGTATGTAGTGCAATGTATCAGCTCACCTACTGAAATACATCATAGTTGTTTCCAGTTTTTGGCTATTGTGAATAAAGTGTTATAGCTTTCACATGCAAATTTTTGAGAGAACATACTTTTTTTTGTTTTGTTTTGTTTTGTTTTTTGAGACGGAGTCTCGCTCTGTCGCCCAGGCTGGAGTGCAGTGGCCGGATCTCAGCTCACTGCAAGCTCCGCCTCCCGGGTTCACGCCATTCTCCTGCCTCAGCCTCCCGAGTAGCTGGGACTACAGGCTCCCGCCACCTCGCCAGGCTAGTTTTTTATGTATTTTTAGTAGAGACGGGGTTTCACCGTGTTAGCCAGGATGGTCTCGATCTCCTGACCTTGTGATCCGCCCGTCTCGGCCTCCCAAAGTGCTGGGATTACAGGCTTGAGCCACTGCGCCCAGCCGAGAGAACACACATTTTAAATCAAAGAACTTCAGAATGTGATTGTTGGCTCTTACGGTAAGACTTCATTTATTGCTTAAGATACTGAAAAACTGCTTTCCAAAATTACTATACTAATTTGTATTCATACAAGCAATAATTGAAAGTTTCTGTTGTTTCACATTCTTTCAAAAATTGGACTTTTCAGCTATGTGTATTTTCAAAAGTGGTGTCTTATTATTTCAATACACATTTTCATAATGAAAAATAATAATGAAGGTATTTTTATATGCTTGGTTGCCACCTACATTTCTTTTTTGGTATGGTGTATGTTGAGATCTTTTGTCAATCAAATTGGATTTATTATTTCCTTATTGTTGATATTTAAGAAGTCATTGTATATTTTGGATTCAAGTAATATCTCAGATACATAAATTGCAAAAATTTTCTCCTATCTTATGACTTATCCATATTTTAACTGTGTTTTGTAGAGCAAAAGTTTTTAATATTAATAAATCCAGCACTATATATATATATATATGTTCTTTTTTGTGGATTATACTCTTGGTGCTTTATCTTAAAATATCATTAAGTCTAGGGTCATATAGACTTTATCCTAGTTTTTACTGTAGATGGTCTGTATTTTTGACTTTAACATGATGTCTTCAATCTATCTGAAATAACTTTTATTTAAGGTATAAGATCTAAGGTCTCTTCCTATGTTCTTTTTTTTTTTCTGAGAAATGTCCAACTGTACTGACACCGTTTTTGAAAGACTATCTTTTCTTCATTGCATTGCTTTTTCTCTTTTGTCAAATATCAGTTGGCTATATTTGTCTGGGTCTGGTTTTGGACTCTCCATTCTATCCCAATGATCTGTATCCAAATTTGGTATATACTTTCACCGACATTATGTTGTTGTTATATTGTAGTACTACATTAGGTGTTATAATAAGTATCGAACTCAGGTACTATGAGTTCTCAACTTTTGTTCTTCTTCAATATTGTGCTAACTATTCTTAGTGTTTTATGTTTTGACATTAATTTTAAAATCGGCTTTTGAGTATCTACAAAGTAGCTCAATGGATATTGTTTGGCGTTGCATAGATTATATAGATCAGGTTGAGAAATGATACCTCAACAATATTGTATTTTCCAATGTATGGAAAATAAATAATGCTTCTTCCAAACCATGGACAATGAATAATGGTTCATTTCTTTAAATCTTTTATTTGTTTCTTCAGTGCGTTTTATTTTTCTACCAAAAAAAAAAATCTGTGACATTTTGTTAATCTTACCTAAGTATCTCTCTTTTTTTTTTTCAGTGACATTGTAAATGGTACTATTAAAATTTTTCAAATCTATTTTTTATTCCTAGCATGTAAAAAAAGAATGAGTTTTTGTATATTGACTTTAGAAATCAACAAACTTGTAGTTTCAATATAGGTTGACATAAAGTTAAAATATTTCTTAATAATAATATTAAATTTTGTGTACTTTTTACTTTTGAAAGTGCTCATCATTTTTAGGACATTTGGATAAATGGTTCATTAAAATTCCATGAGTTACTGTTTAGTATAGACTCTTGCACAATACTTTAAAACTTTTATCACTAAATGTATTTCTTCGTTGAAGGGCTCAGAATACACATTAATGGGTGATGCGAATTTACATTTAAATTATTGACATTAAGTTCACCAAATATGATTCAGGTCAGCCTCCAACATTTTTAGAGCAAGTCACAGGCTCCTGTATGTTGACTTTATGTCTGGTGACCTTGTAAATTCATTAGTTAGCCCTTATTTTTTTGTCTGTTGCTTCTTTTTTAGATTATTTGGGGTTTCTCCTTGAGAGATCTTGTCATCAATGAATAGTTCTGACTATAGTTTTGTTTATCAAATACTGACTTTTGTCTTACTGTATTAGCCAAGACTTTTTATATTATGATTAAAAGCAGTGTAGAAAGAAGAAATCCTTGCTTTGTTCCCAATTTTTAAAAGAGAAGTGTTTATTTCTCAACATTTACTATAAAGTAAGCTTGGATTTTGTTTTGTTTTTTGTATATTCCCTTTATTAGGTTGAGAAACTTTCCTGTTAGTCCTAGTTTTGGAGTTTTTTCATAAAAATGTGTTGCAACTTGTCAAATAATGTTTGTGCATCTATGGATAGTACATACTTTTTCTTCATCAGTCTGATAATATGATGTTCACAATGACTGCTCACAAATGTTGACCCAGTGTTGCATTTGTGGAATAAACTCAATTTGGTTTTGATATAATATTATTCTTTTTATGTATTGCTAATATTTATTAATATTTTATTGAAGATTTTCACATCTCTGTTCACAAGAAAGAATGGGCTGTTGTTTTGTTGTTATGATGTATTTTATGGTGATAGTATTATAACGCTGGCCCTATAAAATGAGTAAGTAGTGTTACTTTTTCTTTTTGTTTTTTCTTTTTTTGAAGAGATGGAGGAGAACTGCAATTATTTTTTCTTCAAATGTTTGGTAGATTGCACATGTAAAACCTTTGATCCTGGTAAGGTTTTGTGTTGTTTTTTGTCTTTGGAAAAGTTGATATTATATTAAAATTATATTACAAATACATTAGCTATTTCTCTTAATGCAAATTTTAATAGTTTGTGTGTTCCAAGGAACTGATCAATTTTATCTTTGCTATTACTTTTTTAAGTATAGAGTTACTTATAGTATTAAATTTTTAAATGCCTATGAAATTATTAGAAATGACATTCATTTTTTATATTGGTGGCTTATGCTTCTTCTTTTATTTTCTTATTCTGTTTTTAGTTTATTAATTTTCTTAGTCTTTGTAAAGAATCACATTTTGGTTTTCATGACTCATTTTTTTTTTTATTCACAGGTTATTTGGTATGTTATTTGGTATAATTTTAAAATATTTTGGAATTTTTTAGTTTTCCTTGTGTTACTGATTTGTAGTTTAATTTTACTACACTCTGAGATTTCTATTCTTTCAAATATGAATGGTGTCTTTTATGCCACAGAATGTGTTCCATCTTGGTGAATGCTGTATGCAAAATTGAGTTGAATGTGTATTCTACTGCTGTTGATGGGGTATTCTAAAAATGTCAATTAAGTCAACTGATTAATGGTACTGTTTAGGTCCTTTGCATCCTTATTTAATCACTGCCTCCTTAATTTATTATTGACTGTACTGTGGACTTATACCTCCTTTCAGTTCTCAGTTTTTGCCTCAGGTATGTTGATGTTCAATTGTTACAGTCTCACACTTTTGGGAGTGCTTTGTCTTAAGGTAGTATCCTTGACATAGTTATTTCAGTTTTCACTTGTTTTGTTTTAGTGTTATTGTACTGTCTTCTTCCCTTTATTTTTAACCTTTCTGAGTCTTTTAATTTAAATTGGCTTTTTAAAATAAAACATATAATTGGGTCTTTTTTGTTGTTGTTGTTGTTTCAACACTAACCCTCTCTATTTTGATTGGTATGTTGTTTTGGTGTGTTTAGACCATTCATATTGAGAGTTGTTGCTACAATTAGATTAATGTCTAACATGTTTGTAGCTACTTTCTGATTTTGGCACTTTTTGTTTCTTTTCCTCCTCTGTTTCTGCATTGTTTTAATTTAATGTTTTATGTAATTTTTTAAAAGCTTTTTCTATAGCTCATCATTTGTTTTTTGTTTTATGCTAGGCATGTTTTAACCAGTATAGGAATTATATTGAATAGGCCTTTCAAAATGAGGTTTTATATTAATCTGTCTAGTGTTTGGACTGGGTTTAATGTTTGTGGTAGTTAAATATACCAGAGGCTTCAAGTTCCTCTAATGTCCTTGTTTTTGTCTCCCCTCTTAACTTCGAGACTTCCTTATGTGCTTCTTCTCAAAAATAGTCTGCTACTTGAAACTCTTTCAGTTGAATCTGTTGTAATTATGATGTCATTATAATGATATAAAATTGTATTGGTTTAGTGGTCATGTATTGGAAGGGTATGCTCCGTAATCTTTCTATGTTTCTGTGTCTTAGTAGGTCTCTTTCTCAAAACAGTGTGGAAATATGTTATTTACTCTATATAATCATCTGTTTCTACTTTTTTATCCTGTCATAGGTCTCAGACTAGCCTTCCTGCCTGGGAGCTCTCCTTGCCTACTTCTGAAGTTGGTCCCTGGAATGTGTTCCAAGAATGTTGAATTATTTCTGAACTTGCCAGTGTTTTTCTCTGTGATTAGGCCATCTGTGTTTGCTAATTCATGCTCATTAAATTAGGCTCCTCCCCTCCCACGTGGGCTGAGAGATAGAGGCCCTATCTTCCATACATTTATTCAAATGAATGACTTCAAGGTCCTTGAAAAAGACAATATTGGGCTGTAAAACTGGCAAGAGAGTTTTGAAAAAGTGCATGGAAATAATGTACAATTATAAGTTTTCTAAAGCAAATGCTCTAAGAAAAAGGAAGGTCAGGAGCCAAGACAGGGAAAGACCTGTCTAAAATTCAATCATGGTGAGGGGAACATTAGACTATCTTAGGGACAGGAGCACTTTGAAAGCCTGAGAGGGGCGGATCACGAAATCAAGAGATCCAGACCATCCTGGCCAACATGGTAAAACTCCATCTCTACTAAAAATACAAAAATTAGGTGGGTGTGGTGGCATGTGCCTGTAATCCAGCTACTCAGGAGGCTGAGGTAGGAGAATTGCTTGAACCCAGGAAGCGGAGATTGCAGTTTGCAATGAGCCAAGATCATGCCACTGCACTCCAGCCTGGCAACAGAGCAAGACTCTGTGTCAAACAAACAAACAAAAACTGTTTTAGTCATTTGTAAAGACAAATTGAATTAAGAACACTCTTGTACTGGGCACTTAAACACACACACACACACACACACACAACTATTTATTCAGAGTATAAAACTAAGGAATTGAAATGTCATGACTTGTATAGTTCTGATGATTCAGCTCTTGTTCCAGGCCAGGAGGCTGTCATAGCTGTGAAAGGAAAGTATCTTGGGTTCTTTCAACCTGGGAACCACTCAGGGCAAATCTGCTTCCCATTCTATTCAAAGTCATCCCTCTGCTCACAGGGATACATACATATTCTTATTGCCTTCTTTGTAAAGACCTATCAGAAACTCAAAAGAATGCAACCATCTCTCTTACCTACCTGTGACCTGGAGGCCCCCTTGCTTTGAGTTGTGTCCACTTTTCTGGGCAGAACTGATGTACCTCTTACCTATATTGATTGATGTCTCATGTCTCCTAAAACACATAAAACCAAGCTATGCCCAGACCACCTTGGGTACATGTCATCAGGACTTCCTCAGGCTGTGTCATGGTCCTCAACCTAGGCAAAATAAACTTTCTGAATAAACTGAGACCTGTCTCATATTTTCCAGGTTCACTTTTTGGTAATCACCAAAGGATTCTTGAGTGGAGATGCCTTTGACCTTTGACAAATCTCTAGGTGCTTGTACCAGCATGAGCTAACTTTATGACTCAAACTGTTGTGTCCCAGTGAGTTAGAGAGAAACTCCACACTTTGAGACGAATTCAGGAGTCCTTTATTAGCCGCCGACCGAGAGAGGGCTAATGCTCGAAATTCTCTCGGCCCCAAAGAAGGAGCTTGATTTTCTTTTATACTTTAGAAAGGGGAGGGTGAGGGTTCTAGTTAAAACAATCTTACAGAAGTTATGCCGTCAAAATGTTAAAAGGATAAATGGTTACAGGAACGCAAACAGTTCCAGTAGCAGGGGCTTAAAATCTATCACAAGGTGATAAGACGAAGGGCTTTGGACGTTATTAACCGAACACAAATGCGGGGGTTCTGGGTGCTATTAACCAGGTGAAGTCCTGGGAACTGCGGATATAGCTTGCCACAGTATCTTATCAGTTAATTGCATTCTTGGATGTGCTGGGAGTCAGCTTGCCCAAGTTAAGTCCTTGAGGAAGGAGGGTGGGGTAAGGGGCTGCAAGAGAAAGAGCCAAAATGGAGTCTATCTGGCTCTCTTAGCTAAGGGAGAGTCAATTCAGGAGGGAGAGTCAATTCAGGTTAATACAAGTTAGGGCACAAAACTAATAGGACAATTTGCTGAGGCCTGAGGGCACCCCCTCCAGAGAATCCCTAAGCTCCCAAAATTTGGTCAAGATCCAAAGTTTATTTTGCTGAACAACCCCCTTTTTTTTTTTTTTTTTTTTTTTTTTGGAGTTTTACTTGCTTTCAACAGGAAGGCAAGTTTTCCTGCTTCCGTGATGATGGAAGGAAGGTAACTCCTTTATGGAGTTTGAGCTTGCTTCCAACAAGGAAGATGAATTTTTTTTCCTTTTTTCCTTGCTTCTAAAAATGGTAGAAAGCAGTCTACAACCTGAGACCTGAGACCCAATACTAGGTAAGAAACTGGTTGGGATTCTGTCTTGCAAATTCTTTTTAAATGACTAAAGTTAGCATTTAACAACCAGCTGCTGTTAATTTCTCTTCACACTTAAAGCACTCAGATATCATATAATCTGTGTGATCACAGTTCATTTCGCTTAACAGTTTCATTGTTTTTTTTCTGTCTTGGTCAAATCCTAAAGGAAACCCTAACTCATGGGGAACAAGTGAAAGGACACAAAGATAGATGTGTACCCGCCCCCCACCCGCTACACCCTTGTTCTGCTCTCTAATCTTTGCACATACCAGAGATTTCGTAAGTTCTGTGAGTACCTGGTTTTCTGCACGTACCAGAGATTTTGTTTTGCACATACCAGAGATTTTGTAAGTTCTGAGGCAAGGTCACAAGACGTGTTTAAGTAAGATAAACTCTTGCTGCCATAAACCTGCTCTCCCGCCTCAAAGTTTGAACCAAAATATCAGAAATGGCGGGAACCAATCATAGTTAGCCAAATCGCCTTGTTCAAACACTAGCCAATCATATATCTGATTTGTATAATAACTCTATGCCCACTTTTCTTAGACTATATAACACTGCTTGGAGCTCAGTGGGGGAGCTCTCCTGCCCATCTCGTTTCACGAGCGAGGGAGAGTTCCAGGTTCGAACCTGTAATAAAGATCCTTGCTGCTTAGCTTTGACTCTGGACTCTGGTGGTCTTCTTCGGGGAATAAACGGTCTGGGCATAACACAAGTTCTCTGAAGTGAGAGGAAAATGGCCAGCAAGAGGAAAATAAAATTTTTAATTGTAACTACTAAAGGGGCTTTATTTACATAATTATCGGGAGAACCCGCTCCCAATGTTCTTTTCTATTTCCCAAGTGTCTCGGCTGGGTTGAGAAATAAAGGGAAAGAGCACAAGAGAGAGAAATTTAAAGCTGGGTGTCCGGGGGAGACATCACATGTAGGCAGAATCCGTGATGTTTCCTGAACCCTAAAACCAGCAAGTTTTTATTAGTGATTTTCAAAAGGGGAGGGAGTGCACGAATAGGGTGTGGGTCACAGAGATCACATACTTCGCAAGGTAATAAAATATCACAAAGGAAATGAAGGCAAGGCGAGATCACAGGACTACTGGATAAGGATAAATTAAAATTGCTAATGAAGTTTCCGGCACGCATTGTCATTGATAACATCTTATCAGGAAACAGGGTTTGAGAGCAGGTAACCTGTCTGACAACAATTTATTAGGTGGGAATTTTCCCATCCTAGTAAGCCTGGGACACTATAGGAAACCGGGGCTTATTTCATCCCATAGGCTTCGACCATAAAATACGGGACACCTTAAAAAGGGGCCATCTATAGGCCTACCTTCAGGGTGCATTCTCTTTCTCAGGGATGTTCCTTGCTGAGAAAAACAATTTAGCGATATTTCACCTATTTGCTTATGAAAGAGGAGGAATATAGCTCTGTTCCCTCCGGCTCACCCGCGTCCAGTTCAAAGTTACCTCTCTCGTTCCCTGAACATCGCTGTTATCCTGTTGTTTTTTAAAGATGCCCAGATTTCATATTCGAACACACATGCTCTACAAACAATTTGTGCAGTTGACACAATCACAGGGTCCTGAGGCGACATTCATCCTCCTCAGTTTACAAAGAAGATGACGAGATTAAGAGATTAAAGTAAAGACAGACATAGGAAATCACAAGGATATTCACTGGAGAAGTGATAAGGGTCCATGAAATCTTCACAATTTATGTTCAGAGATGACAGTAAAGACAGGTGTAAGAAATTATAAAAGTATTAATTTGGGGAACTAATAAATGTCCATGAAATCTTCACAATTTATGTTCTTCTGCTGGGGCTTCAGCCGGTCCCTCCCTTCGGGGTTTCTGACTTCCCACAACACATAAAAACACCACTCTTTGCCAGCCACACCAAACTGAAAGAGCAATGACTGAACTGCTGAAATAGCAGCATTTTGTCCCAGCTCAAATACAGTAATGATATGTAAAGTTTTTTTCTTTTTTTTAAAGAGCTCAATGGTTAAAATCAGCTTAATTAAAAGGTTCACATCCGAGGTGTGTGTGTATATGTATATGTTTGTATTAAAAAAAGGTTTCATGTTTTTGGGGGGTTGTTTTTCTTTCCTAAGACCTTGTCTTTTGTTTTGAGCAAATTTCTTTTTCTCGGTTGACTAAGTTTTGTTTTCACCCGATTTTTGCACTAAAATAATTATTGCCACAAAGTCTACTTTTGGGGTTTTAAAGAAGAATGTAGTTCAGTCACTCAGAAATGTCTTTGTTTAAAAAAGTTTTAAGTGGACTGTAAAAGTGTCTCTCTCTAATACCACCGGACTTTTTCTCTCTGTACCTTATGATGTAAATTTTGCTATTTGATTTTCACTTAATTTGTTTCCTTTAATGTGCAAATTTAAGGCTATTTAGCTGACAACTGCTTAGGGTTGTGAAACAGGTTATCAAGAATCTGAAAGTCTAAGATAGGAAAAAAAAAAAAAAAGGGAGGGGTCTTTATTTGTTATTTTATTTTATTTTGAGATGAAGTTTTGCTCTTATTGCCCAGGCTGAAGTGCAATGGCATGATTTTGTTGGAACCGAACTGTAGATTCCCTCCTGGGCAGGGGTCGCCGCGAAGGATCACCGACACGAGATTCACAGCAGAGAGTTATTTATTACTAGCGCGCTAGGGTCCCAAGCTCTAAGTTGGCCCTGGGACCCCGACTGCTTGTTACAGGCTGTTTATATAGGCAAACACAAGTTCAAACACAGCTTATGGCGTGAAATTCAAACAAAGCTTAAGGCGCAAAATGATTGGGTCTAGCTATGGCCTGAGCAAGGTGTCTTATGCTAATTGGTTAGAGCAGGACCTTATGAGGTTTTTTCCTGGAGTTGTTGATTCCGGGAACTTCGAGGCAGGGTGGGACCCCCGGAATTGGCAGGGTGGGACCCCATGAGGTTGTTTCCCAGAATTGGCAGGGTGGGACCCTATCAGGGTGGGTCCTTATCGAGGCAGGGTGGGACCCTATCCAGAGCCACCTGGTGTTAATTTTTTCTATATGAGGCCTAGTTTCTAAGTTTTATGAGGCCTAGTTTCAATTTCAGCTCAATGCAACCTCCACCTCCCGGTTTCAAGTGATTCTCCTGCCTCAGCCTCCTGAGTAGCTGTGATTACAGCCACCCGCCACCATGCCTGGCTAATTTTTTCTATTTTTAGTAGACATGAGGTTTCACCATGTTGGCCAGGCTGTTCTTGAACTCCTAACCTCAGGTGATCTGCCCACCATGGCCTCCCAAAGTGCTGGGATTACAGGTGTGAACCACTGAGCCTGGCTGGGGGGGTCTTTATTAATCTATAAAATGTGGTTCCATCGGCATGCCTAAAATGTCTTTATATGTATTTATGTGTTCTGTACAAAATATGTCACTACTAAAAATACATTAAAAAGCTCTAAAGCTCTAATTAATTGACTTTTACAAAGTGCTTAAGTCAGACACTAAAAAAAAAAGACTAGTCCAATGCTTTTTCAATTTTACGTAACTTAAGTAAAATCTTGAGTAAATAAACTGATTTTTAAGTTTTTGGTAAAGTAATATTAGAAATGTCTTAAAAATTGGCTGCATACATCTTTGTTTGCATTTATTAATCAAGCAAATTTCATACTTATCCCTGCCAAATATTATAAGGTGTCAAAATTTGACATAGGGTATAGAAAACTATAACCCAGCCCCAAACAGAATGATATTGACTTTTGTAATTTTTAATAAATAAGACACTGATACGGGTTTAATAAAAATAACTGCATCTTGAAATTAGTAAGATTACCATAACTTCTAATCCTGTGGCTTTAGGCAGTCTGGTTCACAGATAATAAGGAGGTTTTTTGGGAAAGGACTGTTATAGTTGTTGATTCAGAACTAAACTATAAACTAAGTTCCTCCCAAAGTTAGTTCAGCCTAAGCCCAAGAATGAACAAGGACAGCTTGGAGTTTCACAGCAAGATGGAGTCAGTGAGGTCAAATCATTTTTTACTGTCTCAGTTATAATTCTGCAATGGTGGTTTCATAACTTTAAATCATAACTATCACAGTTTTCATAAATAATCTAGGTAAACAATTAAAATTAAATAATGAGGCAAATGTAATGGGATAAATACTTGTAGACAAACTGGTCATAATTTAGAACATAAAGCTATATTAAATTAAATGATAGATATTTTATTATTTGGGTATTTTTCAACAAATGTATATTGTAGACAAACATTCTTGTTGCTAAAAAGAAGTGTGTCCTTTCCTTAAAAAAAAAAGTGATCAAGTTTTTTCTAATTCAAAGTTTATTTGAAGTTTACATATAAAATAAGGTAAAAGGAAGCAGGACTAAAACAAGATGTAAATAAAGGTATAAAACTAAGTTTTTTTGAGTTAAAAAAGCTTAAAGAAAAATAATTTTATATAAGAAAGAATATTTTATGGTAAATTTAGTCCTAAAATAAAATAACTGCTTGTTTAAAAGGAGGGATGTTCAGGACAAACCAGAAAGTCATATTATTATTAAATTTTGGTTTACTTAGAAAAAAACTGAGATAATTTTTTTTTTTTTAACTAAGGTTATTACATCCAAGTATTTTCCTGTATGTGTGTTTAAAGTCCTTGTAACATTGAGTTAGAGGGCTTTAACTCCTGTATCTAAAAAGGACACCAAGTCCTGCTAAATCTTAAACCCTGAAAGCAATTAAAGCATCATCTTCAGACCCCATAGAAGAAGCCAATCAAAACAAACTTCATTCCTGAGACACAGGGCAATAAATTAAAGCTGTTCAACTCCTCAAGTCCCAGGGACTATCACCGAAGAGTTGGGCTCATCAGATTCAAAGCGCTGATTTTGAAAGACTATTAGACCTAGTTCAGTTTCTCTATAAATTAATCATTAATGCCAAAGGCACACTAATGCAAAACCAGTATATGGACCCCTGTGTCAGAATAACAAGGTTTTCTTGAAGCATTAACCAACTCTTTAATAAAGGTTATAAAAGGCTTACGGAAGTTATATTTTATAATTAATTTAAATCTTATAGATTGAAAATTTTGAAAAACAAATGTAATTGGCCTCATTTTTTTTTTTTTTTTACGACTTCTTGTTTAGAAAATTAAGTCTCTTCTCTCAAAGGATGAAAGTTTTTGCTTTTTTTTTTTTTTTGAAATAAATCCTTGAATTATCACTTTGGTTAAATAAATGACTTTATAATGACCTGTAATCCTATGTTGTAATGTTAAGTGTTTTAAACCTTTTATATTTGACAAACTTTCCAAAATCAAATTATAAGTTATGTATTTTCCTAACCTAATTAATACTTTAATATATTTGGTTCCCCTAAAGTCCAAAAATGACATAATTTGGCTTATTTGGTGTAAAAATTACACAGGAAGCATTGTCAAATATGAAATGGTGTTTGGTTTTCTTTCGGATGTATTTATATAAATATGTTATTGGTATATGTTCCAAAATTATGAGAAACTCCTGTAATTCTAATATAACTTAGTGTACATTATCAGTAAAAATCAAAATTGTTATGTTAAAATTATTGGGTGCCACAGAGGTAACAAATTTCCTTGTCAATTGTCTTTTGACTATGGCTGCCTTAAAACTGTTTTTTCATCAATGGACAATTGTTGTCTTGTTTGATCCTCTTTAGAAGGTGGCTTTATAATCAGCTATAAAACTCAAACAGGCACTCTCAATTCAGGTTTCTGATAACCTTGGAGATTGTGATACCACAGTAGAGGAAAAACTTTCAGGACTCATGGAGAGCTAAAATATTTATGAGGATCAAGCAGAACAGAGATTAACTCCATGGACTGAACCAATCTTCTTAACTCTTTACTTAAAATGTTTGCTGATCCTTTGTTTTGTTTTTCAGTCATAAAACTTTTCTTTTGGGCTATTGACAGCTTTTCGAAATTTAGTATACTCCTATGAACAAAATTTAGAGCATGTTTGTTTCTCTCAACCTGATTTCTCCAGAATTTAGAAGCTATTTGTGAGTATTATTAACTTATGGCAATACAGTTATTTGCATAATGCAACAAGAAGCTGTTTGCATTTGTAACAGGACACAACTGGAGAAATTGATATTTTACCAAGGCTTTGACTGGAATGGTGTGCCTTCCTTTAAGGAATCAAAATTGACTTACAAAGCCAATAAAGCCTTTGGAAAACCTGGCCTCATGATTTGTCTTTAGTGAAAAGGGGAAACTGAAGAGCGAAAAATCTGTTTCAAATGATAGTACACCCATTGTTAGATTCTAGTATTGCCAATTTTTTTCCCCATTTTTATTATCCTCCACAGTTAGGGCTAAATTCTATTTTTTTTCTTGGCTACAGGTCTTCAAAATAATGTTTTTAATTATTTTTTCTTTTTCTTCTTTTCTTCCATTTTTTTCCTAATTGGGAGTCATTGAAAACTAAGTTGTATTTTCTTAAAGCCCTGCAAACTGAAACTAGACAACTTAAACTTCAGAAGAAAGTAACAGTAACCTATTTACATACATAAGCCACTTTCACACCTGCTGGTATAGACTTCAGAGTAATATGTGGACTGTAGAATAATGTGGCCTATATCGATTTTTTTCAGGATTGCTCTTTTGTTTGTTGTTGTTTTTCCTCCCTTCCTCCCCCTTATTTCCCCTTCACAGGACATGGGACTTCACAACCTGTTAAAAAATGAGCTTTCAGGACATACCCATCTAGAAATAAACCATCCTAACCATGAGAGATCATATGAAACCTGAGACCAGGGACTCATTTTCTTGTAAAGTGGTTTCTCCAAAAGATTTTTAAAAGGAAAAGGGGGAAATGTAAAAAGAAAATATCTTGGGCCCCTTGAAGCTGAAAACCCCTCAGGGCAAATCTGCTTCCCATTCTGTTCAAAGTCATCCCTCTGCTCACAGAGACAGAGGCTTATTCTGACTTCCTCCTTTGGAAAGACTTACCAGAAATTCAAAAGAATGCAACCATCTGTCCCTCACCTCCCTGTGACCTGGAAGCCCCTGGCTGGGGGGTGGTGAGTGGTTTGCTTTTACTTTTCTCTGCCTTTCTTTATAAACGGAACTAATGTACTTCTCACATATTTTGATTGTTGTCTCATGTTTTCCTAAAATGTATAAAACCAAGCTGTGCCCTGACCACCTTGGGCACATGTCATCAGGACTTCCTCAGACTGTGTCACGGCCTTGGCAAAATAAACTTTCTAAATTAACTGAGACGTGCCTCAGAATTTCTGGGTTCACACAGCGTTAGTATATTTTTTGAGGATATATCTGGAGGATGTAATATAAAGGGTTCTTCTGAGAGCAGTTTTTTTTTTTTTTTTTTTTTTGAGATGGGGTCTCGCTCTGCCGCCCAGGCTGGAGTGAGTGGCGCGATCTCGGCTCACTGCAAGCTCCGCCCCCCGGGTTCACGCCATTCTCCTGCCTCAGCCTCTGGAGTAGCTGGGACTACAGGTGCTGCCACCACGCCCGGCTAGTTTTTTGTATTTTTTAGTAGAGACGGGGTTTTACCGTGTTAGCTGGACAGTCTCGATCTCCTGACCTCGTGATCCGCCCGTCTTGGCCTCCCAAAGTGCTGGGATTATAGCGTGAGCCACCCTACTCGGCCCTGAGAGCAGTTTTTAAGCTATCTGGGTCCCCTGTATCCTGGCTTATAAAAATCCAGAGGAGGGCAGGTGGCATTATATCACTTGTATCTGCCTCAATCTGTGTTCAGAGATCTTAAATTTTAAAGCACATATCCCCACAATATTTCAATCATCATTCATCCCTTGTTGGAAATTATATTTTTTTCTGAGACTCGGGACTGCAGTTCTACACATATCTGGGCTTTTTTTTTCTGGCTTGTGCCTTAAAAATTAGAGATTCACTCAGAATATTATGACCTTTTAAAGTACCAAATTTCTTGGCATCTTGATTCCATGTAATTATATTGTAAACTTCAATCATATCTTCCAAGTCGGCAGAACGCTTTATACTTGGACCTTCCTCTAAAATGAGGTTTACATTTTTAAATCATTAGGCAGGTTTACCTTCTACCTGGAGACAGTTTGACAAATGTTTGTTTTATTGATTTCTAATGTGTTTCTCTCACACACACACACACACACACACACACACACACACACACACATCTCTAGTTAAGGTTTTTTCTTAGGTTTAGTATTCATTATATTTATTAAGAGGGATAGTAACATTGTTGACCCTGTTCAACTATGAAGAGGTAGATTTAAATGATTGGTTGACCTAATTTTTAATGGTTTTTCTAATATAACTTGGTAAAACAATTTAGAATATCAGGCAATTGGAAAAACAAGACCACACATTATTTCTCTTCCTTTTCTCTCTTGAAAAAACTCCTTATTTATACATGCATGCACAGAACAGATTTCTGCAAAGCAAATTTTTGTGTGTAAAAAATAAAATAAAATTTGACAACAACGCCAACAGCTTGTAATGCATCCAAAAATGAAAAAAAAAAAGTTTAATATTCATTTCTTGATGTTTGTGTTAAAAATACCTAAGAGGACAAAGAAAATATAGTCTGCTTATGTTTGATTTAACATGTCAAATGTTTCTACATTATAAGCAATAAAAGATTGAAGCTCTTTATTTGCAAGTCAAACTAAACAATTATTGTTGTATGCACTTTTTCTAGGAAATGTATTTTCTTTCAAAAACATTTGAAGCCTTCTAACTCAGATCCCATCAGTAAACCATATGGCATTTTTTTCATCCACCATTTCACAGGGAAATAGCTCATCGATTATTTATGTTTCCTTTTGGAGATTTTCTTTTGTTAATATGCTTAAATAAATTTCCTTTTATTTTACAGAAAAGCAGACTAAATAGGGGCTACAGACAGGTGAGAAGAGATAACATTACTAATGTAGTTCTACAAAGTTGTTTGTTTCTAAGCACTTTAGAAACTTACCCTCTGGTTATAATTTTTCAATTTTTGAAATTACACTGAGTATTAAAAAAGCACGTCACATGCTAAAGTAAAGCCGTTTATTTAAATGAGAAGCCAGTTTGTAGTGCCGTGATCAACTAAAGATATTGTAAGAAAGAAATTATGTATCATTCCTGTACTAATAGTCTGATTTACCGCAATATTGTGCTGTTGTAAGGTATAGAAAGGTTTAGAAAACTTCTAAGTGATTTTAGTCGCATGCTGCCCTCTTTTAATCTAAAATGTATATGAATTTTTTGCGATAATGAATATAATAACCATCTGCAATTAATTAAAATATAGTTTTCACAATCAGCTTTGGTTAACTAATAATTATGGAAATGAAAACTGATTTAATATAAAACTGAATTTGTCAGTTTATCCAGATAGCAGCTTATTTATATTATCTACTAGGACAGCAACATAGCTTTTACTTTACATACTCAGGATGCTTCAGCCATGTCATCTAAAATTTCACTTTGTACCCCACATTAAAATGAATCATGGTTTGGTAATAGTAGATTTAATTTCTAAATATCTTAACAATCCGAAAGTTTAACCCTTTTGCCTCCCTATTTTCAAGTAAAAATTATTTCTTTTGGTGGAAAAGATGAAGCAGAACTGTAGTTAAGCGTTTTCGCATCTGATTTGGCTGCAGGTTCACATCATTCCATTTGCTTCAAGCCATGAGCACCGTTAAGTGGACTTTTACTTCCAAAGACAGCTAGGAAAATTAATATTAATATAAGAGTGATATAATGATGATGAAATAAAATAAATCATTGATAGAAAAGAGTTTAAATATTTGTTTACTTTCAAGAATGTGTTATAAAAGTAAAAATTTGACAAAGTGTTACCAAATAGAAATGATCAATTAATCATTGCAATTTCCTTAGTCACCTTGTTCCTAGTGTATAAATTTGTTTCTAAAGATAGTTATGACACATTTTTGGTGGCTGATGTTTAAGTTGTTAATTTTCTTGCCCAATAATTATGTTTACACATTTAATTTCTAATTACTAGTAATTTATTAGTAATTGGTAATTATAAATAATTTGTAATTTATTAGTTTAATCTATGAAACAAATCACTGGCAGTTTAAACCATGCTTCTCCTTGCCTGAATGGATGAGCATACATTCCCAGAGGAGTTCTGTTTCCTGTGTTTATAGGAAGGTCATTTCTTTAGACTATATGTGTCTGGTCTCTTTCATAAGGATACTAATATCTTGTACAATTTTTTTTTTTTTTTTTTTTTTTGAGACGGAGTCTCGCGCTGTCACCCAGGCTGGAGTGCAGTGGCCGGATCTCAGCTCACTGCAAGCTCTGCCTCCGGGGTTCACGCCATTCTCCTGCCTCCGCCTCCCGAGTAGCTGGGACTACAGGCGTCCGCCACCTCGGCCAGCTAGTTTTTTGTATTTTTTAGTAGAGACGGGGTTTCACCGTGTTAACCAGGATGGTCTTGATCTCCTGACCTTGTGATCCGCCCGTCTCGGCCTCCCAAAGTGCTGGGATTACAGGCTTGAGCCACCACGCCTGGCCTCTTGTACAATTTTTTATAACTAATTGAAAATAAATGAACCTGCCATGCCCATTTTAAATAAGGGTAAAAAGACAGTAATTATAATTCTATCAGTAACCTAGCATTTAAACATATGCTGCTATTCTCAAACTATTGTGAAATAAGGACTTGCAAGCATCGCTCTGACTGATCTTATTAAACTCTACCATACTTCATTATGCTCTTTACTTCCTAAACCTTTGACGTCTCGTATTCAGATATGAATTCTAAATTATCATTAATTAAAAGCAAATACTTAGGTCATGGTTCAGATATTAATAAATTAATGCAATTTTGCTTTCTAAAATCCCATATATACTGTCCATGTTAGATATAACCCTGGAATAATTTTGTCTTTATTTATGTATGTATGTATTTTTATTTATTTAATTTGAAGTTCTGTGGTACATGTGAAGGATATGCAGTTTTGTTACATAGGTAAATGTGTGCCACGGTGCTCTGCTGCGCCTATCAACCCTTCACCTAGGTATTATGCCTAGCACGCACTAGCTATTTTTTCCTGATACTCTCCTGCCCCTCGCCGTCCCTGACAGGCCCCAGTGTGTGTAGTTTCCCTGGCCATTCCTGTGTCCATGTGTTCTCATTGTTCAGCTCCCACTTATGATTGATACCATGTGGTGTTTGGTTTATGTTCCTGTGTTAGTTTGCTGATGATAATGGCTTCCAGCTCCATCCATGTCCCCGCAAAAGACATGATTATATTCTTTTTTATGGCTACATATAATTCCATGCTAAATATGTACCACATTTTCTTTATCCAGTCTATCACTGATGGTTATTTGGGTTGATTCCATGACTTTGCTATTTTAAATAGTGCTGCAATGAACATACAAGTCCATTTATCTTTATAATGGAATAATTTATATTCCTTTGGGTATATACCCAGTAATGGCATTGCTAGGTCAAATAGCATTTCTGGTTTTAGGTGTTTGAGGTATCACCACAGTGATTTCCACAATGGTTGAACTAATTTACATTCCCACCAACAGTATAAAAGCATTCCTATCTCTTCGCAGCCTTGCTGGTATCTGTTGTCTTTTTAATAATCACCATTCTGACTGGGGTGAGATGGTATCTCTTTGTGGTTTTGATTTGCATTCCTCTAATGATTAGTGATGTTGAGCTTTTTTATATGTTTGTTGGCCCCATAAATGTCTCCTTTTGAGAAATGTCTGTTCATGTCCTTTGTCCACTTTTTAATGGGGTTGTTTGCTTTTTTCTTGTAAATGTGTTTAAGTTCCTTATAGTCTCTGGATATTAAACCTCTGTCAGATGGGTGGGGTGCAAAAATTTTATTCCGTTCTTTAGGTTGTCTGTTCACCCTGATGATAGTTTCTTTTGCTCTGCAGAACCTTTTTAGTTTAATTAGATCCCATTTGTCAATTTTTGCTTTTGTTTTTGCAATTGCTTTTGACATTTTTGTCAAGAAATCTTTGCCCATGTCTTTTTGCTGAGTGGTATTACCTAGATTTTCTTCTAGGGTTTTTATAGTTTGGGGTTTTACATTTAAGTTTTTAATCTATCTTGAGTTAATTGTGTATAAGGTGTAAAGAAGAGGTCCAGTTTCAGTTTTCTGCATATGGCTAGCCAGTTTTCTCAGTGCCATTTATGGAATTCTTTCCCCATTGCTTGTTTTTGTTTGGTTTGTCAAAGATCAGATGTTTGTAGATTACTATCTTATTTCTGGGTTCCCTAGTCTGATCCATTGGCCTATGTAACTGTTTTTGGACCAGTACCATGCTGTTTTGATTACTATTGCCTTTTAGTATAGTTCAAAGTCACGTAGTGTGATGCTTCCAGCTTTGTTCTTTTTGCTTAGGATTATTTTGTCTATAAGGGCTCTTTTTTTTGGTTTCATATACATTTTAAAATAGTTTTTTTTTCTAACTTTGTTAAGAATGTAAATGGTAGTTTGATGGAAATAGCATTGAATGTATAAATTACTTTGGGCAGCATGGCAATTTTCACAATATTGATTCTTACTAATCATGAGCATGCAATGTTTTCCCATTTGTTTGTGTCCTCTTTAATTTCCTTGAGCAGCAGTTTGTAGTTCTTCTTGAAAAAGCCCTTCACTTCCCTTGTTAGTTGTATTCCAAGGTATTTTGTTCTCATTGTAGCAATTGTGAATGAGAGTACATTTGTGATTTGGCTCTCTGCTTGTCTGTTGTTGGTGTATAGGAATGCTTCTGGTTTTGCACATTGTTTTTGCATCTTGAGACTTTGCTGAAGTTGCTTAGCAGCTTAATAAGCTTTTGGGCTGAGACGATGAGGTTTTCTAGATATAGAATAATGTCATCTGCAAGCAAAGACAATTTGACTTCCTCACTTCCTATTTAAATACCTTTTATTTCTTTCTCTTGTCTAACTGTACTGTCCAGAACTTCCCATACTATGCTGAATAAGAGTGGTGAAAGAGGGCATCCTTGTCTTTTGCCAGGTTTCAAGGGTAATGCTTCTAGCTTTTACCCATTAACTATGATATTGGTGTCTGTCACAAATGGCTGTGTGTTTGTCACAAATGGCTCTTATTATTTTGAGTAATGTTTTTTCAATACTTAGTTTATTGAGGGTTTTTAATATGAAGAGATGTTGAATTTTATCAAAGGCCTTTTCTGAATCTATTGAGATAATTATGTAGTTTTTGTTATTGGTTCTGTTTATGTGATGGATTACATTTATTGATTTGCATATGCTGAAACAGCCTTGTATCCTGGGGATGAAGCCAACTTGATCATGGTGGATAAGCTTGTTGATATGTTGCTAGATTCAGTTTACCAGTACTTTATTGAGAATTTTCACAATGATATTCTTCAGGGATATTGGCCTGAAGTTTCTTTTTCAGTTGTATGTGTGCCAGGATTTTGTTTCAGGATGATACTGGCCTCATAAAATGAGTTAGGAAGGAGTTCCTCCTTTTCAATTTTTTGGAATAGTTTCAGAAGAAATGATACCAGCTCCTCTTTGTATCTCTGGTAGAATTCAACTGTAAATTTGTCTGGTCCTGGGCTTTTTCTGGTTGGTAGGTTATTTATTGTTTCCTCTATTTTAGAACTCCTTATTGGTCTATTCATGGATTCAACTTCTTCCTGGTTCAGTCTTGGGAGAGTGTATGTGTCTAGAAATCTATCCATTTCTTCTAGATTTTCTAGTTTATTTGCATAGAGGTGTTTATAGTATTCTCTGATGGTTGTTTGTATTTCTGTGGGGTCAGTGGTGATATCCCCTTTATCATTTTTTATTGTGTCAATTTGATTCTTCTCTCTTTTCTTCTTTATTAGTCTTGCTAGCGGTCTGTCAATTTTGTTGATCTTTTCAAAAAACCAACTCCTGGATTCATTGATTTTTTGGAGGGTTTTTTGTGTTTCTATCTCCTTCAGTTCTGCTCTGATCTTAGTTATTTCTTGCCTTCTGCTAGCTTTTGAATGTGTTTGCTCTTGCTTCTCTAGTTCTTTTAATTGCAATGTTAGAGTGTCAATTTTAGATCTTTCCTGCTTTCTCTTGTGGGCATTTAGTGCTATAAATTTCCCTCTACACACTGCTTTAAATGTGTCCCAGAGATTCTGGTATGTTGTATCTTTGTTCTCATTGGTTTCAAAGAACATCTTTATTTCTGCCTTCATTTCGCTATGTACCCAGTAGTCATTCAGGAGCAGGTTGTTCAGTTTCCATGTAGTTGAGCGATTTTGATTGAGTTTCTTAGTCCTGAGTTCTAGTTTGATTGCACTGTGGTCTGAGAGACAGTTTGTTATAATTTCTGTTCTTGTACATTTGCTGAGGAGTGCTTTACTTCCAATTACGTGGTCAATTTTGGAGTAAGTACGATGTGGTGCTGAGAAGAATGTATATTCTGTTGATTTGGGGTGGAGAGTTCTATAGATGTCTATTAGGTCTGCTTGCTGCAGAGATGAGTTCAATTCCTGGATATCCTTGTTAACTTTCTGTCTCATTGATCTGTCTAATGTTGACAGTGGAGTGTTGAAGTCTCCCATTATTATTGTATGGGAGTCTAAGTCTCTTTGTAAGTCTCTAAGGACTTGCTTTATGAATCTGGGTGCTTCTGTATTGGGTGCATATATATTTAGGGTAGTTAGCTCTTCCTGTTGAATTGATCCCTTTACCATTATGTAATGGCCTTCTTTGTCTCTTTTGATCTTTGATGGTTTAAAGTCTGTTTTATCAGAGACTAGTATTGCAACCCCCGCTTTTTTTTGTTCTCCATTTGCTTGGTAAATCTTCCTCCATCCCTTTATTTTGAGCCTATGTATGTCTCTGCATGTGAGATGGGTCTCCTGAATACAGCAGACTGATGGGTCTTGACTCTTTATCCAGTTTGCCAGTCTGTGTCTTTTAATTGGAGCATTTAGTCCATTTACATTTAAGGTTAATATTGTTATGTGTGAACTTGATCCTGCCATTATGATATTAACTGGTTGTTTTCCTCGTTAGTTGATGCAGTTTCTTCCTTGCCTCGATGGTCTTTACATTTTGGCATGTTTTTGCAATGGCTGGTACCAGTTGTTCCTTTCCATGTTTAGTGCTTCCTTCAGGGTCTCTTGTAAGGCAGTCCTAGGGGTGACAAAATCTCTAAGCATTTGCTTATCTGTAAAGGATTTTATTTCTCCTTCACTTATGAAACTTAGTTTGGCTGGATATGAAATTCTGGGTTTAAAATTCTTTTCTTTAAGAATGTTGAATATTGGCCCCCACTCTCTTCTGGCTTGGAGAGTTTCTGCCGAGAGATCTGCTGTTAGTCTGATGGGCTTCCCTTTGTGGGTAACCCGACCTTTCTCTCTGGTTGCCCTTAAGATTTTTTCCTTCATTTCAACTTTGGTGAATCTGGCAATTATGTGTCTTGGAGTTACTCTTCTTGAGGAGTATCTTTGTGGCGTTCTCTGTATTTCCTGAATTTGAATGTTGGCCTGCCCTACTAGGTTGGGGAAGTTCTCCTGGATGATATCCTGAAGAGTGTTTTCCAACTTGGTTCCATTTTCCCCCTCACTTTCAGGCACCCCAATCAGACGTAGATTTGGTCTTTTTACATAATCCCATACTTCTTGCAGGCTTTGTTCATTTTTTTTTCTTCTTTTTTCTTTTGGTTTCTCTTCTTACTTCATTTCATTCATTTGATCCTCAATTGCTGATACTTTTTCTTCCAGTTGATCGAGTCGGTTACTGAAGCTTGTGCATTTGTCACGTATTTCTCGTGTCATGGTTTTCATCTCTTTCATTTTGTTTATGACCTTCTCTGCATTAATTACTCTAGCCATCAATTCTTCCACTTTTTTTTCAAGATTTTTAGTTTCTTTGCGCTGGGTACATAATTCTTCCTTTAGCTCTGAGAAGTTTGATGGACTGAAGCCTTCTTCTCTCATCTCGTCAAAGTCATTCTCCGTCAAGCTTTGATCCATTGCTGGCGATGAGCTGCGCTCCTTTGCCGGGGGAGATGTGCTCTTATTTTTTGAATTTCCAGCTTTTCTGCTCTGCTTTTTCCCCATCTTTGTGGTTTTATCTGCCTCTGGTCTTTGATGATGGTGACGTACTGATGGGGTTTTGGTGTAGGTGTCCTTCCTGTTTGATAGTTTTCCTTCTAACAGTCAGGACCCTCAGCTGTAGGTCTGTTGGAAATTGCTTGAGGTCCACCCCAGACCCTGTTTGCCTGGGTATCAGCAGCAGAGGCTGCAGAAGATAGAATATTGCTGAACAGTGAGTGTACCTGTCTGATTCTTGCTTTGGAAGCTTCCTCTCGGGGGGTACTCCACCCTGTGAGGTGTGGGGTGTCAGACTGCCCCTAGTGGGAGATGTCTCCCAGTTAGGCTACTCAGGGGTCAGGGACCCACTTGAGCAGGCAGTCTGTCCCTTCTCAGATCTCAGCCTCCGTGTTGGGAGATCCACTGCTCTCTTCAAAGCTGTCAGACAGAGTCGTTTGCGTCTGCAGAGGTTCCTGCTGCGTTTGTTATTGTTTACTGTGCCCTGTCCCCAGAGGTGGAGTCTACAGAGACAGGCAGGTTTCCTTGAGCTGCTGTGAGCTCCACCCAGTTGGAGCTTCCCAGCGGCTTTGTTTACCTACTTAAGCCTCAGCAATGGCGGGCGCCCCTCCCCCAGCCTCGCTGCTGCCTTGCCGGTAGATCACAGACTGCTGTGCTAGCAATGAGGGAGGCTCCGTGGGCGTGGGACCCTCTCGGCCGTGTGTGGGATATGATCTCCTGGTGTGCCCGTTTCCTTAAAGCACAGTATTGGGGTGGGAGTTACCCGAATTTCCAGGTGTTGAGAGTTTCAATTCCCCTGACTAGGAAAAGGGATTCCCTTCCCCCTTGTGCTTCCCAGGTGAGGCGATGCCTCGCCCTGCTTCAGCTCTCGCTGGTCGGGCTGCAGCAGCTGACCAGCACCGATTGTCCGGCACTCCCCAGTGAGATGAACCCAGTACCTCAGTTGAAAATGCAGAAATCACCGGTCTTCTGTGTCGCTCACGCTGGGGGTTGGAGACTGGAGCTGTTCCTATTCGGCTATCTTGCTCTGCCCCCTCGAGGCAGTTTCTTTTGTATTATTATTTTTTAAGTTCTGTGTGCATGTGCAAGATATGCAGGTTTGTTGCATAAGTAAATGCATGCCATGGTGGTTTGCTGCACCTATCAGCCCATCACATAGGTATTAAGCCCAGCATGCATTAGCTATTTTTCCTAATGCTCTCTGACCCCTGCCCTCCCGCAACAGGCCCCAGTGTGTGTTGTTCCCTCCCTGTGTCCGTGTGTTCTCATTGTTCAGGTTCACTTATAAGTGAGAACATGCAGTGTTTTGTATTCTGTTCCTACATTAGTCTGCTGAATACAATGACTTCTAGCTTCATCTATGTCCCTGAAAAGGACATAATCTCATTTCTTTGTATGGCTATATAGTAGTCCATAGTGCGTATGTACCACATTTTCTTTATCCAGTCTATTAGTGCTGCAATGAACATACGTGTGTATGTATCTTTGTAATAGGATTATTTATATTCCCCTGGGTATATACCCAGTAATGAGATAGCTGGGTCAAATGGTATTTCCAGTTCTAAATATTAGAGGAATTTCCACATTGTCTTCCACAATGGTTGGACTAATTTACATTCCCACAATGTAAAATTGTTCCTATTATTCTGCAACCTTGCCAGCATCTGTTGTTTCTTAACTTTATTAATAATCACCATAATGCCTGGTATGAGATGATATCTCGTTATGGTTTTGATTTGCATTTCTCTAATGATAGTAATATTGAGCTTTTCTTCATGGCTGCATAAATGTCTTCTTTTAGAAGTTTCTGTTCGTGTCCTTTGCCCACTTTTAATGGGGTTGTTTTTTTCTTGTAAATTTGTTTAAGTTCTTTGTAGAGTCTAGATATTAGACCTTTGTCAGATGGATAGATTGCAAAATTTTTCTCCCATTCTGTAGGCTCTCTGTTTGCTTTGATGATAGTTTTGCAGAGCAGAACCTCTTTAGTTTAATTAGATCCCATTTGTGAATTTTTCCTTTTGTTGCAATTACTTTTGGCAATTTCATCATACAGTCTTTGTCCATGCTTATGTCCTGAATGGTATTGCCTAAATTTTCTTCTTGGGTTTTTATAATTTGGGGTTTTCCATTTAAGTATTTAATCCATCTTGAGTTCATTTTTGTATAAGATATAAGGAAGAGGTCCAGTTTCAATTTTCTGCATATGACTAGCCAGTTCTACCAGCACCATTTGTTATCTAGGGAATCCTCTCCCCATTGCTTGTTTTTGCCAGGTTTGTTGAAGATCAGATGGTTATAGATGTTAAGTTTTCTTTATTGGTTTTCTAGTCTATTCCATTGGTCTATCTGCTGTTGTTGTACCAATACTATGCTTTTTTGGTTACTGTAGCCTTGCAATACAGTTTGAAGTCAGGTGGCATAATTCCTCTACCTTTGTTCATTTGCTTAGGATTGTCCTGGCTATATGAGCTCTTGTTTGCTTCCATATGAATTTTAATATAGTTTTTTTTTTTTTAAATTCTGTGAAGAATGTTATACGTAATTTAATGGTGATAGTACTGAATCTATAATTTACTTTGGGCAGTATGGCCATTTTCATATTGATTCTTCCTATCTATGAACATGGAGTATTTTTCCATCTGCTTTTATCTTCTTTGATTTCCTTGAGTAGTGATTTTGTAGTTCTTCATGAAGAGGTTCTTCGCTTCTCTTGTTAGCTGTATTTCTAGGTATTTTATTCTCTTTGTGATAATTGTGAATATGAGTTTATACTTTTTTTTTTTTTGAGACAAAGTTTTGCTCTTGTTGCCCAGACTGGAGTGCAGTGGCATGATCTCGGCTGGCTGCAACCTCTGCCTCCCAGGTTCAAGCAATTCTCCTGTCTCAGCCTTCTGAGTAGCTGCGATTACAAGCGCTCACCACCATGCCTGGCTAATTTTTTATATTTTTAGTAGAGACGGGGTTTCGCCATGTTGGCCAGGCTGGTCTCAAACTCCTAACCTCAGGTGATCTGCCCACCTTGGCCTCCCAAAGTGCTGGGATTACAGGCATGAGTCACTGTGCCCGACGGTGAGTTCATTCTTGATTTGGCACTTGCCTTGTGTGTTGTTGGTGTATCGGAATGCTTGTGATTTCTGCATGTTGATTTTGTATCCTGAGACTTTGCTGAAGGTGGTTATTAGCTTAGGAATCTTTTGGGCCAAATCAATGGGGTTTTCTAGATATAGGATCATGTCATCTACAAAGTCAGTTCTACTTCTTGTCTTTCTGTTTGAATACCCTTTATTTATTTCTCTTGTCTGATTGCCCTGGCCAGAACTTCCAATACTCTATTGAATAAGAGTGGTGAGAGAGAGCCTCCTTGCCTTGTGCTAGATTTCAAAGGGAATGCTTCCAGCTTTTGCCCATTCAGTATGATATTGGCTTTGTGTTTGTCATAAATGGCTCTTATTATTTTGAAATATATTCCTTCAATTCCTAGTTTATTGAGACTTTTTAACATGAAGGGATGTTGAATTTTATCAAAGATGTTTTCCACATCTTTTGAGATAATAATGTGTTTTTTGTCTTTATTTCTATTTATGTGATGAATTATGCTTATTGATCTGTGTATGTTGAACCAGCCTTGCATCCCAAGGATGAAGCCAACTTGATCGTAGTGGACAAGCTTTGTGATATGCTGCTGGATTCAGTTTACCAGTGTTTTACTGATGATTTTCACATCAATGTTCATCAGGGATACTAGTCTGAAGTTTTCTTAGGAATCCCTTCTTTTCAGTTGTTTGAACTAGTATCAGAAGTGGTACCAGCTCCTCTTCATACCTGGTATAGAATTCATAGCTGGTGGTAGAATTCAGCTATAAATCCATCTGGTCTTGGGCTTTTTTTTTTTTTTAATTTTTTTTTTTCGGTTGGTAGATCATTTATTACTGCCTCAACTTCAGAACTTATTATTGGTCTATTCAAGGATTCACTTTTACATTTAAGGTTAATATTGTTTTGTGTGAATTTGATCCTGTCATCATGATCCTGGCTGATTATTTTGCAAACTCGTTAATGTAGTTGCTTCATAAAGTCATTTGTCTTTGTATTTCAGTGTGTTTTTGTAGTGGCTGGTAATGTTTTTTCCCTTCCACATTTAGTGCTTCCTTCAGGAGCTCTTGCGAGGCAGGCCTGGTGATGACGAATTCCCTCAGCATTTGCTTGTCTGGACAGGATTTGATTTCTCTTTAACTTATGAAGCTTAGTTTGGCCAGATATAAAATTCTGGATTGGAAAATATATTTTTTTATTGTTGAATATTGGCCCCCAATCTCTTCTGGCTTATAGGGGCTTTCTGCTGAGAGGGCCTCTGTTAGTCTGATGGGCTTCATTTTGTAGATGACCTGGACTTTCCATTTGGCTTCCTTAACATTTTTTTCTTCACTTCAACCTTGAAGTTGATCTTCTTATGGAACGTTTTACTGGGGTTGTCTGGATTTCCTCAATTTGAATGTTGGCCTGTCTTGTTAGGTGTGGGAAGTTCTCCTGGATGATATCCTGAAGTATGTTTTCTAGGGTGGTTCCATTCTTCCTGTCTTTTTCAGGTACCCCAATTAGTCATAGGTTTGGTCTTTTTACATAATCCCATAGTTTACAGAGGTTTGTTTGCTTGTTTTACTTCTTCTTTTTTTCTAGTCTTGTCTGCTTGTCTTATTTCAGCAAGATAGTCTTCAGACTCTGGGATTCTCTCCTCTGCTTCATCTATTTGGCTATTGATACTTGTGGTTGCATTGTAAAGTTCTTGTGTTGTGTTTTTCAGCTCCATCAGGTCATTTATGTTCCTTTCTAAACTGGTTATTCTGGTTAACAGCTCCTGTAATGTTTTATCGTGGTTCTTGGCCTATTTGCATTGGGTTAGAACATACTCCTTTAGCCCAGCAAAGTTCATTATTACCCATCTTCTGAAGGCTACTTCTGTCAATTCATCTATCTCAGTCTCCACCAAGTTCTGTGCCTTCGCTGGAGAGGTGTTGCAAATATTTGGAGGAGAAGAGGCACTCTAGATTTTTGAATTTTCACCCTTTTTGCATTGATTTTTTTCTCATCTTTGTGGTTTATCTATCTTCAATTTTTGAGGCTGCTGACCTTTGGATAGGTTTTTTTATGGGGTCTTTTTTTTATTAATGTTGTTGTTGTTGTTGTTTTCTATTCATTTCTTTTCTGCAAGTTGCTGCAGTTTGCTAGGAGTCCACTCTAGACCCTGTTTACCTGACCCCCACCCCTTATACCTGGGAATATCACCAGCAGAGGCTGCATAACGGCATAGATGATTGCCTGCTCCTTCCTCTGGGAGCTCTGTCCCAGAGGGGCGCTGACCTGATACTGGCCAGACCTCTCCTGCATGAGGTGTCTGGTGACTTCTGTTGGGATGTCCCACCTAGGCAGGAGGCATGGGAACAGGGACCTGCTTGAAGAAGCATCTGACTGCCCATTGGCATACCAGGTTCGCTCTACTGGGGGAAATCTCTCTTATCTGGACTTCCCAGCAGCCCTGGTATTATTTATGAAAATGTATTACATTATTAATGACACAAATCTTATGGACACATATTCTCTTGTCTCTTTAATAGTTTCTTTAATTCTAATCACTTTTTTTCTAATTTTTCTTCCCTAAATTGTAAAAAGATGATGTGATTTGATCAGTTGCTACCCCAACCATTTTGTGGAATACAGTTTACAAGTGGACAAATTTATGTGTGCTATGATTTAAAATTCACTCCTATATTTTAAGCTTACCAAAGCAAGTTTTGCTTCTTTGCATCTGTAGCTAATTGTGCTGGATATTTTTCATTTTGCTTCCAAATCCACTATTTGTCATTCTCCTGTAGTTTTCTACTCCAGGGATTGACCACTAAGACTATGCTAACAAGTTTTCTTGACTTTTCCTCATTGGGTTGCATTTTGGCCAACCAACATTAAAAGACAGGGGAAATAAGATATCGGTGTGTTTATTCCTTCAGCATACTCTTTGTTCAAATATCGAAGGTTGGTGTGTTCCTCTAGCAAAAGCCACAACCCCTATCAGGTGACTCTCTGTACTTGCTGAGTTATCTTGACGCTTCCCTCCTTTTGCCCTTCAGTCTAGATTTTAATGACACCATTTCTTGCCAGTATTTCAAAATTCCTCTATAAATATTTAATGTTCAAAAATTACTTCCATTTATGCAGACTGAGTGAACGACTTGTTCCTAGAGACCCTGATTAATACAGCTGTTCATTGAATCTTCTTCAGATGGAACATTTCTAAGAAAATGGATGTAATGGGGATATTTGCACAGTGATTATTTTTGGCAGAGCTTTAGCATTTAAAGTCTAATCTCATACAGAGTTTGATTAGAAAAGCTTTAGAGTTGGTAAATGAAATGACATTTTGCTAGTGAAATTTCAATTGTTTACTATTTTGTTTTTTTCTAGTTAAAACTAAAAAGTGAACACAAATGTATACACACAAGCACACACACACAACTGAATTCCACATGGGCTGCAGATTAAATATGTTTAGAAAATTTGGTAATTGTATTTTTACTCATTAGCAAAGGCAATTGAAATTAAATAAATATTTTTCTTTACCCTATTTTGATTTCAATCTATTGTTTAAAACAAGAGTACAACAGGAGGGTCACCTACCAGAGATCTGAAGTTAACTTCCAATAAATAACCAAATTCAGTCATCTTTAGATTTCCTGCAGATAATCTCTAATCATGTTTTCAATTGTATATATTCAGGATGTAAAATGAGGAAGCAGATTTGTACTGTTATATGAAAAACATGTCTAGGAAATATATGGGGTTAAGTCTCAAAAGGGAGAGTCTTAATTGGACTGTGTTATTTAACTCATCCTCTCTCTATGAAAACATTTCTATTTTCTGTTTTATATTTTCATATAACCTAACATTATCTTGAATTATTTGATTTGTGCACTTTTTTCTTCCTCCAATAGAATTAAAATTTTAAAAGTCTGGGAACCTTATTCACATTGTTGACTATTCATTCCAAAATTTTAGGAAGTTTTTATACCATTGTATGCACCCATTATAGCTAATAGATGAAAATCATATTTCTATATATTTATGTAGGATACAGTAAATTCCTCTTCAAAGTTTAGCCTGTTAACTTCCTTTAATATTCAAGAGCGAGAAAAATTGTTAAGCACAATGAGTTCTGAGTTCCTCTTCAAAGAACAAATATGTCAGTATCTTCAACTTCCATGTTCTCTGTTCTCCATTTTAAAGTTTAACTTCCTCATTCTCTACGCCCCCTTGCCCCTAGTTTCAGTAAACAACCCTCTCCAAGCTTCTATCACCTATTCTGTCCTTAGTCATCCTTAGTCACCTGTTCGAGACTTAGTCATCTTTCGTCACCTGATCTGTAAACCGTCCTTCCTGCTGAAACTACTCACCCCGCCACTCCAGCTCGTACACTTGCTCTCTTTAAAATAGCCAATTAGAATTAGCTTAGACTTGTGGTCCAGCCCTAGCCAACAAGGGAAAGACACAGCAGTAGGAACTAGCTGCGTTAGGAATAAGACCCCTTTCTCCTCCTTTGCCCAGTGTGCTCTCACCATTTTTCCATCCACCAGATGTACTCTTCTATAGAAGTAAATTGCCTTGCTGAGAAAACTTTTGCCTGAATGTTATTTTCACTTGGTAGCCCTAAGCATTTACTTCCAACATTTAGAAAGAACAAACTAAGAATTGTTGCCCTCAAAAATTTGAAAAAAAAAATTGAAGCAAAATCCTATATATTCTTCCAAAATAGCTGTCAGATTGATTCGAGATGTAAATATAAAGATAAAATTATAAATGAGTTTGAAAAAAAGCTAAAAATAAATGAACATAAATGAAATAAATGAAGTTGTGGGCTTCACTTCCTTGATGGCTAGCAAAATAATTCAAACAACCCCACAACATCCTCTCCTGTGAGAATGAGAAGTCACCTCACCTCATTTTACTACAAATGAACATATCATTATTGCATAGCCTTCTTAAAATAAGAAAAAAGAAATATAAAATATATACTCTCTTTTGGGCAGGTAGACATTTTATAAAAAATTTTGGTAAAATAAAAGCAATTTAATAAATTAAGTGTTTTCTTAATTTATTACCTAATAAGAACACATTTCTCAAAAGATTTTATGATACATTCAATAGTATAATATTTAACATGTGTAACAGTTACTATGATTCAAATAAAACATCACTTTTCTAAGGATTTCTGTATCATGCCCTTAAATACACAGTTGCAAAAAGAGTTGATATCTTATATGTCTTCATTTAAAAAAAAAAATCAGAGAAAAGATGATTATTTAAGTTAAAAAATAGAATTAAGTGTTAACAGTATGTATGTTTCACTTAATTAAAATAATTTAAAATTATCAAAAATATTTGTATATTAATTAAAAGTTACCATGATTTAATTATATTAAATTACTATGATTTAATTAAAGTATTTGTATGGTAATTAAATTTTTTTCATTTAAATTTAAATACAAGTATAAAAATAAACTTTGTAAGAGAAAAATCAGCAGTGGAAAAACCTAAGTAAATTCTACAAAAAAAAAAAAAATTGATTTCAATCAAAAGTCTATTATTTTCTGACACATTAAATATTAGTAATTCTTTATTCATTGCTTCATACAACTGATAATAAACTTTTATATTTAAAGCAAAGAGTTCTTTGATTACGGGCATAATGTGGTACGAGGCCTGAAATCAAGGTCAATTAGTACATGTACCTTTCATCTGGAGAAAACTAGGAGCCCCTTAAATGCAAGTTTCTCTTCACATCTGGCTGTTTCAGATAAGGTTCCCTAGCTAAAAATCCTCTTTATCACAGCGATCAGACACAATACCTGCTTATCTCTGAGTTGTGGGCTTCACTTCCTCGATGGCTAGCAGAATTATTCAAACAACCCCATGACTTCCTCTCCTGTGAGAATGAGAAGTCACCTCACCTCATTTTATTACAAAAATTAAAAGTAGATTGAAAAATTTAACATGTTTTTCTTTAATGAAATATAATAACATATTTAAAATATGTTTGTGCAATGGACAAGGTGCAATTTTAAGTGAATAGCCTTGTATTGCATACCAAATTCAATGAACAGGATTGTGAGCTCTGAGACTTCTTGGATAATGCAGTCACTTGCCTCTCTCCTACTGATATGATAATAGGCAGTGCAAATAAAAACATGATATTTTTTATTCATGTTGCTTTATCTATACTATCTATTTGCCATCACTGTTTGGGAGGAATTTCAGCATTTAAAATGAGTAGAGTTTATTTAACTATTGGAGGATGTTTTAGGTTGCACATTATTGAGGTGCTATGCTGCTAGCATTGATTTTTATAGCCTCCCAGTAATGAAGTTAAACATACCTAAAATGCTGAACAAAGGTTTGAAATGTTCTGTATTTGTAATTTTAATAGAAAATTTTAAAGGAATATATATTTTAAAATATACATAGCATTTCTATTCTCTAAATCACTCTAGACAAGGAAAAATTCTATAGGGCCACATGGAGTACAATTTTAAGTTTATAATGTAAAATAACATATATGCAATGACAGCATTATTTGATTCTAATCAGTTCTTGAAACACATTAAATAGTAATAGTAAATTTTCAGAGACTAGAAACTTGTATTCCATTATATTAAGTCATAAAATAATAACAAATCTCTAGTTCATTTAAAAGCTTAAATCAATTTCTCCCCAAAGCATTAAAACCATCTTAAATTTCTGTGTAACTTACCACATAGCATTCCTAGAATAAATTGTTTAATTAATTAACTCTTGATTAGCATGTGTGTTTATGTGTGCATTTATTACTTTATCGATATGACATTAAAAATTGTTTTATCCAACTTCACAAATATGATCAAATGATAATTAGCAATGGAATGATACATTACAGTTACAAAATAAAATAGCACTTACATACATAAAACAGAAAGGAGATTAAAAATGGCTTCTGTTATCAATTTGAGAATTGAGAAAATGAATAAAGTTTGGTGTTCAAGAGAGGAAGTAGAAAGCTGTAGTAACTTGCTGTTAGGCAATGGTTTGAATTGAGAGAGCTCCTAAAGGTGGGAAGGGAAATGATACAAAAATACCTGTTGAAACAATAGATGCATGAGACAACATCTTATTAGGAGAATGGATGGACTGTAAGTGTAATGCAAGTCATTTTCTCTCCATGAAGTTGTAATTATGTAAACATTTTCAAACTAGTGCATGCACAGGATTAGTTATAGCGAGTTTCTATTTAGTGAATTTTGGACAAATATTTTGATCTGCTTTATTAAAACAGAAAAATAAGAGTTTATGAGAGTAAGAAATATATATATATATATACATACACATTAATTTGTTTTTTGCTATCTGTCTATATATTTATCTTTCTGTATTTTTTATATATAAACTTTAATGTATTGAATAAGAGATAGAACAACTCCAAATTCCTTAACTTTTTTATTGCCAAAGCCAAAAGCTTCTAACAAACTAAATCCATCATCTGGAGGCAGTGACTTAGGCAATGTCAGAGAGATCATTGTTCAAAGCTAAAACTTTGATGGATAAAACCAAAGAATATGTATGAAAATCACCTCAATTATTGTTAGTGAATATTCTCATGATTCCCCATTTTTACTGTAATTCCTTGTTTTTTTTTGTTTTTTTTTTTCTAATGAGCCCCAGAGCAGCAGTCCATTAAGGTCAGTCTGCCCAGGTACCATTTAATACCTGATCTTGTGTACTCTGATCTTACAAGTCAGAGTAACATCCTGGCCATTTATGTAGCTCCTCTGTTAAAATATGTCAATATGACCCTTCAGATGTAAAATAAATGTAGAACAAAAAGTTTTAGATGTATCTAACTTATACATTACTAGATTTTGCTGGACTCTTCTGATACATCCTTAGTATTTTTCTTAGTATATTAGAACTTCCAAGCTGTCAATGGATTCTCACATGTGGCGGGTTGTGTCATATTTCTGTTCCAAGAACCCAGATCCTATCACATATTGTATGACACAGATGTGTTAGTACTAGGCAACTGAAGGTATTGAACAATGTTGCCAAATTGAGGAAGAACTGTGTAGAGAAAAGAATGTTCTGAAGAAGGACCAAATAAATAGAAGATTTTTTTGTGTGACTTTAAAATATAGTGCAAAAAAAAAAAAAAGAGTATTTTGGCAAAGTTCATTTCCCAATGTTAACTTCTAAATAAATCTTAATTAATTCAAACATTTTTGCATGGTGCCTGTGAAATGTGAGGACTTTGGGGGCATTATTTCAGTCTAGAATCAGGAATAAAGTTAAATGATAACAAATAATATATCTGGAATAGGCAGGTTTAAAAAAATAGTTTATTTACAAGGGTATATTCATTTTAATTTGTCCTTTTCTCATTGTACTAATTCTCTTGAAGTTTTATTATACCATGAAAATCATACAAGAGAGGAAATGCTTTGGATTAATATTTCTGCAAAGTAAATTGGAACTACTTCAGTCTGTTGTACGATTGTCAACTTAAAAATATATGGACTTTTCCTGAAAACCAGGTAAAACAAACAAACAAACAAACACACAAAAAACAGACTATAGTTGCTTTCTGCTGCTTTCTTTCCTGAGGAGTTAGCTAACTGCATCCTGTGTTCAACTTAGACTTTGGAGTCATTATTTTTCTAGTAGGCTACCTGCTTGGTTTTTCTATCCCCTGAGGTAAATTTAATGTTTATGGAGCATGTATAGTTCTCAGTGCTTTCTAGTTAAAATCACAAAACTTTACCTTCCTTTCTCTCCTACTCCTGCAAAATTTTTAGAGTGTGTCGCTTCCTTTGAGTTCCAAGTAATGACTCAGTCAATGCTTGTGGTTTGTTCCTTTGGGCTATCGATTGGTGTTTCCAGATTATTAACTTTCTCTGCTAATTTGTCCAATTTAGATTTCAAACCTTTATGCCCTCTTTGCATACTCTCTGTCTTTTTGCCACTTTCCATTAATAGGGCATGAGTGCAAAGCCACTAACGACAGTTCTATTGGTTCCCTTGATTGCTGTACTACCCACAGAATGCTGCAGGTATTGACTGAAAAATATAACTCAGTGTATTGTTCGTATTGACAATTTTCCTGGCTCACTTGATCCAGTTCTAACCACTCTAAAGGCTTCTCAGTCAAAGCACACAAATCACGTATCTTTCCTGCAGATCAACCATCTTGCATCTTGATGACCGAACATCTGGATCTAGTCTGTCTATATGTCATTTCCTTGTGTGATGTCAGGTTTACTTCGTTTGAAGTAAAGGACATTATAATGAGTTTTTGAAGATTGTCTGGGTGGATCAAGTTAATTGATTATTCAATTTTTAATGCCAGACTTCAACGTAGTGACAGATATATTTTAAGATATTGGTAGAAAACGTATAATTTAGCATCAAAATTACTGTATTAATTAATCTATTAATTGAAATAAGAATAACTTTTAGTTATGAAACTTTTGCCTTGAGAACTATGCTCATATGTCACAATTATGACAGTTTATGCTTTTTTAAATACTGGTAAACTATAGTTTTGTTTATAATTCTTTTCACGTGCATTTTTTGTTTACTTAACAGTGTTTAAGTTACTCATGCTATGAATAACTGTGCAACAGGTATCAAACATGTGAATAAAGTAAAAAGCTTCACTTAATAAATTATTATTTTATGTCACTAAAGGCCATTGTAGGAAATGATATCTATAATCAGCTGATCATACTGCTTTCATCACAATAAAGCACACATTTCTGAAGACAAAAAATTCAGACCACATCACTATGCATAAATAAAATTCAATACAAGTGAAATGTGTGTCTTTATCATGTTAAACCTAAAACATTATGAAACTGTTTGAATTTTCTTAAATTACTACTCAGTGTTATATTGTCCTAAGTTAACATTTAGAGCTGTTTTTTCATTCTGAATAGGACACTTAGACTAGACTAGAACTTAGTAAAATAAGTTAGTCATTAAGACTTAATAGCATCACTTTTACTCTGCCATGTTCTTCTTGCATTGCTGTTCTAAAATATTCATATATTTTGTACAAGGTGTCAGCAGGTGGGGGTCTCAAGTATTAGGCTAAAGAAACTCACAGAAAATCAACGCAAATTAAAGCTGTTTCCTTGGAATCAAAAATTAACTTCTTTGAACTTTATAGACAGAACTTTGTTTTTATAAAATAACACAGTTCAAATATTAGAAAAAATAAAAAATGTATATTTATCCATGTTTTTCTATAATAAAGCATAACCATTATGTTTTTGTATGAAGTCGATCAATCAAATAACACACGTACTTCTGTCTTTGTTAAATTTTTTGAAACGATATTATCTTAAGAAAAATAAGAAGACAAAAGGCCTAAGAATGCTAGACATCTAAATGTTTGTGTGTCTAAACGGTGCTATGATTTAGACTAGTTTCAAAACTTTTCCATGTGCCAAATCCCAGGACTAGTACATAGTCACTGAACTATTTGAGCACTAACACTAAAAACTGGAACTAATATGAATACTTCTTGTATCCATGAGTTAAATTACACGATTTCATAAGTATGGAAAATTAACAAAATTTCAGCACATAGTTACTTCTTACAATTAAAATATATTGATTGTTATATATAAAATCCCAACTAAGAATCAATATTATTATAATATAAAATGCTAAGATTTAAATCTCAAGACAGACTATATACAGATATATCAACTTATATAAATATTATAATAATAAATATTCCCATACTAACAAAAGTAGAATAATAAAGTTTACAACAAATAAAAGTAAAGTTTTAGTACAATATGTACTTGGAAATGCCATTCCAAAATACTCTAGTATTAAATTAACATGGTTATAAATAATTTTCCACCTACATGAAAATATGTCAAGACTCAAGATATCATGCAGTAAGACACAAGGTCTAGAGCAAAAGACATTTTTATAATAGCAGGTGATCAGTTATTAGTATAACTTACACTAAATGCTCAATTTTCTTCTCTTCCTTCCCCTCCCCTCCTCCTCTACTGTTTTATGTGAAGAGGGTACCCAATAGTGAAAATCAATTTGTATAGCTTCAATAAAAGGCAATAAGCTACTTTAAGTAAAAACTTGGATATAATGCAGTTTTAAAAAATATATTAGAATATTTAAAAATTGACGAATCAGTCATATCCACTGAAGACATTACAAGGTATCTGATTTTCTGATTTCAGATGTTTGGGGGGAAAAGCTGAATTAGCTTTTTAGATGACTTCAAATGAACACTGGTAACAAATAATCTTTTATGAATATTTGGAAAGTTTGCAAGTTTATAAGATAATTCAATTTTCAGTGACTGATACTGTAATAAAAATATTTGTATATCTAACTATGATGTAGGGGATATAAATAACTGCTCTTACAACCATCAGCATTGACTCAAGGGAGACAACTTTGTTCTCTGCCTCCTCATGAGTCAAATGGAGACAATCACGCCTCTGCCTGCTTTTTTCACAGGAACAGAGGTGTCCTCACACTCTTGTCAAGTATGCACCAGCAGGATGGGATGTAAGTCAAACTTATGAAAAATATATTTTTGTTTAAGATTCTGCTAAGATCCTGCTTCTACATTATTCTAACTTCTATAGCTAAGAGCCATTTGCTTCCCTTTTGTAATACTAATGTGACACTAATCCTATCTCAGAACTAAAAGAACGTAGGAGTTTCTGGTTGAACACTCAGCAAATTAGAATTGTCAGTTCTATATTCAGTAATATTCTGACCTTTTCCCTCCAGTTTGAATTCCTACTACTCTTCTAATTGTGAGAAACTAGCATCACTGCCTCTGAAAACTGTCAGAGACAAGTCCTCTGATTGTCCTCTGCTGGTTTTAGAGATGGTAACTTAAATAAAAATCAGTGCGTGTTGAAGCAAGTAGTATATTTCAGGAGGATGAAGTTAATAGGAATGAAATGCCAGGAAGGCTTATGCAATGTTGTGTCTGGAAAGCAAGAAAATATACTGTACGTTTGGAACTGTAGGATGAACTACAAACAAGGTCTTAAGATGGAACTGAGTAGTAAAAACATGTCTAAAGACTAGAATCAAGTCTGTGTTAGTGTACAAAATCAGAATCTGATTAAGTATAGATGTTGGCAGACCCTGATGCTCCAGCAGCGGGAATGATCAAGATATTCTTTTGACCTAGATAATGCAAACTTTTGCCAGTTGTCCCACAGTTTGGAGAATTAGGAATATTGGATGAGGGTTATTTCCAAGTTACAAATAACCTTAATCTATCAAAGAATATAGTAGTCAATCAAGTAAGTATCTGCATTCTCATCCTTTCAGATCTTAAAATGTGGCTGTGAAAGGCGCAGAGATATTAAAAAATGAAGGTGGGGGAGTAAAAGGAAGTTTTGGGTTTTGACATAGGGAATTTTTTCCTACTTGACTCTAGTGTCTAAAACAAGGCAATAGGCTCAATATTTCATAAAGATTCATTAGTGGAACAGTTGATCAAAATGTGTGACAACAGAACAGAAAGCCAGGAGACCCCAAAAGTGATATAAAAATAAACCATTCTGAATTGGGAGTAAAGTTAGCTTTCCCTTTGAAACAATGAATGTATAGCTATCCAAGCTTATGTGCTTGTCAAGTTACAAACTAGAAAATGTGCTCATGGAGAAATTGGTATGTGGGTGTGGGAGTTTCATTTACACACACACATGCATAAGAAAGAAGACAATAGAAGTATACATCAAAAAACTGAGTTCTAGAACTCAGAACATATCAAGAGATGGGAAAATATATATGCAGAAGATAGCCAGAAAATGCAGAGCCATGTCTAGAGGCGCCTATGCAGGTATCTTGAAAACGGTTTTGTTTTGGTAAGAACACATGAGATCTACCTTCTTAAACAATTTGAAAGAGTCCAGTACTGTTAACTATGAGCAGAACATTGAACAACAGAACTCTAGAAGTGACTAGCTTCCATAACTGAAACTTTAGACAGGTTGAAGAGCAACTTCCTGTCTTCCCCACCCTCCAGCCCCTGAAAACCAACATTACAGTTTCCTCTTCTAAGAGTTTGACTATTTAGATACTGCACATAAGTGTAATTATGCAGTATTTGTCTTTCTATGGCTTTTTTCATTTAGCATAATGTAATCAAGTTTCGTCTATGTTCTCACATATTGCAGAATCTTCCTCTTCTTTTTAGCAGCAAAATATTCCATGGTATGTGTATATACCACATTTTTAAAATTAATTCATTCATCTATGGACATTTAGGTTGCCTCTACATCTTGTCTTTTGTGAATAATGCTGTCGTAAACACAGTAGTGCAAACACCTCTTTGAGATTATAATTTCAGTTCTTTTGGATAAATACTGAGAAGTTTGATTTCTGGAGCCTATGTTAGTTCTGTTTTTAATTTGTGAAATCCCCATATTGTTTTTCACATTATGCATCTTTTTACATTTCCACCAACAGTATATAAGAATTATCTTTCCTCCACATCCTTGCCAATACTCATTATGGTTTCCTTTGTTTAATAAAGGTCATACTAACAGGTATGAAGTTATATCTCATTGTGGTTTTAATTTGCAACACCCTCATGATTAGTGATGTTGAACATCTTTAATACACTTGTTAGACATTTGTATTTATTCTTTGAAAAAATGTCTGTTCAAGTCCTTCGCCATTATCTTAAAATTGGGTCATTTGTTTTGTTTTTCTTAGTTTTGCAATTGATTTGTAAGAGATTCTTTGGATATTAACTCCTTCTCAGAGATATGGTTTGCACACATTTTTCTCCCGTTCTATAGGTTGGCTTTTCACTCTGTTGATTGTTTTTTCTTGCAATGCAAAAACTTTTCAGTGTGACAGAGCACCACTTGCCTGTTTCTGCTTCTGCTACCTGTGTTTTTGGTGTCATATCCAAGAAAGCGTTGCCAAAACCAATGTCATGAAACGTTTTGCTTATTTTAATGTGGCAGAAAATGTAGTTTTCTGTAGTACTAAAAAAAAGTGGAAATAATATTTCGAGTGTTCACCTTTCACAAATGGGCCTGTTGGAAACTAAGGATAGGGAAAATCTCCGGAAGATGAAACTAATAAAATATATTCCTCTGGAGTATTATGGAACTCAAGAATGTCTCTGAATAGTCAAGCTTAAAATAACTACTTTCTTAAAGACACACCAAGTAGACAGTTAAGATTTTTTCCCTTCTTCAATACTGATTTTGTGACTTTATAGCAAATCCAAATTTCATATTTGATACATACACAAGGTGTTACTTCCTGGAAGAGGGTCTGCAGAATAACTCTAAAACATCTGTCTTTTTATTCTCTCAATCACCACGAGGCAAATTATGAAGAAACAAAATAACAGTTATGTCCTTGATCATATGGTTTTATATGCATGCAGGGCACTTTAAATTTGGTTCTGAATTTAAATTTGAATTTATTTTATAATCAGTGGATTCTCAACACTGCCTCAATTACACCCATGATCCATTGAATTGTATTCCTCGGATTTTTCATACGCTTTGACAGCTCTGTATCATCTTTCTAGGATGCTTAATCTATCTCCCCTCCCTTCTTTTTTTATTCTTCACCTGGAAAACTTGTAGATTTCAATAACTACTTGGAATTACATTTCTTGACTTGCCTATTTAGGATACATTGTTCACTTGGATTCAGCAAAAATAATATCAATGAACAGTCATATACACACAACTGGCTTAAAAGTAAAACATTACCAATGAAATGGGAAAGTTCCCTGACCCCCCTTGCAGGATTTGTGACAGGGGTGTGCCTCTTTTGCTCTGTCACTTCACCCTCAAACCCGTTACAGGAGGGTGAGCATGCAGACAGGCAGGTGCAGGAGCTGGAGTGAGCACTTTTGGGCTCTGGCCCCATGGTAGCATCTAGGGGTGTGTTACAGTTAATACTCTTATAGTAGTTGCTATCTGTGGATGACCAAGTGTTAGACCAGCTCAGGGGAAAGTCACAGTGGCAGCCATTTACACTCTGTCCTCTTGGTACCTGGGTCCTTGTCCAGCATCCAGGAAGAATAAGGTCCCATGGACTTGAAGGATTGTGAATGTGGGGATTTTATTGAGTGAGGAAGGTGGCTCTCAGCTGTTTGGATGGAGAGCTAGAAGGGGGATAGAGTAGGAAGATGATCGTCCCCTGGAGTTCGGTTGCCTCATGGCTGATCTCCTCACTGACCCTCCCCAGCTGAAGTCCTCTCGATGTTAGCCTTCTCTTCTCTCCTTCTCTGCTGCACCACTCTGCTGTGCTGCTGCTCTTCTGTTCGTGGAGTCTGGGGTTTGGAGTTTAGATGGGGTACAGGGTAGGCGAATGTGGCATGTCAAAAGGCAGCATTTGGGCATGGAAACAGGAATGCCTGTTTCCACTTAGGACTGTGGGTTTTCAGGCTTGAGGGTGGTGCATTTGCCAGGGAACCACTTCTTCTACCCAGTATTTCCCTGCCTCCTGTCCATATCACCACCTTTGGAACTTTTGTATTTTCTTGCTTAAAGGGAATTAAGCAACACAGTTGCAAATCTTCTCTCTCTCTCTTTTTTTAAAAATTTTATTATTATTATTATTATTATTATTTGAAATGGAGTCTTGCTCTGTCACCAGGTTGGAGTGCAGAGGTGCAATCTCAGCTCACTGCTACCTCTACCTCTGGGGTTCAAGCAACTATCCTGCCTCAGCCTCCTAGGTATCTGGGACTACAGGCACCCACCACCACACCCAGCTAATTTTTGTATTTTAGTAGAGACAGGGTTTTACCCTGTTGGCCAGGATGGTCTTGATCTCTTGACCTCATGATCCACCTGCCTTGGCCTCCCAAAGTGCTGGAACTGCAGGTGTGAACCACTGTGCCTGGTTGAATTGTCTCATTTTTATTAAGAAGAAGAGGCTATGATCCCAGGCTTTGAGAAGAGTGACACAGAATTCAGTTATGCCACGTAATTCATTTGTTTGTGATTCTACTTTCTTTCTTACTGTTATGGGGTTACATTCAGCTCATAGAGGCCAGTAGTTCCATGCCTGGGGGCTCTCTTCATAGGCACAGTCATGTCATGAGACCTCGGTACAGTAACTTTGCAAAATGATAAATTATGGTACACAATAGTCAAAGCAAATTGCAGAAAGCTTTAAGACTGTGTATTTACGGCCTGATCAAACTAGAAATGGTAATTTCATTCCAGTATCAATTGAAAATTCAACATTTACAATATTTGTCTATGAATAAGTAAGAATTTTTCTTTTTATTTTTTTCTGAGACAGTCTCACTCTCTAGCCCAAGACGAGGTGCAGTGGCTGAAGGATCATGGCTCACTGCGTGCTAAACCTTCCAGGCCAACCTATCCTCCCATGTCAGCCTCCTGAGTAGGTGGGAATTTTGTATTTTTTCTAGGGATACGGTTTCACCATGTTGCCCATGTTGGTCTCAAGCAATCTGCCTGCCTCGGCCTCCCAAAGTTCTGGGAGCCACCATGCCCAGCCTGAATTTTTCAAATTCAGTAAAGGAAAATGGCTTCCAAAGAAGAAAAGTACATTATATTCCTTAAAATTTGTCAAGTCCTCAGCATTAGGACAATGCTAAAGATAATGAACTTTTATAATGATGATACTTTACCTTGCTACATTTTAATGGTATAGCCTTTTTTTAATGAGTCATAGCCAGAGGCAATTGCAGGATTTAAAATGAGCTTAGAAAAATATAATCTATGTATTTCATTTTAACAAAGCAATCATAAATAAATAAATAAATACTAAAATTATAATCTTTGGTTATGTTGAGTCTTCAGTAATGCCACATTTTCCCTGTATTGAAAGTTCTTCAGTGTGCTCATGATAAGTTTTATTTTGCATAAGATTAAAGGTTTTTTACTGAACATAAATTTATTCTCCATCTCCTGCATTTTTAGTTTATCTGTCATCACATATTTGTGTAAGATATCAAAGCATAAAATTTCAGAGCAAGGTATAAAAATGTGTTTTTTGCTGATATTCATGTCAGTTATCTTTCTACATAAAGATGAATTCCTATTCTGTCATTTGTAAATTAGAATAAAAATTTCTTACCTGTGTATATTGCAAGTCAGTAGCAAATGGAATATCTGAACTTCTTTTTACCCTTCAAGTGAAATTGATATTGCTGCATTGGTGCTTTATGATTTGTTGACTAATGCTATAGCATTCATATTTGATTTTCCAAAAGCTTAACCTTTTTCTAGAATAAAAGGGAAGACCAGCATGTATTACTCAGTTATATGATGGTCTTTCTATAATACAAGTTACAGTTTTTATACCTTTATAGAAATGCTAGTCTAAATCATCAATACAAAATATACTGTCTAAAATAACAAACAGTAACAACAGCAATAATGTGAATATTTCACAAAAAGAAATATCATAGGGAAAATGATGAAGCAAATAATTATGAATTTCTGGATTATTGGTTTACAACAATATAGAATGAAGCACATGAAATATTACTAAATATTACTTGAAAGCTTGAAATGGGAAACAGAGAGTATAAGTTCAGCTAAAATAACTCTCAAGAAACAAAAATGCTCATTACTATGAAAATACAAGAAAGAAGTATTGGTAGAACAAAGAGATATAGAAAAATTATTTTAAAATGTGGGAGCTTTAGGCAATCTTTGAAACTCATTACTAGTGGAGAAAATAAAGGAGTAAGACATTTTGGAGACTAAATAGTGAATAAAATAATAATGATAAGAGGAATATTGGAGCACCTTTAAGGCAAAAGAGAGCTAAATATCAAAAGATACAGGAAATACTCTTACCAAAAATAAAAAAAAATTGAACATGGAAAGAAAGAGATGAATGAAAGAAAAGAAACGATAGATAAAACTGCAGAACTTCTTTTCCAGACAAACAAAAGAAGATGCATATGAATCCTGTTCATAAGTAGGCAAAAGATTTAATCATTTATGCAAAGCATGCAAAGCAACTATAACAAAACAAAAAATGAAAATTAATATGCCAAATGATAACATTTTTCTTAAAAAATTCCCACAAAACTAAAACGGCTACAAAGTAGCACACTCTAAAAGGAAATACATATTTGTGAGCACACTTCTGGGGATATTATTTGAAAACAAAATATGAAAGATAAATTTAAAAACTAATAATGGATTTTTACAGAATAGAAGAAATGAAACAAGAATTAATTGAAATAAGAAACATAAATGGAAGAGAAACAAAATGTTTTTGGAAAAGAAGACAAAATTATGAGATACCAAAGAGGACATAAATATGAAAACTTACCTTCACAAGAAGGAATACTTTTCTTTTTTTGCTCTCAAAATGTATTTTAGAAATGAACAAAATGATGTCAAAAGATCTAGATCTAGGTCCTTTTCTTACCACACTATCACTTTGTAATGATAGACAACTCCTTCAAATGTTCCAAGCCTCATTTTCCTTTTCTGAAAATAGTAATCGTTTTCTTGTATTTGTTAAAGGATGTTATATTTTCTAAGTTGTTCTGTAGCTCTTTTATCATTTAAGTTCAATCACTATATAAAATGTATTATTGTTGTTTGTCTGTTTTCCTCAGCCGTTAGTTTTGATTTATCCATATGCTTAATTCATTGTGTCCCTTTCTACATTTTGTTCCTGTGTCTCCTTCAAGAATAAAATTCAGTCTCTGTTCTGTTTCTAACTTCAGCATAAAACTGTGAGGCATTAAATCAATGGTACTTGAGAACCAGAATAGTTTTGATATAGGTGATGGTCAGTAAAACAAGGTCAGGCTAGTCACATATCACCTGATTATTTTATCTATGGAGAAAATAAAGCTGAACAGAAGCATGTGTCCACTTGACTATGGAAATCAAATGATATAATCCTAGAACTAATGTGAGGAGTCATCAAAGATATTAATCTGTGGAAGGAAGAAAAGACAGACAATTAGATTACTTTTTACAGTGACTGAGTGAATGTCAGTTGAGTGAATTGTGCCTGACATTCACTCAGTTATTGGAGCTTTTGACAAGGAATTTCAGGATATTTCTTCCTATGTTCATATGCCTTTATCAAGAAACTGTTTTTAATAGTTTCAGTATTACATAGAGAAAATTTTAACAGTGGCTATTTTATTTCTTGATTAGACTTTTGAATTGCAAGTTTGTTCAAAATTTCTTTATGGTCTAATGGATCTTACTGTTCTGTATGACTTCGATATTTGTTTTCAAGTTAATAATACACATAGCTCTTAAAATAAAAATGTAATACAAGATACATTTTCCCATCATCATTTTTTTGTGTGTTCAAGTTAGTATAAATATGTACTCTCTTTAAGTAAAATTTAAAGTAAATTGCTTCAGAAATCATAAACTATAACCAAAATTATTTAATAACTATTCAGTTATGTGATACAGATCAAACTGTTTTATAATCTCATTTGACTTAGTTATAACTATCTTCACTAAAATTACTTATAAGCACATTGATGTTCAGTTCTGAACTGTGAATGTGGCTTACTGCAAATGACTGTGAATGTGGCTTACTGCAAATGTTTGCGAAGACAACAAAAAAATTAGAAGAACACATTGAGGTATGGTAATATAATTACTTTCACCAAGGAGGGTAAGCTAAGTTAGAAAGAAGGTCACTGAAGATGTGCTATGTGTGAAAATGCTTTCTTGGTGTTTACCCTTAATGACTGTTACAATACTTAAAGAAACTATTTTACACAAATACCTCTGGGTAAATTTTATCTTAAAAATCTAATTTTTGTAATTGTGTTAATGGATTTAAATTCCTTTGAAGCATGGTTTTAATAAAATAAGCTTCTAGTTGATTAAAGTAGAATAATCTTTCCCCTCCTTTTAAAATCAGTAATAGCCACAGTGTATCTATTGCAATTAATAATTAAATCCTTTTGGAATTATGGTCACTGTCTTCGTGTATATGTCTTTGTTTCTTTTTGGCTCTCTCTGCATCTCTCTTTGTGTAAATCTGTGTGTCCCTTTCTTTCTCTGTTTCTTTGTGTCTCCTGCTCTGTTTCCTCCCCCTTATTTGTCTTTCATCTTCTCTTTCTTTTCTCTATCATTTTTCCAAGGTGGGAAGTTGCACTCAGAAAGATCAGACTAGTTTCCCATTTAGTATGGTCTTTGGTTTCAAGTCAAAATGTGATGAACCTGGTCATGTTTCATTGAGCAACTGGGAAATACTAATGTGTGGAGTACTGTAAAAAGGTCAGAAAACAGAGTAATTTAAAATCACTTTCCTCTTACTGTCATACATGAACAAAGTAAAATAAATCATTAGTGAAGCATATGTGTGAATAAATTTAAACTAGTTATTTTGAAAACCCATAAAATTCATAAAAGCTTAATGAAACGAAGAAAGTCTATTAACCCAAAATACCACCAGAATTCATTAGAGATGATTAAACCTCTCAGACAACAGATAAATGAACCAGTTTCAGTATGAAAAGCAAAATGTGTGGGAGAGCATCTTAGTTCCCTCTCCCAACACTGTCTTCATTCTTATTTCATGTTTTTGAATAGAGCAGCAGACTGAATATAAAAGGAATGTTAATTGAAATATTATTGTTTTATTCTACATATTAGAGCTTTTGGAAAACAAATGAGAAATATCTAAAGCATACAATTTACTTCCTTTAGAAGATATAATAGTGTAGAGTTAAGTTAAATTAAATTAGTGAGGTGATCATCTTTTATATATTTATTTATTTATTAGGTAAATTTTATATTATTTAGATCGATATTACTTTTTAAATTATGTTAGTATTTGATATCGTTTGGCTCTGTGTCCCCACCCAAATCTCATCGTGTATCTCCCATAATTCCCACATGCTGTAAGAGGGACCCAGTGTAGCTCCCATAATTCCCACGTGCTGTGGAAGGGACCCATGGGGGCCAATCTTTCCCCTGCTGTTCTCGTAATAGTGAGTGGGCATCACAAGATAGGATGGTTTAAAAATGGGAGTTTCTCTGCATAAGCTCTCTCTTTGCCTGCTGCCACTCACCTAAGATATGACTTGCTCTTCCTTGCCTTCCACCATGATTGTGAGGCCTCCCCAGCCATGTGGAACTGTAAGTCCAATAAACCTCTTTCTTTTGTAAATTGCCCAGTCTCGGTATGCCTTTATCAGCAGCGTGAAGATGGACTAATGCAGTGTTCAATAATATCACATACATTCTCAAATAATAAATTTAACTGAAACTTTATTTAAATATAAAAATGCAATGTATTGTTGTAATTTTCAAATTTCAAAAAAGGGCATGACTAAGAATTAAGCTATTTTTGAAGTTTATTTTGTCACTACTACATGTTGAATACTCTCAGAATTAAAAAGATATAGAGAATGAGAGAGGAGAGAGATGAAATATTTATGAAGTCATTTCAATTAGTTTCACTTCATATAAACTACTTAACAAGTGATGTTACATATATTAGAGCATGCTAGTTTAATTAATGTGAAAATTACGTTTTAATAACAATAGTATAATTACATATAATTTTCAGCATCTACATTAAGATGTAATCCATGTACCATAAAATGCCATAAAATGCAAGAATTTAAAGTGTACAATTCAATGTTTTTAGTATATCCTAAAACACTTGTAAAACAATCCCGACAGTATAAATTTAAGATATTTTCATCATCTTTCCAGTAAAAAAAAAAAAAAAAATCTTCCCATTAGCAACCACTCTTTACTCCCCTCCCTTACTTATACAAATGCTAATCTTTATTTCATGCCTACACAATTGTGTTTGTTTCATTTTCATAATAATGACATCATATACTAGGTGATCTTTTGTGACTGGTTCTTTTCATCATAATGATTTCAAGTTTCACACATGTTGTTGCATGTACCAGTATTTCATTATGTATTAATGTTGACTAATACTCCATTGTATGAATATGTCATGACTTATCCATTTTTTAGTTGATGGACATTTGTGTTGTTTCCACTTTTTGGCTATTATAAATAATGCTGTTTTGAACATTATGAACAAGTTTTGTGTGGACGTGTTTTTGTTTCTCTAGAATATAAATGTAGGAGCAGATTTCCCGGGTCATAAGGTAACTCAGTATTTAACCTTCTGAGGAACAGACGGTTTTCCAAAAGCCAACACTATTTTACATCCCCATCAGTGAATATAAGGGTTACAGTTGTTCTACATTGTTGGCAACAGTTGCTGTTTATGTTTCTGAAGATAGTCCTCCTAGTGAGTCCAAAGTGGTATCTCACTGTCATGTTAATTTGTATTATTCTAGTGACAAACAATGTTGAAAATATATACTTTTTACCCATTTGTGTATTATCTTTGAGAAAATCTCCATGCAAATACTGTGCCATTATTTTATCATTTTTATTTTTAATACCTGTTGCTGACTTGAAATGAAGCTCCAGTGTCATTATTAATTGGGTTTCCTATCTTTTTTATGATTCATTTGTAAATATTCTTATATATTTTTGATATTTATTTGTCAGCAAATTTATGATGATTAGATTTGCAAATTTGTCTGTGATTGTCTTTCACTTTCTTAATGGTATTATTTGCGGTACAATGTTTTTAATTTTGAGTTACTCCAACATAATAATTTTCCTTTCCACATGTGTACTTTTGGTGTCATATCTAAAATACAATTGCCTAAACCGAGATGAAAAAATTTATTGTATGTATCCTTTTGAAGTTTCTATAGTTTTAGCTTTTAGATTAACATCTATGGTCCAGAGTTCATATCTCCATATGGTGTAAATAAGGACCCAACTAGTTTTTGTGCATATAAATTATATTTTTCCCAGTACCATTTTTTGAAGACTCTATTCTTTCTCCATTCTTACTGGCAACTATGTCAAAAATCAATTGATTGTAAGTGTTAGTTTTTTGGTTGTCATATGTTTGTTTTTCCTGGACTCACAATTCTATTCAATTTCTCTAAATGCCTATTCTTGTACCAGTACCACACAGCCATGTTACTCTCATTTTGCAGTACGTTTTGAAATTGGGAAGTGTGTGTCGTCCAGCATCATTCTTTGTTTCCTGTATTATTTTGGGTATTCTGCATCTCTCCCATTTCCATTTGAATCTTAGCATCAGCATGTCAATTTCTGCAAAAAGGGAAACTGTGATGTTGTCAGTGATTGCACTGAATGTGTAAATTTGAGGAGTATAGCCATCTCAACAATGAAGAGTCAGTCTCCTGGCCCACTAACATGAAATATTTTTCCAATTGTTTAAGTCTTCTTTAACTTATTTTTGTTGTTGTTGTTGTGATAATTCTGCAATTCTAATGATTACATAACATTTAATATTACAGCTATTCCATAATCAATTTATAAATGACCCTATTTTTGAGCAATATATTTATAATTTTTAACATTGTTAATCAAATTGTAAATGGCTTCTATAGAAATACATATATGCATTTTAGATCTTTCCTTTTATTTATTTAACAGACATTTGCATAACATTTATTATATGCCAGGCAATATATTATGTTCTTTTTTTTATTTATGATACTTTAAGTTCTAGGGTACATGTGCACAACATGCAGATTTGTTACATATATATAAACATGACATGATGGTGTGTCTTCTTTAACCTCTTTCAAAAATGATTTGTAGTTTATAGTATGGATGTCTTATACTCCTTTGCTACATTTATTCTAGTGTTTTATTATTTGGTTGGTCCAACAAGTAGATTGTTTCCTTAATTTTGTTTTAGGGTTGTTCATTGATAGTTTATGAAAATTAAAAGTTGTATGTTGATTTTATATTGTGTAATCTTGTTAAACTTGTTTATTAGTCCTAATATCTTCCCTCTCTCTATGGAAATTTTAGAATATGTAAAATTATGTTATCTGCAAATACAGAAAGTTTTATATCCTCCTTTTCAATCTGAATATCTTTGGTTTATTTTTCTTGCTTAATTTCCCCAGATAGAATTTTCAATACAATGTTGAGTGGAAGTGGTAAGAGTCAAAGAAAGGGTATTCGTACTGTCCTTCTGATTTTAGTAAGAAAGCATTCGGTTTTCATCATTAAGCATGTTAGCTGTACCTTTTTCGTGAATGTTCTTTATCAGTTTCAAGAATTCTCTTCTATTGCCAGTTAGTCCAGTGCTTTTATCAAAAAAGGGTGTTGGATTTTGCCAAGTGTTATTTTATTTTACTGATGTAGTTCTGTGGCTATTGTCCTTTATTCTATGGAAATGGTATATTACATACATTTATTTTCATGCTAAACCAATCTTGCATTCCTTGGATGAAACTCACTAGATCATGGCACATGATTCCTTTTATGTGTTGCAGTATTTTTAAATTTAATAATCTATTGTTGAGGAGTTTTGAATCAATATTCAGAAGAGATATTGATCTATAGTTTTTTTCTTGTGGTGTATTTTCCTAGTTTTAGCATTAGAACAACACTGATGCCAGAAAATATGAGAAGTATTCCATTTGCTATTTTTGGAAGAGTTTTTGAGAATTTATGTTAATTCTTCTTTAAATGGTTAGTTTAATTCTCCAGTGAAGTCAGTCCAGTCCTCTGCTTTGCTTTGTGGGAACTTTAAGATTAACTAGTGGAATAATTTTACTTGCTAGAATTCTATTCAAAAGTGTATTTCTTCTTTAATTATTTTGATAGCTTACTTTTTACTAGTAATGTTTTCATTTTAAAAAATTACTCTTTTAGTATAAAGTTGTTCAAAATATTCCTTTTTAATTTTTATTTTTATCAGTAAGTAATATCACCTTACTCATTTCTAATTTTAGTAACAATTCTTTATTTTACTGACTTCTATAGCTAAAGGTTTGTCAGTTTTGTTGATGTTCAGGGTCAAATTCTGCTTTTGTTGGCTTTGTGTATTAAAAGTAAAATATATTATAATAAACTTCTTATTTCTACTTTATTATCATTTCTTTCTTCTAAATGTTTAGGAATTAATTTCCTGTACATTTTTAAATCTTTTAAGGCAGATGTTAGGTTTTTGATTTGAGATCTTGTTTGTTAATACAGGCATTAAAAGTGTACACTTCACTCTCATAACTGTTGGCTGCGTACCTTATGTTTTACATGTAATTTTTTCCGATTTTAATTTTCTTAGTGACTTCTGCATTGATCCATTGGTAATTCAGAAATATGTTAATTTTCATATATTTGTAAAATTTCTAAAGTTCCTTCTAATTTTAAATTTCATTCTATTGAAGGAAATTGAATTAATTTTTAATTTCATTCAAAAATCATCAAACAACATACTTTGTATGATCTCAGTCCCTTCATATTTACTAAGGCTTGCTTTATGGCCTTTGTCATCATACAATGTCTCTCTATCTCTGGTAATATGTTTTATCAGAGGTCTGATTTGGCTTATTTTTTTACAGCCACTCCAATTGTCTTAAATTTGATATTTGCATGGTAAGTACATCTTCCATCATTTTAATTTCAAACTTTCACTTCTTTGAATCTAAAGTGTGTCTCCTACAGTCAGCATTTAATTGTGTTTTTAAAAAAAAAAATAAGACTAGTATCTGCATTTTGTTTGGATTATATAATGCATTCACCTGTATTGTCATTATCGACGTGGTAGAATTGATATCTAGATTCCTGCCATGTTGTATTTTGCTATGTGTCTTGTGTCTGTTTTGTTCTCTTTTCCCCCTGTTTTAAAATTTGTTTTATTAAATGGGTTTTTGTTAGTGTAACAGATTAATTCCTTTATTTCTTTTAATAATATTCTTAGAATTATTTTATCACAGGTTGCTTCAGAGCTTATTTTAATACCTTAACTTATCAAATACCTTTAGATATAAGCAAACAATTGTAGAAACAAAGAAACTTAGTCTTTTATAGTTTTTTTATCCCTCCTCTTTGTGCTATTGTTTTTATATATTTATAAACCCAATAATAGTCAGAATTATTACTTATGTACTTTTACTTTTGGTACTTTGTGTATTTCCAGTAGCCTTCTAGCCCCTACTTTTCCTTATGAAAAGTCTGCAGTAGTTAATTTTATTGCAGTTCTCTCATATGTAATGTTTTGTTATTGTCGTTGTTTTTGGCCATCAACGTTTTGACTCTGATGTGTCTGAGAATGTTTATCCTATTTGGAAGTTTTGAGCTTCTTGGATGTGTACTGTGAACTCAAAGTATCTGAGACAGGTCTCAATCAATTTAGAAAGTTTATGTTTCCAAGGTTAAGGACTTGCCCATGCACAGCCTGAGGAGGTCCTGATATGTGCCCAAGGTGGTTGGGGTACACCTTGCTTTTATACATTTTAGGGAGGCATGAGACCACAGCCAGTAGGTGTAAGGTGCACATGGTTTGGTTCAGCTCAGAAAGACAGGACAACGGGAAGCAGGGGACAGGTGGCTTCTAGGTCATAGATAGATAAGAGAAAAATGGTTGCATTCTTTTGAGTGTTTGATCGGCCTTTCACTGAATACACAATTTATGTGTGAGAGCGGGATAGAGGAATAGGGATTTATGCCTTAGTCTGGCTCAGTGAATCTGCATTTTTACATAAATAATAGGGCAGAGGAAGCAAGGAGATAGGCATTTTTCTCAGGTGAGCAGAGGGATGACTTCCTGTCCTGCACCTGTGAAGATAAGCTATCAATTTACATTGCCAGGATGAAATTCAACAGAACTGTTTTAGGGTATAGATCTTGATATCCATAAGGAATTCCTTGTGGGCAAATTGTAAGGTGGCTATGTAGCTTTTTAAAAATCTTTGTTAACTATCTTATTTGAAGTTATCCCATATTTCTTTGAGTCTCTTAATTTTTCTTTGTCTTCTTTTTTCTCTGTTTACATAATCTTAACTTACATAATCTTCATATGTCATCAAGTTTGCTGATTTTTCTCACAGCTCAAGTCTACTTTGAAGTTCTCATGTGAATTTTTTATTTCATTATTATGCTTTTCAATTCCAGAATTGTCATTTGGTTTGCTTTATAATTTCTATCTCTTAACTGGTATACACTATTTTACAAGACATTTTCGTTGTATCTTCTTTATATCCTTTAGATGATATGTTTCCTAGTTTTTTCTTTTTTAACATGTTTAAAAGAGCTACTCTGAACTCTTTGTTAACCAAGTCTAACATCGGGTCTCCTTTAAGAACAGATTTATTATCTTACTTTTTTTCCTATATATTTGAATATATTTTTTGTTGAAAACTGGACATTTTCGATTACATATGTGTGTGTGTGTATATATATATGTGTATATATATATATATATATAGAGAGAGAGAGAGATTCTGGATGTTCAACCTCTTAACAACTCAGTCTTGGAAATTATGTTTCATTTATTTATTTTTTTAGTCATTTATTTGCTTGTTTAATGACTTGACTGAACTGATTATATGCAGTTCATTTTCTTTTTTTTGTTTGTTTTTGGTTTTTGTTTTTTTTTTCTTGAGACAGAGTCACACTCTGTTGTCAGGTTGGAGTGCAGTGGTACGATCTCGGCTCAGTGCAATCTCTGCCTGCCAGGTTCAAGGGATTCCCCTGCCTCAGTCTCCTGATTAGCTGGGACTACAGGTGCACACCACCACACCTGGCTAATTTTTGGTATTTTAGTAAAGATGGCGTTTCACCATGTTGGCCAGGATGGTCTTGATCTCCTGACCCCATGATCCTCCAGCCTCAGCCTCTCAAAGTGCTGGGATTACAGGTGTGAGCCACCATGCCCGGCCATGCAGTTCATTTTTATGCAGTATGCATCCTCTACTGTTTCTTCTCAGATATGTTTTTAAATCAATAGACATTGCTATTTTAGATCAGCATAAGTTAAATTTGTCAAAGGTTATATTGAAGCCTACTGGTAAGATTTTACTCTTTCCATTTTAGCAATTGTGTTGGAGGCTGCTATTAGAGTTTAAAGAGTTATTTTTTCTTACTGTCACACAAGGACCAGAAGCTTAGATTGTTTTTCTTCTCTCTGATTCCTCCTGAAAGTATAAATCCTTAGACTTGAACATACTCTTTCAGATTGCCAGGAATGTGTGAAATCATATTTTATGACTGTCTTCCTGGGACTTACCCCTGCATCACAGTAGCTTATTGTTCAGCCTATAGCTGGCAGAGGTTTTGAGTAAGCCCCTACTGCCATTAAAACTGCCACCCTTTGTTCTGAAAATGCTTTTGAGTTGTTCCCACTCCCTACTCCAATTACTCTTAAATGAAGATAGCTTAACACTTCCAACAACTTTCTCATCACCAATCTAGTCTTAAGCATTCTCTGAAGACTGAAAAAAGTTAACAGACAAGATATTATTGAAACAACATTGTTATTATATGGAATGTTATACAACATTGGCTACCCAAGTTAAATATATGTATATATTTCATTTTAATAGATATTATATTTGAAAGTTTATGCCACGTTTCCCAGTTTCCCATATATATTTCTTACAATAATGTAAATATTGATTAAGTTAAAAGTTAATCTCCAATAGTGTCTCCTTTAGAGTAAACATTGTCAACATTGTAGTTACTTGTTATTTGCTAATATCAATATTGTAATACAAACTCAGGCTTTGGATACAAATAGACATAATTTAGAATTGTGCCCCAAAGCTGTCTTTTAATGCAAAAATTGTAAAATTTTAGAAACTCTCTTATGTTTATTTTTTAAGTCATTGCCACAGATATTATCTCATAGCAATGTCTTGAAGATTAATTATATAACTCCGTAAATCAAGATTATTTTATCCTTGTCATTGTTATAAATGTGACAATATTGCATATAAATATTTTTCCTTTAGTCACCTACAAACATAAGTGACTCTTTTATATGAATGAAGTCATAAGCACTTTAATAATTGCATTTTATGAGTGTGCAGCGAATTCCTAGGTATTATGTTACATAGGTCTTCATTATGTCACTTAAATTTTTTAAACCACATTTCTTCTCCTATATAATCTAGAATTTCCTTTTTTTTTTTTTTACTTTCAGTGATTTGAAGGCATGTCTTATTCTACTAGTAATTGTCTTTAATATAATAATTATGTTTATATTGTTTTCCTTCTTATTGTCAAGGTTAAAGTAAAATATACTCAATCAGACTTTCTGAGTTAAAAGTTTGGCACATTTTTGCTTCTTCACCTTGGCATTTTATTGATACATTTAAGGGTTTGGTAGTGGTGGTGATGGTGATTCTGATGGTGATAATGATAATGACAGTTAACCATGTTTAAATTGGCTACATTATACATCACTTTCCAAAATATTTCATGATAAAAACTGATAAAAGAAAAACTTCAGCCGAATTAAATTTAAAGGCATGTAATTGAGCAATGAACAATTCACGAGTCAGGCAGCATTCCCAGCCAGAGGAGGTCTGGAGATTCCAGCACAGTCACATGGTGGAAGATTTATAGACAGAAAAAGGAAAGTGAGGCATAGAAAATGGAAATGAGGTACAGAAACAGCTGGATTGCCTATAGCTCCACCTTTGCCTTATTTGAACGTGGTTGGAATAGTTGGCTATATTTGATTGGCCAAAACTCTGTGATTGGCGCAAGTGTAGGCTAGTGTCTGGTCTGTTTATACCTTCACTTGATACAGTACACAATGTGCAGAGAAATCTTTAGACTGAACTTTAAATACATAAGGAGGAAGCTTTAGGCGAAACTTGATTTAACAAGATCTTCTACGATACACTTTGTGTGTTTTGTTTTTGTTTTGTTTTGTTTTGCTTTATATCTAGGCCACACGATTGAAACTTTTTAACTTTCATTCAGAAAGTTTTTTGTTTGTTTGTTTGGGTTTCCAATACTCTAAAAATGACTGTGGCTGTTAGATTTTTATAGCTACCTGAACAGTTACATTATTATAAGATAATATTTTAATTGTGGCATACTATGTTGTAACAATTGTACTGTCAGAGTGATATTTTCCTCATTTTCGGTTGTGTATATTTTTCTTGCCTGGAGATTTGGGAAATTTTAATTTATAAATTTTTAAGTAAAAACACTGTACTATATATAGGTATCAAAATATTTTTATTAATTATTTCCTGACACTCAAAAGTTGATTTTATTTTTTTTGGCATGTGAAGTCTGTATTGTTTTGTTTTTCATTAATCCTAGGATTGCTTTATTCAATCTAAGTCTATACAAAATGAGATCTTCTATATCTGTTTGTAAGGTTTTTTTCTTGTTGTTAATGTTTTTATTTGCTTTCTCTTGTATTTTTCTCATATTAATTCTTGGAGTGTGCCTGAAGTTTTTCATTGTCTTTGTACTCTTAAGCATTTTTCTGTATATTCAGTATCCTGTTCCATTATAATTTGTTATAGATAGTTTTCAGATTCATCTTAAATAAGTAAAGTCAAATGATTTCCCTTTAATTTCTCTTTCTCTAGTTTTATAGATACAATATCCCCTCAGCTATTTTTAAAAACCTGTGTTAGATATTGAACAAATTTTTCCACATCCTTGCAATATTTGTTTTTCAGAAGCATTTCTTGTCCTCTAGCATATTTCCATAGATTAGATGAATTTTCTTTTTCCTCATCTTATTTTTGAGAATATTTTATAATTACTCTGCCTTGCTTTATCTGTCTTTAGAAAATATGCCCAGCTACACTGACATTTTCTTTGAAATGTTTTATTATTTGAGAATGTCCTCTCACTCCTGTGATTTAGGAGTAACAGGTGAGGGTCCATGAGTTTTTTTCTTCACCTATTTTATAATACTCTCTAACAAAATACTCTCATTATTATAAATAACACTCTCTAACAAGAAAAGTCATTGATGGGCCAGGCACGGTGGCTCACACCTGTAATCCCAGCACTTTGGGAGACTGAGGTGGGCGGATCACAAGGTCAGGAGATCGAGACCATCCTGGCTAACACGATGAAACCCCGTCTCTACTAAAAATACAAAAAAATTAGCTGGGCGTGGTGGCAGGTGCCTGTAGTCCCAGCTACTCGGGAGGCTGAGGCAGGAGAATGGCTTGAACCTGGGAGGCAGAGTTTGCAGTGAGCTGAGATCACGCCACTGCATTTCAGCCTGGGCCACAGAGTGAAACTGTGAAAGGAAAGGGAAGGAAAAAGGAAAGGAAAAAGAAAAGAAAAGAAAAGAAAAAAGGAAAGGAAAGGAAAGGAAAGGAAAGGAAAAGAAAGGAAAGGAAAAACGGAGAAAGAGAGAAAGTGAAAAAGCAGTCGTTGACATCATTGGCTTTATCACTGTTATCCTCTTGTGCTAGTTAGCTCAAGATGCCATAACAAAACATTATACAACAGGCTGGATCGTTTAAACACCACACATTATTTCTCACAATTCTGTAGGCTATCAGTACCAGATCCAGCTGCCAGCAGATTCAGTTCTTGAGGGCTCTATCTTGGCTTGCAGATAGCTCCTTCTCTCTTTCTTCTTCATTCTGTGCATGCATGAAGAGAAACAGAGGTCTCTTGTGTGTCTTCTCATTGTCATGCGGCCAGCAGTCCTATGAAACTAGGCTTCACCCTTATGACCTTTATTACCTTTATTACCTCCTTATAGGCCTTATGTCCAAAGACAATCACATTACAGCTTAAGGCTTCGATATATACACGATGGGAAAACATAATTCAATCAATAGCACTCATCTACACTAAATCTAGAGGAAATTTCTTCTCTTTAAAATACTTAGCACCCTCCTTTTACCACCCAGATTAATGGAGAAAAAAAATTTACCTTTTAATTTTTCTCAATATTATAATTCTTATATACATATATTTCTCCAATCCAGAAAATTTAATTTTATTGAAACTCGTTAGTATACCTCCTAGTGATTTAATATCACTATCACTTTGTGTGTGTGGTGAGAAAATTTAAGATCTACCCTCTTATGAATCTTTAATTATATACTATGTTATTATTATTAATAGTCTGTGCCCATGCTGTGCCGTAGATCTCCAGAAATTTTTCTCCTTTCTAATTGAAACTTTGTACCCTTCGGCCAACATCTTCTGCTACCAGTGGACTGGGGGACGTCTCCAAATACCAGTGGAACCTCAACCCCAAGTGGTGTCCAGACTCTTGACACCGTCATGAGAAGGAAGTCAGGATGAGTCTGAAAATAATGAAATTAAAGAGATTTATTGCAGTGAAAAGCACACACTCAAGAAAGGGAGTACAAACCTACTTAAAACAGTTATGGCCAAGGGATTTTTGGGTCTTTATGGGTTTCTTTAACCAAGGAGTGAAATATTCATGAAAATTTCTGGAAAAAGGTGGTTTATCAGAACTGTGGTGCCACCCATTTTTACACCAAATATGAGTGTTCCTGGAACTGTCATAGTGCTGGTAGGTGTGTGATTTAATATGCTAATGAGCATATGATAAAGTCCTAGGCGAAACCTAGGTCAGATCCATCACCAGAGCTGTCTAAGCCAGCTTGGAAACTGCCTTTGCAAAAACCCGTAACTGAGAAAATTATGACAGTGGAAGAGATCTGACCGAACTGACTCCATCTTGCTTGTAACACCTCCATGCTGTCCTTGTCTATTCCTAGGTGTAAGTCAAACTAACTCCGGGAAGAACTTAGTTTATATTAATAGTTTATAGTTTGAAACAAAGACAGTAACAGAGCTTTCCCAGAACTAGCCCCCTTCTTGCCTGAGGACTAGACTTCCTTTACAGAACTAACAAATTAGCCAAAAGATGAGAAATTATGGTTTCGGAGTCATATAGCTGGAGGCTACAAGATTCTGATCCTCCCCAGATTGCTCCTGGGGATAACATCACTATTGTAAAACCTAAGGTCACTGCTTGAGATATTTTGTAGACCCAGCACTTGATAAACCAGCTGGCAATACCCAGATCCATAAACTGGCTCATCTGATCTCGTGGCCCCCACCCTAAAACTGACTCAGTACAAGAGGACAGCTTTGACTCCCTCTGATTTCATCTCCGAACAAACTAATCAGTATTCTCAACTCACAGCCCACCTCCCCCCCGCCCCCCCACCAAATTATCCTTAAAAACTCTGATCCCTGAATTCATGGGGAGACTGATTTGAATAATAATAAAAACTCCTGTCTCCTGCACACACAGCCAGATCTGTGTGCATTACTCTTTCTCTATTGCAGTTGCCCGCTCTTGAAAAATCGGCACTGTCTAGGCAGCGGGCAAGGTGAACCCATTGGGCAATTACAACTTGGTCCACATCTTTTCAGGGTCTTATCAACGCATAGCCTCTGCAACTATTTCAATAATTTCCTTTTGCTAGTCATGTGAAATTGCTGCCTGGAATTTTCTATTCTCCTGAAATCACCCTCTATTATTCAGGTCTCACTCCCTTCCCCCAACTTCAGACCTTGAAAACCACCATTCTACTCTATGATTCTATTTGTTACACTTTTAGATTCTATGTATTAGTGAGGTCATGCAGTATTTGTCTTTCTCTGCATGGCTTATTTCACTTAATGTAATGTCCTCCAGGTTCATTCATGTGGTGACAAATGACAGGATTTCTTTCTTTTTTTTTAAGGCTGAATAATATTCTAGCAAATATGTGCACTCATTATTTTCCTTTGGGTATATACCCAGAAGTGAGTTTGCTAGATTCTAAGGTAATTCTATTTTTAATTTTGGAGGAGCATCTAGTCAGCATGATTGTGAGAAGTTGTCATTTTCTTCAGCTTCCATCTAACTGTCTTTTTTCTATAGCTGGAGATAGAATGGTTTTCCATTATGGCTGTACTTCCATTCCCACAGGCAGTGCACAAGAGTTCCCTTTTCTCCATATCATTGCCAACACTTGTTAACTCTTGTCCTTTGGTAACAGACATTCTAACAAGTGTGAGGTGATAGCTCATTGCTGTTTTAATGTTCATTTCCTTCAAATACCAGCTTAGCCTCTTAAGAGCTGTGTTACCTTAGGCAGATAACTCAGTCTTTCTAAATGTCAATATCTTCAACACAGAAATAGGGATAAAAATGTCTAATTTTTATTTTTGCTGTAATAAGTATTTTCTCATATATCTGTGTTTATGTGATTTCATGTATTTATGTGTGTGTATGTGCGTGCTTGTAATACAAATCCTAGCAGAATGGCTGACACATAGACCTATGCCAGGTGCTCAGTAATGGAAACCATTATTGTTGCTAAATATTTAATGACTTGGATCTTGAAATAAAATAGAATATATTTTTTCTTAATTGACTCCAAATATGTTCAGCATTTATGTTGATTCATATACTCTCAACAAAAATATTCAAGTATCCTTTTATTAAACAGATTCAAATCTGTATTATCTGTGGTTTTGTGTTTAATGCTCAGCCTCAAAATTTAGCAGGTTCTCTGGTAACCTCAGGACATCTGGAGTAAGATAACAAATACACTACCAAACAACATATATGAGAAAATTTGAAATAATTGTGAGTTTAACACAGAAGTTAAAAATTCTCAGGTTTCTACTGAGATATGTTTATAATTCCCCCCTTTTTTTTCTCATAGAAACCATCACTTTGAGGTGCTATATTTTTTAAAAATTGCATTGTTTTCCCACCGATTGCACTCTCCTTGAGAGCAGATTACTTTCATCTTGTATTTCTAATGCTTGCAGCTGTTTCTGGCTCAGTATCAGGCTTGGATTGTTTGAGTGAATACAAGTAAAAATGAATATATTAATCTTCAATTGGAAGTTCAAGTACAGCTGAAAAATAAATTTAGAATCATGTTCCGTGGCTATAATTTTTTGGAATAAATGATGATTTGTAAACATTCATAGTCTGTAGTAAATTGAATTTCTAGTGTATTTGTTTAATAAACAATATCCATTTTAATCTAGCACAACTGTTTTCCTTTTTTTTTTTTTTTTAAGATGGAGTTGCACCCTGTTTGCTCAGGCTGGAGCTCAGTGGCGCCATCTCGGTTCACTGCAAGCTCCACCTCTCGGGTTCACGCCATTCTCCTGCCTCAGCCTCCTGAGTAGCTGGGACTACAGGCACCCACCACCATGCCCGGTTAATTTTTTGGTATTTTTAGTACAGACAGGGTTTCACCGTGTCAATCAGGATGGTCTCCATCTCCTGACCTCGTGATCTGATCGCCTCGACCTCCCAAAGTGTTGGGATTACAGGCGTGAGCCACTGTGCCCGGTCAATACTTTTCTTAAGAAAAGTGAATGATGAACTTTGAATTATACTTTTAATAATTATTTTCTTGTGCTTGTACTTGGTTTATTTAGTACTTCAACCTATATCAGGTATTCTAAATTTGTAAACACAGTTTAGTTGGAATATGCCACTTGATATAATAAAAAAGAAATATAAGTAAATATTTTAGGGTGTCAGGTGCTGCTAATCTAAATGGCTTGTTTCATTTTTAGGTGCAAAAGTTTTGCTTTTGTAATTCTATAGAAAATGTTTTGTAATGACATAAAGTGACAACAGTGATCCTGTCATATTTTCTCTATATATCTGGCATGTTTTATTTCAGGAACATTTCATTGATATAATTTATTTATTGATACGTAGTGTTCTCAACATATATAAACAGAGTTTATGCCAATAAAAAAACAAGAAAACAAAATAAATTCTAACAGTGCCTTTCCTTCATTTGCACAAAGCTTGGCATGATGCAAACATTTGGACTTGGAAATTGGACAGATACTAATTTCAATCCCGATCTGCACTAATAAGATAATAAGGGGTGAAGTGGGTAGTACAAACACCTTGGGGAAACTTTCAGGGAATTATATAAAATATGTAAAAATGACTGTCAGAAGTTGGTATTTTCTTTACGTTTCATCTAACTTTCTTCTATAGCTGGAGACAGAATGGCTAAAACCAATAGGCTAACAAGATCATGATACTCATTGCCTATATTAAAGGTGGAATTTTCTGTCAAATTTTAAAAATCGTGAGGGCATTGTATGATCAAAAGCCATCAGTATGTGCTCTTGACAAATTACATTTTGAAAGCTTTTAACACTTTTCTAATGACTAAATCCCTTAAGATGAACAGCTTGAAAGAGCCAAAGGTGACTCACAATCAGGAAGATTATATATTGAAAAACAGCCTTGAACATTGTCTTTCTAAGTGTTCTTACAAGTATGTACTTGAAGAAAATAGTAAATTTTACTTGAGAGGAAAATCATACCCATTGTGAAATGATGATGTCTGGCCTTTGAAAAGTGCAAGTAGTGCCTGATTATAAGGTTACTGATTTATTTAGGCAACATGCTGCTTGTAACTTGTACTTTCAGCTGTCATTTAAATTGTATTCAACTTTGTAGTAACTTATAGTCAGCTCATTGAAAAGCTTAGGGAACCAAATCTGATACTGTTTCAGAGGGTTAGGAGGCTGGATAATCTCTCCAGCGCAAATCTGGCTGACAAACAATTACCTGCTTTCTCAGCCATTCCAACTAATTGTGAAATCAAAAGAAACAAATGGTGATTAACTGGCTTGCCATGTGATTTTTGTTTGTAGCTTTACTCTGTATCTACAATACATTCTCTCTTAAAATACACAGAAAAGCCAACATGATTTTTTTTAATGAATAAAAACTATTATTAGGAAGTAAATGAGGAAAGATAGAAATTCTATTTAAATATACATTTAACAAATATAATGTTCATAATACATACAAATACTGATATTCATTCTTCTTCACTTTCTACCGTCCCTTTTCTCTCTGCTTTCTTCTCTCCTCCCAATCTACCTTCTTTTCCTTCTCTTTCCTGTCTTGTCCTTTTTTCTTTCTTCATTAATTTCTTCCTTTCCTAACAGACAAAAGTTTGTGTAATGTGTAACAGATAAAATCAAACTGTTATATATACACATCATCACCTGAGGTCAGGAGTTCAAGATCAGCCTGACCAACACAGTGAAACCCCATCTTTACTAAAAATACAAAAATTAGCAGGATATGGTGGCACGCTTCTGTAGTCCCAGCTGCTTGGGAAGCTGGAGAATTGCTTGAACCTGGAAGGTAGAGGTTGCAGTGAGCCGAGATTGCTCCACTGCACTCCAGCCTAGGTGACAGAGTGAGACTTCATCTCAAAAAAAAAAAAAAAAAGTAAGTGAAGGTCCTCTGAGTGGATTTATAGAGTAACACCAATTCTTGGAGGGATTATAAACCCTTATCCTAAAAAAATTAAATATACGAAACTTGCAATATGGACTAATTAGAAATAAGATGTATACAGTAACACTTGTTGTAATTATTTAGCAGGTTTTTGTGAAGCCAGAAATTTGCAAAATGTTGGATGTGTGTATATGCAAAATTTATGTTCGTGTGTAGCCTGTATGTATATCATATATCTTCCTTGTTATGTAATTCCAGATGTACCTATAGAAGCATTGAATGACCACATTGTTAGCTCATGTAACATATTTTTAAAGATAGTTTGAGAGAATTGTACAAGTCATTAATATCAAATCAACTGTATCAATCTCGTGTTTCTCTCATGTGCTCCCAAATTTGGGATGCTTTCAAATTTTATTTTTTAACCATGTACAATGTTATTTTCAATATCTCTTTCTATTTTTATCATTTTTGGCTGTTTATTCAGCTGTTAATTGTTAGTTTTTTTCATAAATGTATGTCTTAATTGCCCAATGAGAGGTATGCATCTTGTGGGAGTTATTTTTTTTCAAAGTATATAGACATATTCTGAACATTGTTTATGATTTATGGACTAAAGTTGAAAACTCAACTGACAAATGCTCTACATAAATTTATTAACCACATATGAATAATTCAAAGCCTATTAATGAGAGGCACTACATGCAAATATGAACAGAACATAAGTATGTGCCCATTCCAAATTGCTTGTGCAATGACAATATATTTGAAAAAAGTTAGATTTGTGTAATTTAGATATAATTCTCAATCTCAACCATTATTTGTACTTGAATTTATTTTCTCCTTCTGAGGCAGGAATATAGGATCTGAAGACAGGGAACATAAGGCCCATTCACATTTTAGCCGTAACAGGAAATATCCTCTCCACAGGGCGTATGCTGAGTAAATGACTTTGTAACTTTACTTCATCCTCTCTATTTACATAGGGCATACACAGAGTAACCAATGGAATCCTCTAGAGGGTATTTAAACTCCCAAAAGTTCTGCAACGTGGCCCTTGAGCCCCTATGCTCGGCCTGCTCCCACACTGTAGCATCAGTTTTCATTTTCAATAAATCCCTTCATTCCTTCCTTGCTTTGTTTGTGCATTTTATCCAATTCTTTGTTCAAGACACCAAGAACCTAGACCCCATTCACCAGCAATACATCTTCTTTACATTTTCTCAGTTTAGTTCATCAAACTTCCATGTGCCATTTGAGTGCATGGCTCTGGGGTCAGTCAGGGAAATGGGTAGAGTTTACACACAGACTCTAGACCTCACACCCTTATAGTTTTTCTCTTTGGGATTCTTTTCTCACATTCCAGGGTCTGTGGTTGTTCCTATGTTAGTCTCCTTGTTCATCTGGCTAGACTTTGGGTTTTCCATCGTTTATTTATTTATTTTTAATCAGCCCTATCAGTAGGATTTCATTCTACCTTCGGGCCAAAGCCTTAAAAAAACGAGTAACTCACATAGTGCTGTTCCTTTTCACTAGTTTCCACTCTGTCTCCCAGAATTCTGTCCTTGTTTTTTCTTGTCTCCACTGATTGAAGTTGAACGATTTTCTTGTATTTTTCCAGATGTTTTAGTTATCATGTGTGAGAAGATTTGGGGTTCAGTAGGAGCTTACTTGTCTATACTAGAAGCAGATCAACATGTTTCCACTAGAGCAGGAAAGTGACTATGTTACTGAGAAGTCAGAATTAAGATACAAGGAGTCTATTAGTGACAAATGTCAATCTCCAGAGGACACTTATTTGAGAGTGTGACAATAAGAAATGATGTGAGATATGTCATTTCAGGATATTTTTAGGGCATTATAGAAATAAGGATGGGAGATAATAACCTGAAAGCTTGATGCCTGGGGTAGGTGGAAGTGAGGGGTGGAGTTGAAATATGGATGGAATTGTTGTTTTTAAATGTTTCATAGAAGGAAAATAGATGATGCCCAGATTGTTTAGCTGCAGATCAACTCTTCAATCCTGCAGTTCCCAATAAAAAAGAAGTCTCAATGTTCAAATATAGTCTGGCAAACACTCATAGAGAGCTTCTTGAGTTATGCTAGCCTGAGATAGAGCTTGCCTCACTGGAAGCAGAGTATACAACAGTATGCAAAAGAGAAAAGACTCTTCTCTGGCCTTTGAGGGTTCAGTAATTGAGTCTATGAAATAAACGGACAGTAGGCAGTTTAACAAGAGAAAAGGAATACACATTTCTTATGTATATTGGATAGCATAGGAAAAAAAATGAATACCCCCAAAACCCAGTGAGATCTAGAAGCTTATATATTAGGCTGGGCTACAGAAAGGAGTAGGTAACTGGGGCTTACAGCAAAGTAAAGGGAGGTGGCAATAAATCACGGGAGGGTAAAAGGAGCAAATGCAATCTGAACAAAGGCTCTCCTGCTATGCAGATAAATTTCTCTCAGGTAATAGAAATGATCACAAAGCAGGCCTCTTCCTGATTACAGATATTCTACTAATGTACATTGCCTTTAGAGATATATGTTTCCTTTACAAAATGACATCTTTACAGAGCTACTCCTGTTTCTGCAGTTTCTGAGAATAACTAACTCAAAATATGCCAACGAAGTATACTTTGGGGTGGCACATTGGCCTGTTAAAGTCATGTTATGGTGTGGTGTGTCCTGAACTCTAACAACAGCATGGAGATGACCATAGAGTCTACGATGGTGACCCCATGGAACAGTAGGTGATATGGAAATCTCTGGTAAAGAGCAATTGATGATGTCAAAGATAAATAATATAGACCAAAAAACCCACTATGTTCTTCCTTTGATTCCTAATTTATTTGTATTTTACTCTATGAAAATGCTGAAAATAAATGATAGTATGTTTTCAAATTGTATTCTGCTAGGTTTGTTTCTGAAAAAAAATCTCAATACATGTATGTATGTGCATAATTTTTTGAAAAGGTACAACATTGCAAAGTTTTTTATAAAGCATAAGTTAGCTTTGAGGGCATCACATAGGTTGAGAAAGATATAAAATAGATAGGAGTTTGGATATTAAAATTCATTTTTTAGAATGTTGTGAAAATGAATTTAATAATAAACAATATATAACCATTGATTCAACCTTTTACAAATACTTAATATTGAGTTCATATATAGTCCCATTTATACGCTTTTTTGTTTGTTTGTTTTGTTATTTTGAGACAGAGTCTCACTCTATCGCCCAGACTTGGAGTTTAGTGGCTCACTGCACCTCCACCTCCCGAGTTCAAGCGATTCTCCTGCCTCAGCCTCCCAAGTAGCTGGGATTACGCGTGTGCCACCACACCAGGCTAATTTTTGTATTTGTAGTAGAGATGTGGTTTCACCATGTTGACCAGGCTGGTCTCAAACTCCTGACCTCAAGTGATCCACCTGCCTCGGCCTCCCAAAGTGCTGGGATTACCGACGTGACCCACCATACCCAGCCTCTCATGTGTATGCTTTTTTTGTTCCATTACTATAGATTTTACAAAGTGTGCCAGTTCTTTATTTTTGACCACAGCTAAACAGCTTCATCAGCTCCAAACTTTCTTTTTTTAAAAAAATGTTTTTAAAAATAATTTTTGTACTACTGCAAAAGAGGCTTGGTCAATGGGATCTACTCAGTGAGACATAGCCCAGGAGCATTTTTGCTCTAATGCAACACATCCAGCCCATCTGTTCTTGTCTCTTTAGGCGACGTGGATAACATCTGTTTTACTTGTTTGTTGACATACATCAGCATTTGGAATGTGGTTGCAAAAATAGAAATCTGCACATTCATCATTCAATTAATCCTTGAAGAATAGCTTGCTTTCTTCCTTAGCTTGCTTGAAAGATTTTAAAGTCCTGTGTTAATCTGTCTCCCTGCATTTCAGGAGGAGTTAATGAGTAACTTGTTAACGTTGTTCACGACGCTTATTCAATTCAAATGAAGTTACATCCCCTCATATTTATGTCTTATTTATCAAAGGCTGCTTTACCTTAAATCCTGTTGATTTCAATATTTTTAATGTTAAGTGGCTTTACATTTTTAAGTGGTAGTATTCACTTTAAATAATTTTGCTTTTTGCCTGAATCTGTTTGTATGTACATATGTATGCATGTGGGTGCATAAGTATATACATTACATATATGTAATATGTTACATACATAATAGATATGTGAAATGAAATTTAAGTTTTACATGAAACATGAACATTAAATTTATGTTTGAAGGACTTTTAAGTTATAGCTTACTAATTTGAAGAACATCTATGAGACAGTAATATCATGTTTCATATCTTATTAATTGGAATGGATGACAGTACTTTCAAATGAAAAAAATTGTTTCTGTATTTAAAGAACTAAGCATAAAAGAGAACAGTAATCATGTTATTGAGGATTAGCATGATATTGCTTCTTTTCTTAGCAAATGTGTACTTATAAATATTTTTCTTTTGTGTCTTAAAATTTGAAAAAATACAATAATTGAAATTTATTTTAATGGCTTCTTTTTCTCTTTAACAAATTTTATTTTAATCACACTTCTTTTAAAACTTTAATGAAAATTTGTACTACTCATACATTTAGAAACTATATTTAGATGTTCTCTAGGAAAAGATATACAGAAATTAGCATTTGAGAATTTTCAGTAAGCAAATTCAGAAGGGGAGTATGAGTTGTGTAGTGTGAATACTGAGTAATCATGTCATTTCTATGCCCAATTCATTGACCTCCATCCCCCAAACATTAGTGATTATTAGCAAGCAGCAGTGACCAAGAATGACCTGGGGAGGAATGTACGGGCCCATTTAGCACCTCTGAGGGAAGATTTATTCTATGAAGACACTTCCTTGATCATTTCCCTTTTTTCATGGTGGGGATATACATTGCTCCTCAATATAAGACATGTAGTAAGTGTTAAAATACACATTATCAATTACTTTTTATTTATCCTCATAAAAATGTCCTATGCAAATATTTTCACTTCTGCTCAGTGTGAATTATAGATTCAAGTAAATTGTTTCATCTTCAACTTTTGTATTTCTAGTCTTAATATTTTTAAGCATACTGTTTCAATGTGGAAGTATATAATGGAAATAAGTTTTAATATATATCTATACTATACGATTCACCTAACAGATGACTGAAGAAATCTAAAGACTGTAATGGTTAAGTGAATATCTTCAAAGAGACAGAGAGAAATTCAAAAATAGACCATACTCCAAAGATACCCAAGCATTTATCTTCTTTGTTTTTAAGCACTAAAATTCCATCCTCAGCATTTTGGCTCAATGACATTTTAGAATTTTGAATGTGATTGATATTTCTCTTTTAGAGGGTGGATAGAATGAATTATAGCAAAGAAAAGCAGGCTAAATTATCTACTAAAGACTAACAATATATTTGGAAACATGTAACATTATTTATAAATTTTTATTTTGAAGACTTGTTACAAAAATTATGCATCAAAAGAAGCGCTAGAATACATTTTCACAATTAAAGCTTTTGCTAATTGCTCTAAATAGTATAGACTTCCATTCTGGCTAAATCCATTCTTTATATAGGCAAGAATACAGACAATATTTTGATCCATTCTTATAATATGCTTTGGTTGTTTCATGTATATAAGTGGCATTGGACAAGGGAAATGCCATAGTAGCCTTTTTAATTTTAGCTTTTATATTTTGTTTATAATATATGTGGGGTTTTGGTTGTTGTTATTGGTGTTGTTGGTTGTGGTGATGGTGTTGTTTTGAGATAGAGTCTCACTCTGTTGCCTGGACTGGAGTGCAATAGCGCTATCTGGGCTCACTGCAAACTTCTCCTCCTGGGTTCAAGTGATTCTCGTGCCTCAGCCTCCCAAGTAGCTGGGACTAAGGCACTTGCCACCACACCTGGCTAATTTTTGTATTATTAGTAGAGACAGGGTTTTGCCATGTTGGGCAGGCTTGTCTCAAACTCCTTACCTCAAGTGATCTGCCCACCTCTCCTCCCAAAGTGCTGGGATTACAGATGTGAGCCACTGTGCCATGCTGATACACCTTTTTGTCTTAGTGACAAAACCAGTCTTTCATAATATGACCAAGACTTGCCTAGATTATGCGACATCTTCCCTACATGCTCAGAATAATCTAATTTCATTCATTTTTAAAAATTATATTTAATTATCACATAAAAGTTGTGAGCTTTGATACATGGGATATATGTACATTGAACTACTTTCCACTTTTAAATCTCCTTTTCATGTAAATATATGACCAGGCATGTGTATAAATTCCTTTATATGATATATTGGATTAGTTTTTCAGGTTAGCCCCCTTCCCTTTCTCTTGGCATGTGAAGTACTTCACTGTCCAACTGACTTTGGACTTCATCATGTAGCTTGTTTTGATTAATCCATGTTAGATGGCATACTGCGAAGAGAGGCTTTAAATGTGTTTGCACAGTTGAGTTTAGTGTCTTCCACTATTGCCATTCATTAGTGCAAAGAAATTGAAGAAAGACACAAGGAACAAACCTGAACCATGCAGGTTGAAGTTAATAGAAGCCCATCCCACTGGAGTCCAGCAAAGGCCCAGCCAACTCATGGATTAAAGATCTGTTGAGCACCTACCATAATGTTTATTAAAAGATCACTCAAGATCACACAGTCTGTTTTCAATGTATGTATATGTGATCAGAAACTGGATCTCACAGGATCTCAGTGGATCACAGTTAATACCAAGATTTACTTTAAAGACTGGTAGTATTTTTTAGTTGTTTGCTTGTCCCAAAGTTGAAGAGACTCTGTGATCTTTGAGTGGTCTTTTATCTGAACATTATGCTGAACTTATTTACATATGTATAATCTCAGATAAGGGGGAAAGAACAACAGTTTATTTTAATAGCCTTTAACTAAAATTTGTATTTTCTTTACCATGAAAGTGTGCAACAAACCACAGTTGTACTAGCTGGAACTGTGACTTTGTCAGTTGTGACTTTGTCACAGATAAAAGAGATTGAGAAAAAACAAAATACTGTTGAACGTCATTGAATCTGGAGCGTATTTACACAGCATTATTTTAGTGATAGGTGACTAATAAACTGTGACTAACACATGTACATAGTCTTTGAGTCAGTTACAGAAAAATTTAGAAAAAAATTGCATATTATTTTAAATACATTTGCATAGTTTTAAAAAATACGTAATAATAAAACAAAAAATTTCTATTCTATGAAAGAATATCAAAACAACATATGTAGATTTTTAAAAAGAATATCTATACAATTTTCACATAAAAATTCTGGTGAGTAGTGATCAAACATTTCCACGAGGTCTTTTAAAAAGATTCTGGATGCACTGAATTATTCTAATTTCAAGTTAATTGATAATCATGAATATATTATGGTAAAGACCCTAAAATTTGGGGACAATCTTGGCTATTTCGATGTAATGCATTCTTATAATTTGATGTTTGCTTTGGCATCCATTTTGAATCTAGCTTTGATTTTTTCATACCAGAAGCAGGGCTTAGTCACCCTTGACACAGTTTCCAGTTCTTAGTGTCCTCCCAGTGCTTCAAAGTGGTTGATCCAGATGTAGATTTTTGCCTTTTACCACTGCCTCCTGGTACCCATCTCCCTATGGGATGGCTAGATGCAACTTACATGACTTACCCCTGAGACTCCTACACTTCCTATGGACTAAGCAAATATGCCACAGTGACACTGTAAGTCACACTGTGACTCCACAGAATTTATATTTGCTTGCTGTAAACCCAGTTAATTAGAACTCCCCTCAGGAAATCTGCTTGAGTAGCGCCCAGGATGCCAATGAAGGCATAGTCCCACAGAGCCTCTCTCTTTCTTGCTCCTCACCCATTGGTTGAATATGCGTGTCTGGGCAGCTGCCTGCTTCCTGTTGGCCCTGTGAGGCCTGCTGCCGTCTTCTCTCTGGGATCTACAAGTAATACAGGACTTCTGTTATTTCATGTCATACTGTCTCCTCTGTGTCTCATCTGACCAATAAACCAGAACCTAACTCTCTTCCCAGTCACGACTTTCATGGAAACTGTCGTATTTTTTTTGTTTTGTTTTGTTTTGTTTTTTTTTTGTGTGTGTGTGTGTTTTGTTTTTGTTTTTTTGAGACAGAGTCTTGCCCTGTCACCCAGGCTGGAGTGCAGTGGCGTGATCTCAGCTCACTGCAACCTCCACCTCCCGGGTTCAGGCAATTCTCCTGCCTCAGCCTCTGGAGTAGCTGGGACTACAGGCGCGTGCGCTACCATGCCCAGCTAATTTTTTGTATTTTTAGTAGAGATGGGATTTCACCATGCTGGTCAGGCTGGTCTCAAACCCCTAACCTTGTGATCCGCCCTCCTCAGCCTCCCAGAGTGCTGAGATTACAGGCGTGGGCCACCGTGCCTGGCTGAGAGTGTCTATCTTAGCAGGAATAAACTAGACACAGGTCAGACAGGAGCCTCAAGGGTATCTGCTGGTATAAAGTTTCCCGTGAGAGGGACATCTGGGCATGGGTCCAGACACTTGAGCATTAGGCTGTCTGCAAGACAAAAATGTCTCTCGTGAAAAGCATACTTTGAACATTCACAAGCGAATCCTCTAGAATTCCATCAGGGCAGAAGTATAAATTATACCCACACTTCAGAGAGGAACTTTGAGACCAAATTAGAGGAAAATCACAAGAGGGAACATTGGAAAAGAGTTTAGGATTTGACCAGCGCCAGTTTCATGGCCACGTGATCCAGGTCTTCAAGCAGGACTGTGGACTCAGAAGGACCCACACTTGCTTTAGTGTTCTAATATCAACATATTGAAATTCCTAATAATTTTACCTTCAAATTTGTGTTCTGTGAGTGAAGACCGAGGAGCCAATGGAACATTCATGTGAAAAGAGGAGATACCTGAAATTTGCATATTTACCATTTTTTCATCTTATTTTTATATCAAGTTCATGATTCCGCATGATCACAGAATTTCATAGGACCCAGTATGCATGGGAGTTCAGTGAGACTCAAACCAATGACAAGTGTGTCACATCAACAACCAAGTAAGCAAGGGTAATGATAGCTGTGAGAGCTGCCATTTGAAACAGAACTTACTTTGAATACTAAACAAAGTTCGCAATGTTCTAAGAAACACACACAAAGGGCCTTAACATATCTTTTCTTATTTATGTTATTTCTTTATATTAACCAACCAGTTACACGGTAAGAGATTACACAGAAGAAAAGAAGAAGATAAGGCAACCCACAGCTTTCCTTTCTGTCCTTTACTTTCTGTGTTTCTGTACATTCTCAAAGGTAGAGTGTTATAGATGGTACACATATCAAAAAGTGAAATTAAAGCCGTTGTTAAATTTGTACAGTGTTATCGTTGTTTGTATTAAATTCACATACATGTATGAGCTATAAAATACAAATTGTGTAAATGTAACTTCAGTGATTTTAAAACTGCCATTGCACAAGATAAAGATGATGGTAAAACTCATGCTAAGTGATTCCAAATTTAATTTTTATTTTCTTACAATGATATTAAATAGCAAATCAAAAACATAATGACAATTTGAGAGATGGATCATAGAAGAATGGAAATATCTTTCTATTTATTACCCTTAACAGCAGCTTTTTTCCCCTGCTTTTCTAACTGGGAGCCTCACATTTTCATTTTACAGTAAGCCTTGCAAATTAAATAGCTAGCCTTGCATTTGACCAACCATTTTAAACTGTGTAGTACTATAATATGACTATGGATAATAATATGAATTTGTAGCTGTTAAGCAGCAGTCAGTTTTTCTAGATATAAAGACTGAAGGGAAAAAAAGATTGAGATGAAAATTAGGCTAAGACTAAATTTCTCGGAGCTGGCCTAAAATATTCACTTCTATTAGATTATTCATAAATTGTTTGTCCTGCAGAAACATGTAAAAAATGATTGGTGGGCGACATGTTACAATATTGACATTACACTTTTGACATATATTTGACATAGAATATGTCTCCCACACTCCAAACAGCGTCATGCATTTTAATTTATCCCACACGCAGATACTAACAGGCTATCTTATCATCACCATTTAACATTGCAACAAAAATTATATGCCTGGCTGTGCTTGGAACAGTTGTACAACTGTGTTCAAATTAACAACATCTACAAAGAGAGAAAATGTAATATTAACAAGACATTAAGGAGCAGATAAGGGAGTCAGTTTCACATAATGTCCCTAAGGTGTCCAATCCAGCAATAAATATTTGCATTGCCTTTCTAAATATTGTACCAATGTGTTTATGCTAATTCTTGCTTACTTGTTTAATGGAAACTTGTCCTCATGTTGCATTACATAGTTTAAAATGTTAACATGATCATCATCCAATTAAATTATCTCAAATTCATATTCTTGTATACTGTATCGATCTTGCCCTCCTTGCTTTTTCTATTTATCTACTGTTATATTCTTTGCAAAATTTTCATTTAGCCCTTTATTATTTATAAAATACAATTCTTAACTTTGAGTTGAAATTCAGACGACTTGCTTTAAATCGGTATTTGAACTTTTGGCACTAGTTAAGATCTGAGCCACTTTGTTCAAGTGGGGCATATTATTTTTCCTTTTATTTAATCTTATTTCTATCAGATTTGTTTGACAGATAGCATATTTCAATCAATCAAATACATATTAGATATGTATCAGAAGGCATACAGGAACTGTAGAGATGACAGCACTTTAACTTCAAAAGATGCTAATTAACTGATTTGACTGGAAATGTTCCTAATATGTGACAAGATTCTTGGTTTTAAATAAAACATTTATTTTAAACATTTCATGGAAAATCCAATTTTGATGTTATGGCTCTGACACATAGATATATGCAGCTGATTCTATACCAAATGCTTTCTCCTGAATGTCAACATGTCTTGTGTTTGTAAAAGTATTATTTAATATAACCTTAAAAAACTCCATCATTTCAAACAATGAACTCTTAAGAATGTGTGAGTAAAAATTGGGCTGTGCAAATAAATACTTGAAAACATATTAATGATTTAATTATTAAATTTTCTGTTAAAAATCTCAAAAAAATTAATAATTTTAAGTTATCTTAGTGGCTTCATTAAAATCTAGCAAGTTCTCACCTAATATGTAAGAAATTTTAAATTATGAAAATAAATGGAGTTTGCGAGCCTCAAATTCTAGCATGTAGTTTGTTGACTGTAGGACTTGAAACTGCTTTGTTAATTTATTTCTTATTACAATATAAAGATGTGTACGAAACAGCATTACATAATTCTTCCCACCGATTTGTCAGTAATTTTGACTTGACTTAATGGTAATTACTTCATAAAGTTTGTAAGTTTCTGTTTAAAAATTGTTAAGAAAAAGTGTGCACCACTACATGGGCAAGGCACCGTCATCCAGATGGTTGAAACATATGGTGTTACTGAAGTTGTCACTCCTCGGGCGCCACGTGCTGCAGCCACATGATAGAGTAAGCACACTACACGTTTTCCCAACCTCGGCAGAATAAACAGACTTTACCACTGGGATTACACGTTGATTTAATCTAAGTAGAATCTAAAAAATAATTTAATAGAAGTGTATTTTAAATATATCTGAATAAAAATATCTGAAGGGGTTTAAAAATATCACATGGAAAATTCAGTTAATTAAATAATGATTTTTGGTTATTACCTATTCTATTATATTAAGTGAATCAATAGGCTGTTTTATGCTTTTACTTAAAAACCATGTTTTAATTTCATGTAGATAGAGTGATTTGCAGCCCTTTTGCATGCTAAAGGAGAGGTGGAGAGAAGTAAAGAGATTAGTCCCACAGAAATGTCAACCAGAGGGTTTTTCTTGTTTCCTCAAACCTTTTTGTGATATATGTGACAATATAAAAACGTTTTCTTTAAATAAAACATTTATTTTAAACATTTCATGGAAAATCCAATTTTGATGTTATGGCACTGTGTGTGTTTTGTGTGTGTGTGTTTTAACTGCTTTGCCAAAAAGAAGTTTGACATAAATAGGTGCTTGAAATTATTTTGTGAAGAGAATAGGTGACATTATGACTGTTTCATAGAAAATTGGAAAGTAAGAATTTTTCATGTGCCTTCTCTGACATAACAAGGAAAGAAAGTTTGGCTTTTTAAAATCATTTGTACCTGGTTTTGGGGACAGAGGTTGCTAGATTGACTCTTAAAAAATAAATAAGAATAATTCACGAGATTATATACTAATAATTTATACATGTTAAGTTCTTATTTGTTATTAAAGGTGAATATAGCTTATGTACATCATTTTACCTAATTTCTCAAACCCACTAGTTGAAGATGATATTCTGTTGTTATTTTTTGAAATCCCTTCTGTGGTTAACAGAGTATATATGTATGTGTCTCTTCTTCCAGTAGTGGGAGAGTGAGGAAAATCTGCCTGCCTGTCAGAGCTCCAAAGATTATTACTAAACAATTTGACAATATGGACTGAAAACATTCTTCTTATTAACTGAATTCAGTATTTTACCTTTAGAAGAAGTCAACTTAGGGAGACAACTTAGGTAGCTAAATTTTGACTGTATTGTCTAAAAGATATTAAAAGGATATCTCTAATATGAAGTTAAATGTGACTTTCTAAATACAGGAAACAAGTTTGTGTTAAAAATACCAGCTTGCTACTAGGAACTGCATTTGACAAAAAAAGAATAGTTTATGAAGTACATACTTTATTGATGTCAATATAATGAGAGTAACTTGAAAGGGGAAAGATCTAATCTTTGCACTGTGATGGAACACACAAGGAAGGCAGCGATACTTAGTCCTAATTTTATTCATTCTTCTACATCAAATGGAAAAAAAGGAATTGACATAAATCATTTCAAATAAAGTAAACATAGGTAAAACTGTTTCTTGGAAGTTCAGTTTCCACATAGCACTAGTATATCTCCATTGAAGATGGTGTACTTGTTTTATATTTATTTTGATATTCCGTCTTGTTAAACATTCAAATAATTTAACTTCTCATGGAAGAAATGAACACGATTTATAATTCACAATTTGTAAAACTGACGTTTAAACATAAAATTATAAGATTAGTCGCGTAGGATAATTACACAGAAAAAGTATAGTTTGGTAAACAAATCAATTGTCAAAGTTTAAGAAAGTAACTACAACTCAGTCATTATTGAAAAATTATAGTTAGTTTATCTTGATTGAGGGATTGAATTAACTCTGTGGGTATTCTCTATTGAGGTATTTGATTAATGTCTTGAAATAGCATTTAAAGTGCTAGACAAACACTTTAAAAATACGCACAGGAATATCTAAAAAATTAGAAAAAACTTGGCAGGTATACTCTTTAGAGGATCAAATTATACAGCTTGAAATTGAACATCAAGAAATTCAAATTAAGGATAAAAATAATTCACAGTTGGTGAGACCTGGTTTAACAGCAGATAGAGAGTGAGAGGAGAAGGGGAGGAAAGAAAACTGTTGGAAGTTTTGTTGAGGGGCACAAACTCAGGCATTATAGCTAATAACACAGTTCAATTGAGTATCCGTATCGATGGATTATACCAGCCGAAGAAAGGAAAGAGCTTTACTATAGTCAAAGCTGATAAAAGCATATGTGACACATTGTATCTAGTTTTAAAGGTCATATTTTAAGGGGATTATGAATAAGTTTGAATATTTATTTTAAAAAGTAGCTTTGGCTGGGCGCGGTGGCTCACACCTGTAATCCCAGCACTTTGGGAGGCTGAGGTGGGTGGATCACGAGGTCAGGAGTTCGAGAGAAGCCTGGTCAAGATGGTGAAACCCAGTCTCTACTAAAAGTACAAAAATTAGCTGGGCCCAGTGGCAGGTGCCTGTAATCCCAGCTACTCGGGAGGCTGAGGCAGGAAAATCCCTTGAACCTGGGAGGCGGGGGTTGCAGTGAGCCAAGATTGCTCCACTGCACGCTAGCCTGGACAGCAGAAGAAGACTCAATCTCAAAAAAAAAGAAAAAGAAGCTTAATGAGGAGTGGGAAAAGCAACATACAGTAGTTGAATATTAGGCAACATGGATTTAGTGTGGAAAAATGAAAGTGTATAGAGGAAAGTATAGAACTCCATGTCCTGTATTCTAACCACCTGGACTGCTTGATGGGTGTTGCAGATGTTCTGCAATTTTCTGCCTCTGTAGTTTAGAGAATCCCTCAAATTGCAATGCTATATATGTATTTTTTTTTAATGTTTTCTTCTCCAATGATCAATTAAAATTCCAACAATGTTTTAAGGTTATCCTTCAAAACTATCTCATCCACTTGCCTACCTACAGGAAGATCTTCCTCTACCCTCATTTCCAAAAGAACTTGGCATGTTGGGGTCACATTCTTCTTTATATGATAACTCCCTGGACATTTTATTCAGAACATTCAGAACAGAAGGGATAAAAACATGTCTTTTTCAAACTCTTAACTCCCACAGTTTTGGTACAATCTAACATATTTAATAAAAGCATTCTGTTGATTAAAGATCATTAATATTTAATTCAAAACAAGATTATATTTTTGTGTATAGAGGTGAACACACACAATACAAAAAAGAGAGGACATACATACTGGTACTGATATGAAAAAAATGCTGGAAGTGATTACATTGAACACGTTTTAGAAATTTAATAACTATTTAAAGAAAGCAGACTTCTATGCATAAATACATAAGAAAAAATTAAAGCTAACATTATTAAATGTATTTAGAAATAAACTTTCAGAAAGATATAGTTCAAACAGCTCTGCAAACTAGAGATTATATCTCCTTTTAGAATAATAAAGAATAAATCTTTGATAAATACATATCTGATTTAATGCTTTTAATTAATTTGACTTTTCATCAAATTAACAATAAATATAAAATAACATTAATATATATTTTTCAATAGCAGGACTGCAGGGGGCAGGCAAAATTATATGTATTGTATATATTTTTCAGTGTTTTTTAAAACCTCCAAAATATATGTGTAAAAATGGATTTTTTCATTATATATTCAATACTAAATAAAGTAAATAGTTATAGATATGTCAATTTTATAATTGTTGTTCTATTTTACTATTCATTTATCATATTTTAATTTGAATTAAAACTAACTTTGGTTGAAATTAACTTATACAACATAAATGTTGAATTTGAATTCCTTATAAGGATTAGTAGTAAAGGAATTGACATTTTACCTATACAATGTTTAATTAGGTTGATTAAATTTGAGAACATAATTATGGAATTACTGTTAGAAATTAGTAAAAATACAGAAAAAGTTGTTTTTGATAAATGCATAGAAAAGGGAAACACGTTTCTGTGAAGTCTACGGAGACAGAAACTATTCTGACATAAAATGATTTGAAGATGTTTCTATGTCAACACTCAGCTACGTTGTCACTGCAAGTGTTGTTTGCTGCTGAAAAAGTATTAAAGTGCTGAGTGATATACAACCTTTAATTAATATAAAACATTCTCACCTGGGTTATCTTATAAAATGGTCACATTGTGTGACTATGTTCGTATCTTGAATATTATCTGAAATTTAAACATCCTTTTAAAAAATTACTGTCATAGCAGCAAAATATAATTCCTTGAAAGTTCATTTATTTTAAAAAATATCTGAAAGTCTTTTGGTGCCAAGTATTAATGCATTCCATGATCATTAAAAATACAATTTGATGCCCAATACTGAACCTCAGTCTACAGTGAAAGTATAAATTTTCTTATATAATTTCTGTAAGCTGAAAGAACATAATCAAAAAGAGAATTCCTAAAGTATTTTTAGTAATAACAACATCTAGATTTGTGCTATAATTTGTTTTTTAATATCAGAAGTAAAGTACTGTTATAATAATGAACTATAAGGAAGAACCAAGGAAAGAGAGCTGTTATTTGGGTTATCTCTCTCTGAAAAAGCAAACAAACATGTTTTTGATTCTTTTTTTTTTTGCTTTTCTATGACATCAGTAAGAAGTATTCTATGATGCTAACTCAAAGGGATTATTGCAGCTTAATACTTGGTCACAGCAATCAAATCAAAGTTAAAAGTCTTTCGGTCTTTATCAATAAATGTACCATTACTATTCAACCTTTAGTACTATAGGAGTCATTTGGCATATTAAAGTCGTTTGTTTATAATGCACCCTTTCTTTCTGACATTAATTTCAATGTTATTCTATTAATACTAAGGGAAAAAAGCATTTGGCACAAACAGCAAACTAACATATTTCAAAAAGAGATTCTTGCATGACATGATTCCTAAGAGATTTGCTTCAGTTAAAAGCATTCTTCTGTCCTGTGGATATTTGTGTACATGTCTGATTGAGTGGAAAAAACTGCTGGAGAAAAATGGGATCACAAATGTATGTTTTGGCTGCTATCAAGTCAATACAGTAATAGGCTGGTGAAAACATCAAAACACAATCAAAAGATGCCTTCAGTGTCTGAAAGAAGAATTTACTTGGCAGTCAGCCAAAAAAGGTCACTTTTTTTTTTCTAACTTCATCAGTAACCATGCAGGAAATAAATCTGGGGACCGTCGTTTTTGTAAAACAGTGTACATGGTTGCCCTATGTAAGACGATCTCTGACTCTATTATTAAATATATGCATGTATCGCACTAGGTTGATAACCCAAAATGTAAGAGGAGGCATTCACAACCATGATAATATGTATTTGCAAATGATTAAGAGAAGAATAGCCTATTAATTAACACATGAAGAATAGCCTATTAATCAACACATACGTATGGAAATTGATATGTGTATTTGAAACGTTAATGATTAGAAATTCCTTTGATACATATTTGAAACATTAAGTGAAATGCAAACAAATCAGAATGTTTAAAAAGCTTGTATTCAATACTTTCATGTTAATTATAATAAAAATAATCTGATGAAACAATCTATAAATCCCAAGAAAAAAAGGTTAATATGTAGAACATGAGAGTTTGAAATGCTCTGCCTGTGTTGAAAATCTGCTATTTTAGTGGACATTTTTAATTACATCTTTCAGAGGAGAAAAACAGCTCCAATATATAAAACAAAAAAATTAAGACTCATTTCTCTATATTATGTACTATGCTAATTGGTAACCATTTAAACCATAAAGAATATTTGTGAGCTGAGCAGTAATATAAAAACAGAAAAATCTGGTGTTTTTGACATCTGACAATGCTACTTTGAAAGTGTATTTTACACTAGACACAGTAAATGGCTTGTATTCTAAAACAACTCCAATTTTTGTTCAGAGTGGGAGTGATAGAAACATAAAAGTTATGATATAATGTGATAACTGCTTAAATAATCAAGAGCTATTGAAAAACAAAGTCAACAACAAACTCTATGCCACTTTGGAATTGTATATTTATAATATCTGATATAGTCAAAATGTGATGTTATTATATATTTTTACTCAATTTTGTTTGATTTAATCAGAGTTTTTCATACTATCTTTATTGATCCTATACGGGATGGTACCAAACTATTTTATTTAAACAAGAGATAAATATATAGAATGTAAAATATCAGAATGAATCCTATATAGCCAAAATAATATTATTTTGTAATATTTTATATCTATCTGTTTACACACATTCTAATAAGATTGATCATATAAATTATATATTTTTTTAATGGAGATTATCATCATAAAACTTTGAAAAGCATAGTTTTAGCAAATTTAACAACTTGTAAGATGGGAAAATAAATTATAGAAAATTGAGTGCCAATATCCTCCCCTCAACACAAAGATAAATGCAATAGTAAATATTATTTTATACACTAGGACTATCTAATGCCAGCTGAATGTCAAACCCAAAATAGATTCAATAATAAAAATTGTGAAAACAATTGTTATGTTAACAATAGAAATATATTTACTCAAATCTATAAGAATATCATCAATAGCTATCATTTTATTGATCTTTTTTGTGAGAGTACTTTACTAAGAGCTTAAAAATTAGTTATTTGATTTCTATGACAACTCTATGAAATGTATATGAATATCCCCATTCTACAGATAGAGAAAATGTGGTAAGGAAAATTAAATCATTTGAAGAAACGTAAACTGCTAAAACATGCCAGATCACACCCAAAGATTATTCTGCTAATTACTGCGCCACCTGTGCTTTACATGGCAGATCATGTTTCTGAAATTTTCAGCCTGGAACAAGGCATGATAGGCCACAATTAGAGCAGACTATTTCAGTGATTATCACACTTTAGCATGCCTCAGAATCATCTGGAGAGCTTTTAAAACACAGATTCCTGGGCCCTACCCTTGAGTCTGAGGTGAGGAAAAAGTATTTACAGCTTGTTTTTGTTTTGTTTTGTTTTGTTTTAAGATGGAGTTTTTCTCTGTTGCCCAGGCTGGAGTGCTGTGGCAGGATCTTGGCTCCCTGCAACCTCCACCTCCCAGGTTCAAGCAATTCTTCTGCCTCAGCCTCCTGAGTAGCTGGGACTACAGGAGCACACCACCACATCTGGCTAATTTTTGTATTTTTAGTGTAGACGGGGTTTCACCATGTTGGCCAGGCTGGTCTCAAACTCATGACCTCAGATGATCCTCTTGCCTTGGCCTCCCATAGTGCTGGGATTACAGGCATGAGCCACCACACCCAGTCAGTATTTACATTTTAGACAAATTCTTAGCTCTTGCTAAAACTGCTGGTCGAGGGACTATAGTTGAAGATTTACTTCTGCAGAAGTTTGTAATGTGCCATTAAAGTAGAAAACCGCAGACCTAGACAGAATTAATGAGAGTATCTCTGCAAGGTGCATAGCTATCTGTATGGGAGCAGTTTTTCTTGAGGAATCTAATGTATAGTAATGATAGATGCAGGAGACAGCCAAATGCCTCGGTAGATAGGGAAGGGCCTCTGGAGAACCTCAGACTCACCCAGGTCATTTTGCACCGGGGAGTTGCCTAAACATGCTCACAGTGAAAAATTATCTCCCTTAACAGACATGCAGTAAGGGAAATAAATCAATGTGGAGTGGATCAGACTAAGGGCCCACATGTGCACTGGAAGGAAGGGGTGAAGCCACCAGGAATTTCTGCCTTTTTCAGGGGAGGAGCCTGGTCTCTTCAGCTCGTGTGTGGTAGCCTGGTATTCAAGTGCTAGGGAACAAAAACTGCTTGCAGGACCCCTCTCCTTGCTGATAACTTTCCTTTCACTTAAAAATTCAGTCCTCCTTACACTTCCATGTGTTCATGTACTTAATTTTTCCTGGTTGTGAGATAAGAATCCAGATTTACCTGAATCATGGAGCAAAATCCTGCATCAGTGTTATATTGAATCTATTGGCCATGAGGCGTTTTTAAGGACTCCTGAGGTAGCTTTCTCAAAATACTTTTTAATTTTTAAGTTTATTACATGTTAAAAATAAAGACTGCAGTAACATAGTTCAGAATTTAGCCATTCCAATAAGAATGAGCCTTCCTTACCCCACTCCACATGCATCCTGTTTTTCATGCTATCTATCAACATCTGCTTTTCCAAGTACTGAAACAAGTAAAGAAATCTAAGCAAACTCTTACCACAAAATAAAATTTATAATTATAGAAAGAGTGATGCCTCTTTAATAAAATGTTGTAAATAAAAAAGGTAAATTTGATACATGTAGTAAAATAAAGTTATTCTGAGTCTATAAGTGAGTCACACACTAAGTAAACATGTGCTTTTACAAAAAACATGAGCAAGGAACATTAACAATATTTTATTAGGCATAGTGGGAGCAGGAAAGGGCTCGTTACTAAAATAAAATGATCAAAAACCTTGGATTTGAGGCAAAAGGAAGGGAAAAATCCAGACAGAGGTTTGACGAAGTTTGTTTCAGAAGAGCTAACATAGCTGGCTTTGGAGTGCGAAAGTGGACTCATTATCTACTGAGGGTGAGAATTACCGGGGAGAAGAAAATAGTTCTTCAGGATTTTGAAATCAAAACTTTAGTGGCAAGCATATTTTGGTAAAGTCAGATATGCTGTGCTCATAATATTGACAATTTTTCAGGAGGGAAGTACTTTTCAGACAATTACTTCAGGCTTGATGTCAATTTCCAACGAATCTTATAGAGGCCTTTTATTCTTTATACGTTCACAGTGCAATGGACTCTAATAGATGTCTTAACCTACCTATAATATTTAGTCCGGTTTTAAAGGGCTATAAATGCCACATAACTTTTTATTATCTTTAAGTTACAACAAAAGTATTATTTGAGAAAGAAAATTTTCAGCAACTAACCATAGAGTGTCTATTATTATTATTTTGTTATTGTTTTAAACTGATGGGAAAGGCATAAATTAAGAATTGTGTTTGCCGACCTAGCAGGAGAGCTGAAATTAAAATATAGCACAGTATTGATTAAGAGAACATAAAAAGAAAAAATGACAAAACAGCTAGAATTAGAAGTCGAAAGAATTTTAATTATATTACACCTGATTGCTCCAAACTGGGTGTAAAGAGCAAGGAGTAATTTGAATTTTCAACTGAGTCAAAGATGTAATTATTTTGGTGTGCTAAGAAAAATTTTACCAAGGAAAGATAAGTAGCATTTTGGTTTGCATATTATAAAGTTGGACAGTGTATTGACATAAAGATAATCTTAGGGTGCTTATTACTGGCACTGTGTTTCAAAGGTCTTAAACTGTGAATTGTGACTAGAGTATGCATATAAAAAAGAGTTATATGACAAACAGGTATAATATAAAATAGAAGCATATTGAACTCTTGTTGTTCCTAATACTGAAGTCCAAATGTAAAACATCAATATCTCTGAACCCTTCTTTGGGCCCAGCTTTGTCCTCAGTCCCTTGATGTGGTCAACAAAACTCAAATTCCTGTGGTATGGCAAATGCAAAACTAGCCTAATTGCTCCGCTTGCCTTTCCTGATTTCTACATTCATTTGGTTTTTGGACCAATTATTCTTTACTTTCTTGTCAGCTTATCTTTATGTTTATGAGATTTTTTTAAAAAATCTCATATTATAATTATTTACAATAAGAAGGCTGGTCAATTTACCATAAACCTTCTTGAAATACCAATTAGTCAAATATGCTTTTATATTTCAAATGTAAGTTAATAAATATCAAGTTGGTTTTAATCCAACCAGAGTAATATTTTATGCATGCAAATGGATTTGTGGATAGATGACAGGAAGATGGCTGAATCATTTGTTGGTTTTATAAAGGAAAGGGAAAACATTTACTTCTCCAGAAGTGCTCTTTTAGAAATTATGCTGGAAGATATTAGATCAGAGCATTGGAACCGAGAGCATTTTGCATGCTTTGCAAATGTGACACCAGAAATATGTCAGAGCAGAAAAATGTGTGTTTTTATTAAAATGGTCAGAGTACCAATGCTGGTAACTGTCAGAGAGCTCTAAAGAAAAAATAATAATATTGTGATTTAAATAGACAAAAACTGTGATGCCTTCTTTTCAAGAATAGTTTGCATTACCCAATCGACTTTTGAGAGGTTAATAATAATAATAAGAAGAAGAAGAAATAGAGAAGCTGGAGTAAGAGAGAATGGCATCATGACAGATGTTTCAGGTACAGTTAAAATGGTTAATGTGACAAGAGCTCAGCAATAGTGGGACAAAAAAATGAGACTGAAGCAACTACATTATAGGTAGAAGAGATGATTCCTTGTCCTAAATCATAATCATAGGCTAGCCACAATTTGTTGGGCAGATAATCAGTAGACTATGTTAAGATTTATGCACATTGTTCTAAAAACTACCATCTGAAAGTATATTTAAAAGAATCACAAAACTACCAGAACTGAAACTTTTTATTTTATTTTTTTTTTTACTGAAAACACACCTATAATTACAAAGTTTGAATGACAAAAAGAATTCAGTATCTCTTTGTATATCATCACGCTATTAAAATGTAAATCATTCAGAAAATATTTAGATGGTAACATCTTTCTTTGTTAATCTTTTTCTACCCTTTTGAAAACTGAAGTCAATTTTTTTTTTCTTATAAAGCATATCTAGTTTAACCCATCCAATTCATCAATTGTTAACATTTTTATTTCTGTCTGTGCATATGCTTGAAGTAATCCTTGAAATAACTAAGCGGGAGGGTTAATAGCTGGAGAAATCCACCAATATCACTACTTTCTCCAGAACTTCTTAATTTTTAGCTGTGAATTGGTAATCCTGTCTTTCCTGTCTTCATTTTCTTTTTTTTTTTTTTTTTTTTTTTTCTGAGATGGAGTCTCGCTCTGTCATCCAGGCTGGAGTGCAGTCGTGCGATCTTGCTCACTGCAAGCTCCGCCTCCCGGGTTCCCGTCATTCTCCTGCCTCACCCTCCCGAGTAGCTGGGACTACAGGTGCCTGCCACCATGCCTGGCTCATTTTTTTTTTTTTTTTTTTTTCTATTTTTACTAGAGACGGGGTTTCACCGTGTTAGCCAGGATGGTCTCGATCTCCTGACCTCGTGATCCGCCTGCCTCGGCCTCCCAAAGTGCTGGGATTACAGGCGTGAGCCATCGCACTGAGTCTTCATTTTCTTTTAGTCTGAGTTTTCTGGCTTAGTTGTCTGGCAAAAAGAGTTATGTGAACATACGATTGACACCAGGATTGTGTTCTGTTCTAAGTTTAAATATGGTTTTGAGAAGTAAGTTGTTCAGTCATTCATACAGTTATTATAACAACCACACAAGGGTATGTATTTGAAAGTATTTGCAAAAGCAAACTCTTTTATCCAGATTCAAGATATTTTGAAATTGCTTCCATCATAGTCACTATGTTTTAAAAAATTCACAAAATTGTCTTATGTTGACAACTATAAGATTTGTTTTCTAAGAGACTAATTAGCCGTATATTCTAGTTCAATTTCCATGTTTACTTTAAAAATCTACATTTGAAATGATGTCCTTATTTTTAGAAAGAGAAAAATACAATTTTTTCAAAGATAGGCATCTTTTTATCTCAATCTTTTCTTGTATTCACTCTGAAAATAGTGAACAAGAATGATTCACTGGTGACGAAAAAGCAAGGCATGTGAAAAATTTTCTAAGTAACTCGTTTTTAATGTAGCTTTTTGGCTGTTCATTTTATTATTACATAGTTGACATTTTCAGCAGTGAGAATTCAGTGATGTTTTGTTAGAATTCATTTTTAACCTGACATAGGTTTTGTTTTTCGTGATGTGTTGTGGGTAGGAATGAACACACCTACAGATTTTCTAGCTGTTGAGACACAAGAATACAAATTAACAGTTTTCATTATGTTAAAGTTTAAAATAGCCTCCCAAATCCTTTGTTTTTAAAGAAACTATATTAAAGCACATTGAATTATCTATACTGAATTTTAATCTTTCCAACTGTCACACCCCTTTGCCTCTTGTGAGTGGAAATTCCCCATTCTGAAATATATAAGTAGATTTTAAATTCCTAAATAATGTTCAGATTTACATTAAACTATTCAGGCAATGAAAAATTTGTTTTTGTTATCAACAAAGTGGCATATTTGTCTCAATTTCAAATAAAAAATCTAAAATAAAAATTTTAAAAAATTTGCCAATGATAGAAAAAACTAAAAAAATTTAAAAAACATTTAATTGTACTGTATAATCAGATCTATATGATATTAATTTTAATAAAAAGTAATTATTCAAACCATGCTCTCCTTTCTTTGTATTACTGCTAAGTTACTACTAGTTGCATCAGGTATGTAAGAGATACTATAGAGAAAAAAAAACTATAGAGAAAAAAAATTTTTATATATTTTTGCAAAACCATGTTACAAATGTTGTTAAAAAAGGAATCTGTTGAAGATAAATATTTCCTCTGCTCTAGGGAAATATTAGATAATAGGTTGATAATGAAATGTTAGCAATATAACTCATATTTACTACAATGCCAACAAGCATCACTGCAACCTACTCCACTAAATATTTTGTTTGAAGAGGTGGTAAAACTGAATAAAGTAGGGAATAAAAAATTATTATTAGCATGGGCTGATGATATGATTTGGCTGTGATGCCACCCCAAACTCATCCTGAATTGTAGTTCCCATAATGTCCTGGGAGTGACCCAGTGGGAGGTGATTGAATCAGAGGGGCAATTAATAAAGAATTTGTAATTTATAAAGGAAAAGAGGCTTATTGGACTCACAGTTCCATATGGCTGGGGAGGCCTCACAATCATGGTGGAAAGCAAAAGGCACATCTTATATGGCAGCAGACAAGGGGGAATGAGAACCAAGTGAAAGGGGTTTCCCCTTATAAATCCTTCAGATCTTGTGAGACTTATTCTCTACCATGAGAACAGTATGGGTGAAATTGCCCGCACTTATGATTCAATTATCTCCTGCTGGGTTCATCCCACAACTCATGGAAATTATGGGAGCTACAATTCAAGATGATATTTGGGTGAGGACACAGCCAAACCATATTACCCCCTTTTGGTCACCACTTCTTTCTCCTGCCATGTGAAGGACATGTTTGCTTTTCCTTCAGCCATGATAGTATGTTTCCTGAAGTGTCCCCTGCCACGCTAAACTGTGAGTCCCATTAAATCTCTTTCCTTTATAAATTACCCAGTCTTGGGTATGTCTTTATTAGCAGCATGAGAATGAACTAGTACAGTAAATTGGTACCAAATAGTGGAGCACTGCCATAAAGATACCTGAAAATGTGGAAGCAACTTTGGAACTGGGTAACAGGCAGAGGTTGAAAACATTTGGAGAGCTTAGAAGAAGAGAAGAAAATGTGGTAATGTTTGCAACTTCCTATAGACTTGGAGGGTTCAGAAGACATGAAGATATGGAAAAGTTAGAAACTTCCTAGAGACTTGTTGAATGGCTTTTTGACCAAAATGCTGATAGTGATATGGACATTAAAGTCCAGACTGAGGTGGTCTCAGAAGGACAGCAGTAACTTGTTGGGAACTGGAGTAAAAGTCATTCTTGCTATGCAAAGAGATTGGTGACATTTTGCCTCTGCTGTAGAGCTCGAGGAACTTAGAACTTGAGGAAGATGATTTAGGGTATCTGGTAGAAGAAATTTCTAAGCAGCAAAGCATTCAAGAGGAAGCAGAGCATAAAAGTTTGGAAAATTTTAAGCCTGATGATATAATACAAAACAAAATCCCATTTTTTCTGGGGATAAATTCAAGCTGACCGCAGAAATTTGCATAAGTAACAAAGGAGCCAAATGTTAATCAATAAGACAATAGGGAAAAAGTCTTCAAGGCATGTAAGACACCCTCACAACAGCCCCATCAATCACAGGCCTGGAGGCCTAGTAGAAAAAAATGGTTTTGTGGGCCAGGCCTAGGGTCCCGCAGCTCTAGGCAACCTCATGACATGATATCTTGTGTCCTAGCTGCTTCGGCTCCAGCCATGGCTAAAAGGAGCCAATGTACAACTCAGGATGTTGCTCCAATGGGTACAAGCTCCAAGCCTTGGCAGCTTTCACATGGTGTTGGGCTAGTGGGTGTGCAGCAGTCAAGAACTAAGGTTTGGGAACCTCACCCCACCAAGTTTTCAGAGGATGTAGAGAAATGCCTAGATGTCCAGGCAGAAGTCTATTGCAGGGGCAGAGGGCTCATGGAGAACTTCTGCTAGGTCAGCGTGAAAGGGAAATGTGTGGTTGGAGTCCCCGCACAGAGTCCCGACTGGAGCACTGTCTAGAGAAGCTGTGAGAAGAGGGCCACTATCCTCCAGACCCCAGAATAGTACATACACCAACAGCTTGCACCTTGCACCTGGAAAAGTCACAGGCACTCAATGACAGCTTATGAAAATAGCCAGGAGGAGGGCTGTACCCTGGAAAGTCACAGGGGCAGAGCTGCCAGAGGCCATGGGAACCCACCTCTTGCATCACCAAGACCTGGATATGAGACACACAGTCAAAGGAGATCATATTGGAACTTTAATAACTGCCCCATTGGATTTCAGATTTGCCTTGGGCCTGTAGCTCCTTCATTGTGGCCAATTTCTCCCATTTGGGGTGGGTGTATTTACCCAATGCCTATACCCCCATTGTATTTAGTAAGTAACTAACTTGCTTTTGATTTTGCAGCTTCATAGGCAGAAGGGACTTGCCTTGTCTCAGATGAGATCTTGGACTTGAACTTTTGGATTAATGTTGGAATGAGTTAGGACTCTGGGGGACTGTTGGTAAGGCATGATTGTGTTTTGAAATGTGAGGACATGAGATTTGGGATGGGACCTGGGGCAGAATGATATGGTTTGGCTGTGTCCCCATCTAAATATCATCTTGAATTGTAGTTCCCATAATTCCCACATGTGGTAGGAGGGACCCAGTGAAGGTCATTGAATCATAGGAGCAGTTACTCCCATGCTGCTGTTCTTGTGACAGTGAGTGAGTTATCGTAAGATCAAAAGAAAAGGCCCTTTTATAAGGGGGTTTTCCCCGTTTTTCTCAGCACTTCTCCTTGCTGCCACCATGTGAAGAAGTATGTGTTTGCTTCCCCTTCCACCCTGAGAGTACTTTTCCTGAGACCTCCCAGCCATGCTGAACTGTGAGTTAAACTTCTTTCCTTTATAAATTGCCCAGTCTCGGGTATGTCTTTATTAGCAGCATGAGGACGGACTAATACAGGTGATTACTGGTGATGATAAGCATAAGGAATATAACTTTAGAAAGAAATGTGCTGAGTTGAAAGTTGATCAATAAAAATGAACTTATCCAAGATATTCCATAAGACAAGATGATCTAATTATATTTAATCATGGCTATTAAAAAATACATGGGTATACCAACAGAGTTCTATGCCAATTCAAAAGGATAGATGTTACTCATTAAAAATTCTGATGTTGCCAAAGAAATTTCACATGTTCTGTGGGTTCAAAAATGATTCTGAAAAAATTGAATATAGAAACACCTTATAGTAGAGTTTTATTGTCACTTTCATTTCATCATAGTACTAGCAGTAGTAAATGGTTACCATACTTAAATGAATATCCCCTAGAGGTCCTGGGATTTGAGCAGCTTCAGTTTGGTGAATTGGACAAATGATAGCTTAAGTCAGTGAACTATTGGCTACAAGTGCTATCAGGGATGTATTGCACAATGTGCTTAGGAATGGATATGAAGGAAGAACATTGTTTGTACTTAGTATAAGGGGAAGGATTGGACTGAATATCTAAGTAGTAATCAGAGGAAAATAAGGTGGTGTTTGAGCAAAAAGGTGTCTGAAGAATTAACCAGTGATAGATTTGAGTGTGAATGAAGGAATGTGCCTTACATGTGTAATTAAGACTGAAGAGCTCCTCTTCATTCCCTTGAGATAGTTGGCCTTAACCAACTTTTGAAAGAAAAAAAGAGACTAATTGTAGCATTTATATAGTTTTGCTGAGGTATTTGATAAATTTTCTACCTAGCTGATGCTCAAGAATTCTTCAGGAAAATGTCAGTGAGTGAGAACTTTTTAAATTTTTTTTTTTTTTAATATTTCTTCTCAACTAGCCAAAACTTTAGCCAAATAACCACAGAAGTTCATCTTAATCCATGTCATGGACTTTGAACTCTACCATGAGGATGTGAGATGGGTATTCTAGATAAATATGCATACCAGCGAGAAACTTGAGATCACTAATGCCTTCACTGGGTAATCCTTTTAATAAAGACCTCTCTGTAAAACTCTCTGTAAAGTCTTATCTTTTCTTTCCTCCAAAGTAGCTTCATTTAATTCTTTTTTCCTTTTACTTTTGAGATAGAGTCTCTGTCACCCAGGCTGGAGTGCAGTGACACAATCTAGGTCACTGCAACCTCCGCCTTCCAGGTTCAAGAGATTCTCATGATTAAAACTCCTGAATAGCTAGGATTACAGGGGTGCACCACCACACCCAGCTAATTTCTTGTGTTTTTAGTGGAGACAGGGTTTCACCATGTTAGCCAGGATGGTCTCAAGCTCCTGGCCTCAAGTGATCCACCTGTTTTGGCCTCCCAAAGTGCTGGGATTACAGGCGTGAACCTCCATGCCTGGCCCCAGTTTCATCTAATCCTTTAGAGAAGAAGGAATACATCTATTATTAGCAGAGATGTATATTTTTCTCTAGTTATTAATGATTCTATAATGTAGAACTTGGTAACACAGAAAGGTCTGACTATAACCAAACAACTAAAACTATAACTAAAACTAATGCCTGACTATACCTAAAACTATTAGCAATTAAGAAACATTATTTTTGCTTGGTTTTTTTTATTGTCACTCCATGAATCCATTCAATTCAGATATTCCTATGATGTTGTTGGAAGTACTGGTGAAAAGATTTATCCTAATCATAGGCATTCTAACAATGTTAGAGAAGAATTAAAGTCATAATTAGATACTAGTGTCAGTGAGTTTTTGAAAGCAAGTAATGTACATATAACAATAAAAGTAAGAATATCATGAACCCAGTTATTGAAGTAAGCATTTATTTACTTGAACTCAGAATATGGTGCTATAATAAATTGATTATTAGAGATTATACTGTTTGAAGGAAATATTTTTAAGATTAAAGACCGAAGCTGAGACCCTGGCCCACTGGGATCATTTTCAAGACCTTTATAGTTGAAGACCAAAGTATTTTTTTCAGAGCTCTAGGCACGTGTTGTCATATTCTAGATGTTCTCAAAGAGCTTGCCAGAGTCTACTCAGAATGACCTGTGTGTGTTCTGATGGAATTTCATACTTCTCATCTCTTCACTTTATCCGGCAGGTAAAGATAAATTTGCTTTACTTATTTTAGTCCGTTCACTAACAAAATGATTTAGGAATTCAAATTACTTTTCAAATGTATTTGATTTATTTTATTAGATTATTTTTTAAAAGTATTCTAATAGGATCTGTTTGCTTCTTTCAATAACAAAATATCATTTAGAAAAATACATGTGTTGGGTTTTTTTTTGGTGGGGGTGACTAATGTTTTTGGAACCTAGTGGTTTTCTGAAATAATGCAATTTCTAATTTAGAAAAATAAAAATGTATATTACAATGGGATGGTGTCATGTCCTGAATTGTATCATTCCAAAATGTATATGTTGAGACCCTTACCCTCAGCAACCCAAAATGTGACCCTACTTGGAGATAGGTAGTTTTATGGGGTAGTTAAAGTGAAATGAAGTCAGAAAGGTTGACCCTAATCTAGTATGATTGATGTCTTTAATAGAAGAGGAAATTAAGATACACAAAAAGCACATCAGGTATACATGCACTTGAAGAAAAAGCCATATGAGGACATAGCGACAAGGCAGCTGTCTGCAAGCCAAAGGCAGAGACCTCAGGAGAAAACTAACCTGTTGATACCTTGATCTTGAAATTCCAGTTTCCAGCACTGTGAGAAAATAATTTCTGTTGTTTAAACTATTCGTTCTGTAGTATTTTGTCATGGTCACCCTAACAAACTAATATAGGTGAGTAGGATGGCACAACTGACAAATATCAGTAGTTGAAAGAACAGAAGGCATTACATGCATTTGCTGGCATGTACTCACAAACACAAAAGATGTGACAATATTATATGGCTGAAGAATTCTGAATCAGGTTTGGAAGACATAATAGGATTTGCATCTGGTGATTGAGAAGGTACCAGAATTATGAAGAGCTACCTATGTCATGGTACATGGCTGATCTTTAATCTGTGGGTGGTAAAAAGCTATAACACATTTAAAGAAAGAGCTATGTAATAGTGAATTACAAACAAAAGGTTAAAATGATGAAAGGAAAGATTTTGTGTGCAGTGTTATGAAAGACATTTTGAATGATTAAAACATTTAAAATATTTTAAAAAGTTACATGTTATCCTTGTCATTGAGAAATCCAAGACAAGTAACTGTTTTGGGAGAAACATTCTGAATTCAGAAGCAACTTAAAACTACCCTAAAAAGTAATTATACATATGTCTAAAAATATGAGTAAGTTAATAGATATAGCTGACAAAAAAAGAAAACATTGTGTAAGTTTAATCTGGTAAGGTAATTAATACCTTCTTTGACATATTCATTGGCCCAGTCAACCAATGATATCAATTTTTTTCTTGTTTGGATTTTTGTTTTAAGGAGTGCTTTCTGAATAGATTTGACTGATTTTTAATGTTTTACCGGAAAGGAAGCCATAAATGGATTCAAGGAATCTATTTGTCACATCTTGTTTGAAGAATGGTGAAGTAAAGGCAGTCCATTAAGAGCTTCAGGTACTTCAGAGATCTTAATTTAAAAAATAAAATCTAGCAAGAAAATAAATACTGCTTACTAAAACTTGCCTGAAACACCAAGATATAAAAGTTAACTTTAAGTTATTTGTGATATAAAAGTACCTGTAACTCTGAGATTTCAGGAAAGAATAAAACAGAAAAAGGACTTTGATAGATGCCCTATAACCCCAGGAGCTTAGATTCTATTTCTTTCTTTATCTCCCTTTGGAAATGTCATGTAATTTGCTGTTATGAGCCAGCAAAGCACTACTGAACTAATGTTTAAATACACCACTGAGCTCTGAGTCTTGCCGGGTTAATTATGGAGAAAATATAGTACTTAAGAGAAAGGTAAAAACAAATTACATACCTGAAATATCCTTTCAGTTTTATGACTCCCAGGATACAGAAATATTTGGTTCCTGGTTTCTAATGGCATCTGTGATGTCAAGATTTAGAGTACAGTTGCACTCGAAGTAACGTTTATGTTAGAGAAAGCTGCCAAGACGAAGGGTATCTAGAAAATTGTTTCACGACGAGAAATCCCTTATGAAAGAAATAAGAAAATTTCTGCATTTATGGAGTGATTGTGATATACAGTGGGGCAGTAAAGTATGGCTGGGGCATCCTTTAGTTGCATTTTTTATTTATATTAAATTTTGTGATGATAGCCTTTGCAAATATGCCTGTATTATTACCCACAAAGAGGTTTGTATTTGCAGATTGTTTTATGAAGAGACTAGATAAAATGACGGTCACAACAAATTCCTTTCAGGGAAAAATGCTTTGAAAACTCACAGAAACACCTCTTTTGTGATAAGAATTCTGAACAACTATTCTGGGTATTCAGGTTTCATAAATCTTCATAAAGACAAAGAATTATAACAAGTATCACAAGCACCATGTTTCTAAGTTTCCAGGAAATAAAAATGCATATTTTTGAATATTTTTATAATGTAATTATTTAAAAACAAGACTGTGCTAAGAAAGAAAGTGAAGTGCTTTTTTAAAATAAAGAAGCAAGCCTTAGATTGCAAAATAAGTTTTTTTTTTCTTTCTTTCAACTTTCCCCTTTAACATTGTAGAAAGGATCATCTATGCAGCTTGAAAATTGTTTTGTCGAGGTGTATGACATTTTCTTGTGACCGTTTTCCAGGGTCCATTGAAGATTAACTTGCGGTAATGTGAGTCAGAATTGTTCTTGGATTAGTTATAAAAGACTGTCACATTTCAGTAGGACGATATTAACAGGAAATAGTACTTTATCTATTCTGAGTAGGTCCATACACTTGAGAAGATTTTACCTTGCCCTTATTTTTGTATTCCTCATCTCACAACTGTCAAAGCTGTCACTCCAACTGTCTTTTAAATGTGGAAGGTGTGAGGTTCTATTAGACATGATTAGTGTAAGTGCATTGCCTATTTCTGTATCCAAGCAATTTACTCATTTGAATAATTTAAGTAATACACCTCAGCTAACTTAATTTATACTTAACTATGAAACAATGTTTTTGACTAAAGCAATATGATGTAACAGAGACTAAGAAATTCAATAGTTAATTGTTTCCTGGGATTGTGAGGGAAAGAGTGAGGGGCAAATACCCAAAGAAAGACAATTTATGCTCTATCCAAATGACTTTTCTCTGTGTATTGCAAAGTTATTTTTAACAGCCACATGGATTATATTCTTATATTCTACTAGCCATATATTACTCATTCATGTATTCATTTGTTAATTACTATGCATCCATTCAATGAATATTAAGCTACATTCTAGGACTCATGTTGGAGACCAGAAATACAAAAATTCTTAAGATACAGTTTATGTCTTTATCTTTATATAGGTTATTGACAGACAGGATGTTTTAAAACAAATATTAAAAATGTTTAAGAATAAAAACAGAGGCCAGGTGCAGTGACTCACGCCTGTAATCCCAGCACTTTGGGAGACTGAGACGGCTGGATCACCTGACGTCAGGAGTTCAAGACCAGCCTGGCTAACATGGTGAAACCCCGTCTCTACTAAAAATACAAAAACTAGCTGGGCGTGGTGGTGGGTGCCTGTAATCCCAGCTACTCGAGAGGCTGAGGCAGAATAATTGTTTGAACCCAGGAGACGGAGGTTGCAGTGAGCTGACACCGTGCCACTGCACTCCAGCCTCGGCAACAGAGTGAGATTCTGTCTCTCTCTCTCTCTCTCTCTCTCTCTCTCACACACACACACACACACAAATAAAAAACAGAAATTTATTTTGTTTTCTGGTATATATCATATATTCATTTTTAATGTTATAAAGAGTTTCATAATGGGATTCTTGATAATCTTTATACTCTCAACTCCTAACATTCAGCCTGATTTCTAATGTTATATACATATTAAGCACATTTAGCTCTTCAAAGATCCTCATGTTTTATTCTCATTTAGAATAGAATTTTTCTTCCTTCATTCTCTTCTTCATCATCATTTTTGAACATAATCAGTAAATTAAGCGACTATACCATTAAATGTTTTTAAAGGTGACAAGAGTCATTTTTTTTCTACTTTTTAAAATAACCTTTAGAATATACCTTTGGGAACAATGCTATGACAAATACCATTAAATGTTTATTTGATAGTTTGATTATTTGTTTATATTTTAGAAGATAGAAAATAAGTGTATGATATAAATTATGCATTCAAAGATATTCACATTAAAATTTTAAAAATATCATAAATCCATTTTTCAATCATAAATTGACATACAAACAATTACAGAAAGGTGTAACTTTGGGATTTTAGAGTTATTTTTTATTTTGTTGTAAAAAAGGGTCAATATTTTAAACTGTCTAGATTAAAGTTTTGTGTGTATATGTGGCTGCTGTTTTTTTCATTTGTAATTTTTATTTCTACTTCAAATGCAAGTGTCAAAGACCTTTGTTTCTCTTGAATACCTAGTACTAGAATTGCCCCCCCGTTATAAACTACTAGAAAATTGAGCGAAATATAAAACAAAGTATTGTCAAACATTGAACCACAGAAAGCAGAGGACTACTATTCTAAGGGAAAGAAACAAATTATGTGAGTTCTGCAACTCCCTCAGCTCATGTCTTAGGCAGTTTCCCAGATGATGAGACAATTAGGAAACCCACTCAATACACAGTAGTCTTGCTGAGTTGATGAGCCAGAGATGAGAATTTAGGAAGGCTAGTGGCTAGACATTGTGGACAGCAGTAGAAGAGTACAGAAGAGGGAACTACATAGAAAAAGAGCTCCAATAATCTGCATAAGAGTATTTTCGAATCTGTTGATGAAATACAAAGGTATTTCATGCATAGAGTGAAATAACAGGACCCCAGAGAAATAGTGTCAAGGAAACTATAAGATGAACATTTCCCAGAGCTCACACAAAGGTGAAAAAGTCCCCACTGAACACTTGAGATTTTGGAAATCAGTAAGGGCCTATTTTAAGAGTAGGGTTAACATAATCTTAGAATAAAAGCCCAAAATATTTTCAGACACATAGTACCAAAGCTTACAGATAAGCCTTAACAAGATGAAATTAATTTGCAAATAACTAAAATGCTTGATAAAACAAATATTAACAATCTGTAAACAAAGACACAATAAAACAAAATCGACTCACACTTAATAACGTAATATTTACACTATTTGTAGTTTTAAAAACCAATACCGTTGTGCAGAAATTGGAATATGTGACTGACAATCAAGAGAGAAATCATTCAGTAGGAACAGACTCAGAAATGTTAGAGATGATGAATTGCAGACAAAGTTTTAACATCTATTGATATGATTTAAATCTCTGTCCCTACACAAATTTCATGTCAAATTGTAATCCTAAGTGTTGAAGGTAAAACCTGGTGGGAGGTGATTCAATCACGGGTCCTTCCTAAATGTTTAGCAACATCCCTTTGGTGCTGTTCTCCCGATAGAGTTCTCATAAGACCTGGTCATTTAAAAGTGTGTGGCAACTCACCCCCTTCCCTCTTCCTCCAGCTCCCACCATGTGAAATGCCTGCTTCTGCTTTGCCCTTTGCCATGATTATAGGTTCCCTGATCGCTCCCCAGAAGCTGATGCTGCTATGCTTCTTGAACAGCCTGTGGAACCACTAGCCAATTAAACATCTTTTCCTTAAAAATTACTCAGTCTCAGGTATTTCTTTTTAGCAGTGTGACTAATGCCCCTATTATAAATATTATCAACACATTCAAATACTTAAACCACAAACAGTATGTGAAGATGAACAAAAAATATTTAAAAGAATCAAGAAAAAATATTAAGCAGAAATGTAAACTATCTGAAGTTCAAAAGTTACTGAATAACTTTTACAACAGACTAAACCTAGTACAAAAACATAGATTATTGAGCATGAAGTCATAGAACAGGAACTAACTAAACAAACACAAAGAGAGAAAACCTGCAGAGGAAAAATGGAGATTCAGTGACCTGTGGGGCAATAAAAACAGTCATCGTACATGAAATTCAAGTTCAAGAAAGTTTGAGTATGCTAAAAACATTTTAAAAATATGTACATTTTTTTTCCAATTTTGATAAAAATTTAAGGAATCTTTAAAAAAACCAAGCAGGAAAAATGTATAAAATTATATGACACCTGATAATTTAGTTGCTGGGAATTATTGTTACCTTGAATTAAATTTGACCTAAAGCTGCCTCCATACATAGTGAACTGTAACAACTCAATGTGTAAACAACTTGTAATCTTACCTAAGGGTGTGCTCTTGAAACAAGTAGCCAAGTCCCAGCCAATTACAGCAGGTGAACCTCAAGCCAATTATAGGCTGAAGGCTGTCAAAAGATGTCCAAATAAGACAAACACTAAACAGCAACCAATAAGGTTATTTCTGAATGTCATTACTATTTCTGTGGCTATAAACACGGGCTGCACACTTTGGGGAAGGAGCTCTCTGTATCAGTTTTGGTACTGAGTACTACTTGGTCTATGAACCTGTCTTGTTCTCCTACTCAGTTAACCTCTGTTAAATTTAACTTGTCTAAGGTTTATTTTAAACTCTTAATAAATAAATAAATCTCAAAGGTGATTTGAACACAGGAGAACAATGATAAAATGACTGGTTTTCTTGTCAAAACCATGGGAATTAGAAGAAAAGAGAGCAACATTTTCAAGGTCTTAATGAAAAAAGAGTATCAATTTAAAATTTTTTATCTAGCCTAATATTGTCAAGAGCTAAGTTAAACATCAGATTTGGGGAGGAATATGCAGTGATCAGTACTGTTAAACATTGCTGGAGGAAGTGTAAGATAATATGGTCACTTGTCATAAACTGAATAGTCTGAGATTTTACCCCACTGTGCAAGTTATATTTTATCCTCTTACTGTTTGCTGGATACTAGCAGAAAACATAAGACTCGTGGGTATATAAACGACTTTATTACTCGTGGCATAGCAGGGAACATAAGCTTTATGTTTGTATCAGTTTCCCCTGTCCCCAAGTCCTATGAAAGCAACACACAGCAGTCCATATAGATGGGCCCAGTGAGTTCCATCGCAGTAAGGGATCACAGACTTAAGGAACTACGTGCTTCTATAACAGGCACTGGTCCTGTTTGAACTCTGGCCCTGAGGAAGACATGATTTTTACATTGGGTAGTAAACAAACCTGAAGGGGAATCTATCTTCCAGAACTGTTCACCATACATATGCACAAATAAGAGAGTTTGAAACAGTGGCTGTCAGTGCTTTTGCTAGTAAGAAATACATAAATGCGAGAAATTCAAGGAGAATTCTGTTAGACACTACTTTGGAGTATCATTCAGTTTTTTTTAAAAATATAAATGTAAATGTAGAGCTACTCTATGATCCAGCAATTCCAACTATGTATTTATCTAAGAGAAATAAATATATGTGTTCACAAAAAGACTTTCATCAGAATGTTCATTGCAAAATAATAAATATTTATAGCTAATATGATAATATATTATTAGAAATTGGCTTGACTTTTATTTTGTGAAGTGATAGAAAAGAAACCAATGTGATAATATATTGTTGCAAAATAGTAAATAGTATTTATAGCTCAATAATAAATTGAACAACCTAATTAAAAAGTAGACACAAATGAAAGATAAACAAATAGCCAATTAGCACATGAAAAGATGCTCTAAATCATTAGTTCTTAGGACATTACAAGTTAAAACAACCACGAGGTACTACCAAATACCCAATAGAATAGCAAAAATAGAAAATGTTTAAAATAATAAGAATATCAAGCACTTATAAGAATTGTGAGCACCTTAACCTGCACACATTACTAGTGGAAACATAGAATCATACAATCTCTTTGGGAAAGAGTTCTGCAGTTTCTTATAACATCAAATATGTACTCATCATACTTTTGTCCTTGTGCCTGTTGCTGACTCATGTTCAGGTTGAAGCCAGGAAGAGGAAAAGGTATAGGATCAACCATGATTTTCATTTTTTTTTTTTAACTAGGAAGAAATGTCACGTAAAAAGAATGTTTCTGCTTATCATACCTGCTTATTCAGAACTGTGCAATGAGGTCTGCCCTTATCAAGTAGAGAAGCTTGGAAAGTCAATATTCTGCTACTATAGTCAAGGAGAAAATGGTTTGTGCATTGGTGATCAAAAGCCAAAGCAGCGAGATCATGGGAAAATATTTTTTGCATTCAAAAGCATAAAGAAACTTACTTAAAACTTGTTTCCATAACATTAACTACAATTATCATGATTTCTAAAGGAAATCCATCTGGCTGGAGGAAATTTCTATGTGTGTAAATGTAGGAATTGTGTGCTCTGGGTGGTTTCTTTTTCATTATTTCGCAGAATAAAAAAAGCCAATTTCTACTCACCATTTTGTTAACAAGATTTTAATAATCATTTTATTTTAAACTGGCCATAAATATAATAGTTCTATGAATGTATTTCAACTTCAATTATGTTAAAATGTACTATTTTACATTCTTAGAGTGTTGAACTACATATTATAAGAGACAAAATGAATTGTATGTGTGTAACAAAAACACACTTAATGTTCTTATCAGCTACCATTCTGACCTTTTCATGGAGTATGCAATTTTAAAATTATTGAAAAAAATGCTATAATAAGTCTATAGATGGATGAATTGATATAGTTTGTATATAAAGAAAAGCAGACTATTACCACGAAAGTAAAAATGAATTCATTTAATTATGTACTTTCCAGTCATTCTTCTAATAGAGCAGTTGCTCTCATATCCATCAGTCCTATAATAAAGTCCACAATAAAAAAATAATGGTATATTCTATTGCTTGCCTTCTCTGGTTAGATTGCTATTACTCAACAAAAGAATCTTGTCCCTCTTTTCACTCATAATCTATTAACATGGAATTACCTGCTCTTCTCAATATATGCCACATCTTTTTCTTATGAACATTCTTACTTTAATGTCTCCATTTTCCTTCTTCATTCAGATAATTCCTAGTTAGCTGTATAAATTGACTTCAATACTCACTTCTTCTAGGAAGCTTTTACTAACCAATAACCTGGGTTTTATGTCTGTCTCATAGTCCCCTTTAGCCCCTGCATTGATCTTCTTCTATTGTTTTATTACATTTCTTATTTTTTGCCTTTCTTGGTCATTAATCTGTAATTTCCTTGTAGGCTTGCACTTATTCCTTTATATCTGTTTCTCTAGGATTTAATGTAGCACCTAAAATATCTTACCAACACAATCAATATTTATTGAAGAGAATGACTCTAACTTTATATCTTGATTTGTGAGTTGACCAAGTTCAATAACAATTTCTGATTTCTCCAACTACCATCACGTGCATATTACTGGTTAAGTAAAGTAAAATTTATGATTCTCATTAGAACTTGGTAATTCAAAATGAGCACATGAGAAAGGAATTTGATTGCAGTGCTAAAGAAGGACCAGTGTTATAGAAATCATCAGTACTGTCACCAACACGGAGAGAAGAAAATGAACTCTCACTCAACTAAATGTGTTAGACTTTGTCAAACGAGAAATATAAGAAACTAAAGATGCATACCAACTGTTTCCACAAAGTTCAGACCTAAAGCTGAAAATGTTACTTTACTCAGAAATACATTCAATGGTTTTTCCTTGCTCTTAACATAGCAACACCATCATTTATCCATTCTTTTTCCCTTTATCTAGCATTTTTGGTTTAACATTCCTCTTTCATTAAGATCTTCATATATGCTTTCCCAACTTAATTGTTTACAGTTTCAATATCAACTTGTCATGTTTTCTTCTAAAAAATCATAATTCTGCCAACATGGTGAAACCCTGTCTCTACTAAAATACAAAAATTAGCCGAGCGTGGTGGCACATGCCTGTAATCCCAGCTACTCGGGAGGCTGAGGCAGGAGAATTGCTTGAGCCCCGGAGGCGGAGCTTGCAGTGAGCCGAGATCGTGCCACTCACTCCAGCCTGGGCAACAGAGCGAGACTCTGTCTCAAGAATAAGAAAAAAAAAAATCATAATTCTTACCGCCTATAATATAACCTTCTGGTCCTTCTTGAGTCGTGTAATAAACACAACAGTTGTGTTTTTAAGATTAATAGTATCTCTAGAGAGGAAATTAGAGGTGTCTTTCCCTCCTGGGAGAGAAGTGTGAAGCACCATGGTAGAAAACAACAAAACAAAAATACTGTGTCACCAGACTGAAAGAAATACCTCATACTCCTCCACCCTGCGTCAACTTTAGTCTTTATAAAATCGTTAGAAAGATTAGAAAATTAGTGGCGAACATGAAAAATAACCTGAAAATTTATCACAAAATGGAACAACTTTAGTTTGCAATTCTTTTCCTCTTTCATTTTTTCTCTTCCATTTCTCACTTTATTTTGGGCTATTTTGTTATGCTAAACTATGTTAAACTATGCTCAGTAGAGGAGAAAATAGACGAGTATAATTTTTTTCAAACTCATGCTTTGATTCAAGAAAAAAAGATTACTGATAACTGGCATCAAGCTGAAATTAAAGAGAGAAAAATGTCTACATTTTTATACTCTCTATTTCTGTCTTCACATACACATATACACAAATAGTTATTCACACATATATACACATAGCTGTTTATAAATATACATATATGGATATATATGTATGCCTATATGATCATTCATCTGACATCCAAGTATTTATCATTCATGCATCTAACATATTTTTATCAATTTATGTTTTGCAAATGGAAATTGGCAAAGAACAGAAATAAAGGAAATCACATAAGATTAAAATTCTTGCTGATTTTAAATAATAAGCACTAGTGAAAGATAAGAGGAACTTAGAATTTTAAATAATGTTTGGCATAGACATGTCTTTTATTTATGGATGAGAAAAGTAGACATAGACAAATAAATCATATGTATATTTTAAGGCTCCATAAGGTTTAAGAACAAGAGTGATGGAGAAATTTGTCCATAACAATACGCATGTTTTGTTTATATAAGAGGTGAAATTTTTATTGTGATACTTTGTGTGCATAACATTCCAAAAATCAATTTTTGACATGTTTGTCCTCAAAATGAAAACAAATTTGTAGTGAAAATTTAACATGGAAAGAAATTAACTTTTATCTTGAATTGACTAATATAGGTCATAAATACAACTATAAGCTATTTCTAATGCTATCGTGAAAATATTACATTTTAAAAAGCATATTTATAACTTTATTTACCAAAACTCAAATCAAAGTTGAATTGTACTTTAACTTGTAAAACAACTTCATAATGAAATCACTTGTTTTACTCTTTACCATTTTATTTCCCAAAGTTTCTTGACAATATATTTTGATAGCTATATGGGCCATTTTTTAATTCACATTCTACCTTTGTAGCATAATCATATAGCATATTATTTTGCAATAAATTTAATGACTTCATTAGTTTTTAAAGGACATTTCCTGTAGGAGTATCATTTCAAGTCTCTTATGTTTATTACCTCAAACACTTGCCATGCTGAGGGATGTCTGTCTCAGCTGAAGGGCAAAGAGCAGGCCTCTTCCCACTGAGAGGTCAAAATCAGTGAAGATAGGGAGTTTGCTTTTTGATTACAGTTGTATTACCAGAAACTAGAACATTTGGGAAATAGCGAGCATTGGTTCACCATGTGTTAATTGAACAAAGTAATTAATGAACGTTTAAGTTAGCTAACGAGTCCTAATCAATGTGTAATTTTAAATGAGTTATTATTTTTGATAAATCCTCACTTGGAAACAGCTTTGCAGAGGTTTTGATTCCAGTAGGTTCCCAGCATAGTGTCCTAAAATTTCAAATATTTGCAATTTCACTTTGAAATTAATTTGCATTGTATTATCTTATATGAACAAATTTAAAACAAAGAAAGTGTATAAGATATGGAGGGAAAACAAAACCACGGAATGATGAAGAATTTTGAGGTGTAAAGTTAATTGGCAGAGATGCAACTTTGTGTGAAATGGGGAGGGATGTTTGAGAGAGAACTGTTGAGTGGTCAGTCCTTTGGTGAATATTTTTGTGCTTTGACAATTTTACTGTCATATACAGACCAGTAACTGGATATTTTTACTAATGAGTACTCTGTTAGCGTGTCCATGCCTGTACACCAAGTTCCATATGTGTTTATATATGTATACATTTGTATGTATATGTGTACATGTATGTGAGCTACTACCCTGGGATGTAGAATATTTGTCTGTATCTCGTATATCCAGGCACAGATACCTTTTAAAAACACACGATACTGAAGTACTTGTGGCCTCATTTATAGGTGAATCATTGCACCAGTTCAGTACTATTCCTCATAATGGGCCCAGAGATGAAAACATGTTAACAGCTGTGCTCTTCTACCAAGTAATTGCAACTTAATAGAAGTATCATATTAGAACTTGTGTGGCTTATAGTTTTTGTGCCCATATTTATTTAAATTTTAAGAAGATGTGCTTTTAAGAAAGACTGTTTACAGCAAACTTTAGATTTCTTTTACAAATGCCTACTTGTTTATTTTGGTCGATTGTTTGTTTGTATGTTTGCTTTACAGGATTGTTCACAGATTGCATGTCTCCCAAAATGACTATAATTTTAGATGCTCAACACATTCCTAACACCATCACCAGGCATATTTCTGCTGAGCATCTTATTCTTTGAGATTCTAGCATCTCAGCAGTCACTCAAATGTTGCAACATTCCATTAAAGATAAATTATGTCTAAAAAGAACAAGTGTTCCCTCAGGATTTGATCTCTAAACAAGTGCCATTGAATAGAATTTTCTGCAACCGTGGGAATGTTCTATAATCTGAGCTGCCCAGTACGGTAGCTACTAACCACATGTTGCTGTTGTCCATTTGAAATGTGGCTAGTGAGACTGAGGAACTAATGTCTTTAATTTTAAATTTAATAAATACAGTCAATTAAAAATTTTACAACTCATTTATTTTCAATGTTCGAGGTATACGATGTGATAACATACATATACATTGTGTAATGATGATCATAATCAAATTAAAAAACACATCTATCACTAACTATGCTGTACATTAGATCCCAGAACTTGTTCAACTTAAAACTGAAAGTTACGCTTTGATCAACACCTCTTCAGTTCCCCCACCCCTACCCTCCAGGCCTTGACAACCACCATTCTATTCTGTCTTCTGAGTTCAACTTGTTAAAATATCACATAGGAGATCATGCAATATTCGTCTTTCTGTGTCTAACTTACTTCACTTAGCATAATGTCCTACAGGTTCACCTATGTTGTAAAAATGCAGGATCTTCTTCTTTTTAATGGTGGAATAATTTCCATTGTATAAACCACCATTTCTTTACTCATTCATTTGTCCATAAACACTTAGGTTGTTTCCATATCTTGACTATTGCGAATGGTGCTTCAGTGAACATGAGGGTGCAGATAACTCTTAGACTCACTGATTTCTCTACCTTTGTATACTCAGAAGTGAGATTGCTGGATCATGTGGTAGCTCTATTTCTTAATTTTTTGAGGAACCTCCATACTCTTTCCCATAATAGCTACATCAATTTAGATTTCCATCAGTAGTGTACAAGGGTTTCCTCTTCTCCACACTGTCACTAACACTTGCTATCTCTTGCCTTTTTGATAATAGTCATTCTAACAGGTCTGAGGGGATAACTCATTTGATTTGTATTTCTCTGATAATTAGTGATGATGAGCACCTTTTCATACACTGGCCATTTATATGTCTTCTTTGAAAAGATTCAATTCAGGTCCTCTACCCATTTTTAATCAGGTTATACATGCGTATGTGTTTTTTGTTTTTGTTTTTGTTTGTTTGTTTTGCTATTGAGTTGTGTGAGTTCCTATATATTTCGTATATTAACCCAGATTAATTAGATATGTAGTTTGAAAATATTTTATTTCATTGCATAGATTACCTTTTCATTTTGTAGTTTCCTTTGATGTGCAGAAGCTTTTTAATTTGATGTAATTCCACTTGTTTATTTTTTCTTTTGTTAACTGTGCTTTGATGTCACACACAAACAAAGCATTGCAAAGACCAATGTCAAAGAGCCTTTCACTTTCTTCTAAGAGTTTGACAGTTTGAGATCTTACATTTTAGTCTTCCATCTATTTCAAGTGAATTTTTATGTATGGGATAAAACAAGGGTCCAATTTTATTTATTTTCATGTGGATGTTCATTTTTTTCCACTGCATTTATTGAAGAGATTTTCCTTTAGCCAATGTTTATTCTTGGCTCTATGGTCAAAGATTAATTGACCATATATGTGTGGGCTTATTTCTGGGCTTTCTATTCTGTTCCATTGGTCTGTATGTCTGTTTATATGCCAACTGCAAACTGTTTTGATGTTACTACAGCTTTGTGATATAGTTTGATATCATGGAGAGTTATACCTACAGAAATTTTTTCTCTCAAGATTGCTTTGACTCTTTGGGGTTTTTACAGTTTCATACAAATTTTAGGATAGTGTGTGTGTGTGTGTGTGTGTGTGTGTGTGTGTGTATATATGAAAAATTCCTTTGGAATTTTGATAGGGATTACACTGAGTTTGCAGATCACTTTAGATACTATGGGCCTTTAAAAAATACTCATTAATACACATTTAAGTCTGTGTAGTCACATGTGTCTTATGGATCCATATAGGACAGCACAGTATACTCCAAATCTCTCTCTCTTATATAAATATATAGTAAGGCCAGGTACAAAAATAATGGCTAATTTATGTTTAATTCTTTCATTTTGATAGGGACAGGAGCAGAGAAATTCTAGGCAGAAAAGGTCGGTCTCCGACAAAAACTTTACTTTCAAGGTAGAAAGCCTGAAACTTACAACCCAAAGTGAAAACTTCTCTCCCTGTTTCCCAGCTAGAGTGTTACCTTTTCCTAAACTACCAGTGCCCCCTGCTTCTCTCCATCCTGTGCCTATAAAGACCCCAGACTCAGCCAGCAAGGAGAAGAAGAGGCTGGATGTCGGGGACAATGGCTGTATGTGGGAGACAACCAGCTTGACTTCAGAGGGACAGTTTGATGGCCTAACTTTGGAGAAGAATCCAGCTGGAGATGGCCAGACTTCAGGGGAAGATTACCTATCCCCTTGTCCCTTTTTCAGCTCCTCTTCTTATTGAGAGCCACTTTCATCAGCAATAAAATCCCCCTCATTTACCACCTCTCATTCGTTCATACAACCCTATTTTTTTCTGGGTGCTAGACAACATCTCAGGAGCCACAAGTGCAGATACAGAAGGCTATCACACTGGTCCTTTGTCCTCACTGGTAGAAGGCAGCTGCTTTAGGTGAAAAGGAAGATGGCCCACTGGGCTGTTAACACTTAAGCTATCCACAGATGGCAGAGCTAAAAGAGCACTGTAACACACCCACTGGGGCTTTGTGAGTGGCAGCTACCCCCACCTGGATGCTTCTGCAGGGCCCGTATGGAGGTTGCTCCTGCCAGCACCGAAAAGCACTTGCTTGGGCACCTGTACCCATTCACCTGCATGCTCCCGCCCACAAGGGGTGAAATGCAGCAGGTCCGAGTGAGTGGAGTTTGATTCTTCCAGTGCCAATGTGGAGGCCATTTCTAGCACTTGTGCTCTCCAGTTCCTGCCTCATTCACTCACATGATCCTTCCCAGGAGGAGTTGAGAGTGACAGGCTGAGTAAACTAGGCACCTCTGTCACAAGACCCGCGAAGGTGTAAGGGAAATATTATGCTTCCATTTGACCTATCATTCAATATCAATCCTTATTGCATGCTCACTCTTTTCCAGGTAATGCACTATCTGAAGGTAATCAGTCATGAAGACATAGGTTATGCCAAGAAGCTTATGCCATATTCCTATACTAAGGTGTAGTATCCCACACTCTCAAACACATCCTCTGCATAAGTAAAAATGCTCATAGGAGAAATGCCATCAAAAATAAAGGTGTGTACATGTGTATATTGTACTGTTGTGTGTTTAAGAAATGGGTATATCTGTATATATGTCTGTAAGTTTTTGAGTCATTGGCTAGGTTTCCTGGAAGATGACTTTAAGAGGGAGATTTGTGTGTATGTAATTTAATGGGAAGTTTCTTGAGATTGGACAGAGAAAAAAAATAAATAAATTGAAAGAGTCACAGGAAATACCTCAACTGATCTTATAAGTTTCTCTGGAGCACAGAATTATTGTTCCTTGGAAGAAGTAGAGTATCATCAACCAGCTATTGAATTAGGGCATTTCCTTGAGAGATTCAGTGCAACACCTAGAGCTTCTAGCCCTTTGAGAAGGTGTCATGCACATGCCTGTGAGACTGAGAGGTAGGGAAAGAAAGAAAAAGATTAGAGGAGCAAAGTTAAAGCAGAAAAATGATCACGCTTTTTCATGACATTTTTTGTTACATTAATCATCTGGACTTGAGGAGTATATGAATAATTTAATATTCTTGGCTATATTGCATTAAAAGTTCTTTAACTAGATAACCATTTTAATGATTTTGAAAATCACAGTTCTCTTTTTAATGAATGTTATAAGATTTTTCACAGAAAACGACTATCTGTAAAATGCTCTATAATTTTAAGAGTATCTGAAAACCATGAACTCCATCAAATCATGATACTTTAGTTTCGGTTACTTTCAGACTAGCCAATTTTCAGATTCAGCTCCCTGAGAGTAGAAACCTGTCTGGTTTGTTTCTGTGTCCTCAGTGTCTAAACAGAGTAGATTTTAAACAAAAAAGAGTTGAACAAATTAATACACAAAGCTTTTCTTTGTGTCTATGGAAAAGTTGTCATAATTTCTGCAACATAAGGAAGTATTTTTGAAGAAGTGGATTTATCTTCCTTTGTTTCTGTCCCCTTCCATTTATCCTTGGTAAAGTACATGTCTGATCATGAAACTCTCTTTAATATCTTCCATCACTATGAAAATGAAGTTAAAAATCCCTTTTTAATTCATGATATGCCCTTCATAGCCTTACTGAGGAATCTTCAATATCTATCATGCAACTTGCACCCAACCATACTTCACTACTTAGTATGTCACGCTCATTCATACCTCTGTATCTCAATATTCATTATCTTCTGCTTTCAGTCACTTTTCCAAAACCTCCACCTGATGAACTATTATTTACCCCTTAAGAATTAGGACAAATTAATGTCACTCAGAGTTGATTTTTGTAATACCTCACAACTAGAGAGAATTCATCACATTTACTTCTCCTTGATATATTTTTTTTCCGTTTGTATGGACATCTCACACTTTCTGTGCTCTCCTTGAGTGATGGGGTCTGCAACCCTGGTAAATACATTTGCCACACTCTACTGTTACTAGGTTTTTGAATGTGGTTAAGGTCTTTCCAATGAGACGCACTCAGAAGAGACTTAGAAAGTGAAAGAAAAACAGGCTTTCTTCTTCTTGCAGCTGTGATGGATCATGAGTAAAGTTTAGCTAACTTGAGTTTGCAATAACCAGATTTCATCTTTTACCCTGTGGTTGCTCTGAGGCTGTGGGATGGCTTTGTCATCAGTAGTCCCTAACTACTTCTTGACCTCTGAGAGGAAAATGTAATAGCTTGACCTTAGCATCTACAGGCCATTCTCTGGGTTCTACTTTCTCAGCCCTTCTAATAAGGCTATAAGACCTTGTTCACTGAATTAGCCATTTTTCTGCATGAAATAACTTTAGTGAACATATTCCCTCCACTATACCCTGAAAAATTGATTTAGTTGGCCTCCATGAAGAACTTATGGATCAGAAACTTATAAAGACACTGAAAGGGTGAGTATTTCCAGTATAGAATGTAGATTTTGTTTTGTGTTGTTTTACCTTCTTCAAAGTAAGAAGTAAAATGTAATAGCATTTCAGGGTGACAAATGAAAATGCTCCTAAGTACAACAGTATTTTATTACAAATCCAACTCTTCTGGGGCTTAAAAAAACTTTAATCTTCCTTTGGATAAGACAAAATAATATAACCTAGAGGATGCATATAAACTTTAAGATAGATTGAAGCACTGTAAAAATTAGTCCACAACAATACATATACCAATGTTAATATATAAAGTTATTTGCATGTAAAAAGCATAGATTTATAATAGCCTTACTAATATTATTTAACCAGATATATATTATTACATTAAGAGGTGATTATTTTCATTAAAAGTGGCAATTTACAAATCAAATAATTCATTGTTATGGTAGTTAATATCCTATATTTTTCTAGTATATTTAAAATAAAATGTGAGTAATCAAAACAAAAATTGAAACATAACTTCTGGAATACCATTAAAATATACAGTAAATAGTACCCATAGTATACTCAGTCTTGAAATAAAATAAATATTATAATGAAATAAAATAAATATCAATAATAATGACAATAAGATACTTTTGGCAATAACTAGGTTTGAGAATTTATTCACTTGAACCTCTTATTCTTCAAAGACAATAGTTCTATCAGCACCTTAATAAATGTATATCAAACTTCACTTTCCTTACAGTTTGCTTTAATGAGGGTTATTACCTAGGTTTCAATAATCATTATAAGATACTGTTATCTCTCAATCTAACAAGTGGCAGAACTGAGCTACTCAGAAACAAACAGGAAGTCATTCCTCTCTGCCTAGAGTATTTCTTATTTTTCAAAATCATATTTCAGCACACAGTAATGTAATCATCATGCTGAGACTGTCGGTAATAACCCTCGCTACTCAAGTGGCTTCTTCAAACAGCTGCTCTGACACAATTCTAAATCCCATTCCTCCAAAGGATAACAAATAATGACTATGACTATAGAAACATTTGAAATCTTAATGAGATACCTTATGAAGACATTTACATGGCACCAGTAGTGTGCCAACACAGATTGCCCATTTTGTTACTACAGGCACTGTCTTTGAATCTGTGGTAACATCAAAGACATCATGTATACTTTCTATATGAAACAAAAAAATCTGAAACTTCGAACATATAGAGTTAGCAAAGTTCAGAACATTTTTCTATGCAATATATTTGATACTAATAAAATCCATCTTTGTATCTAAAAATTAAATTCTTCATGCCACCGTGTTTCTGACTTAAACCATGTTATAAAATAATAAAAATTGTGAAAATCTGAATAACTACTTTAAGATTTACAGAAATTATTTTAAAACTAGTTAACATTTCTTACAATTATTCAAGGCCTAAATTATTAGAACTGTTCATTTTTGCAAGAAAGAACACATAGTTCATAGATTGAAGGGTATGACCAAAATTTAACAGGGAGGGAGAAAGAAAATATTGAAGGGTATGTATTTGTAGACAAACATGTATTGATGTAGAAAGTACTTTATGCCAAAATATAAACATGGTAGAAAATGATTTTAGCTTTCCACTCAATCAATGAAAAGAAGTTTTTTATGTTGGTTGGATTTAGTCTGATCACACCATATCTTTGTTTAATGATTATAAATTATTGCAAACATATGCAATTAGGAGACAATTCTTTCAATGTTAACCGAAATACTTGGTTTAGTAATTTTTATGTTTTTCTATTATTTGTGTATTATACTATGCTTGTCCAGATTTGTATCAACTTTAACTAAGAATTTTTTGGTCAACTTTCTTTTTCTCTTTTAGCAAACTTTGAGAATAAGAAAGTTATAATATTTTCTTGAAGTTTTATAAAGCCCTTGCATATGAAGACTTTTGCCAAAAGAGAGTATTATTAGATGAATTTTAATATTTAAATTATATTTTAAACTTTATTAAGTCACTGTTATACCATTAAATATCTAGATATTTATTAATATAAAATAAATGTTTCAACTTAAATTTTTATATATTGTTTCTTTCTAAAGTTCTACTTCAAACCTGAATAGGCGATTATGAGCAAAACAATCAAACAAAAAACAATGCTGGAGGCCTAACACTGTCTTATTTTAAAGTATATTACAAAGCTATATTAATTAAAACAGCACAGTACTAGCATTAAAATAGATACTTTGAACAATGACACACAATAGAGAGCACAGAAATGAACAGACAAATGTAAAGTAAATTGGCTTTTAACAAAGTTACCAAGAATAAAAAATGGGAAAACAATAATTTCTTTAATAAATAGTATTGGGAAACCTGGATATCCAACTGCAAATGAATGAAATTTGAGCTTTGTTTTACACCATTTATAATAATCCACTCCTTATGATTTAAAGACTTAAATATAAGACCAGAAATTGTAACACTACTAAAAGAAAATATGGGGGAAAACTACATGACTTTGGTATGAACAATATTTTTTTTTAATTTGGCCACAAAAGCACAGGCAACAAAAGGAAAAATAGGCAAATAGGATTACATCAAATCAAAAAGCTTCACCACAGCAAAGGAAATAATCAACAGTGTAAAGAAACAACCTATGGAGTGACAGAAATTGGAGGCATACTTCAAAGAGATTATAAATCAAGTTCCAGATCACCACAATACAGTAAATATTGCAATAAAGCAAGTCACATAAACTTTTGGGTTTCCTGGTATATATAAAAGTTATGTTTAAACTATAGTGTAATCTATTAAGTGTGCAATAGCATTATGTCTAAAAACATAATATACATACCTCAACTAAAAATACTTTTTTGTGGGCTGAGCACAGTGGTTCACACCTGTAAACTCAGCACTTTGGGAGTCCGAGGCAGGAGGATTGCTTGAGGTCAGGAGTTCGAGACCAGCCTGGCGAACATGGAGAAATCTAGACTCTACTAAAAATATAGAAATTGGCTGGGTGTGCCATACCTGTCATTCTAGCAACTTGGGAGGCTGAGACACTAGAATCACTTGAACTTGGGAAAGGAAGGTTGTAGTGAGCCAAGATCAGACCACTGCAATCCTGCATGCATGGCAAAAAATAAAACCAAACCAAAAAAGTTATTGCTAAAAATGCTAGGATCATTTTAGCCTTCAGTGAGTTTTAATCTCTTTGCTGGTATTCACACCATGGTGTAGCCTACTAAGTGTGTAATATCAATATGTCTAAAAAACAATATACACATCTTAATTTAAATACTTTATTGCTTAAAAAATGCTAACAATCATTTGCACCTTTAGGGAGTCATAATTTCTTTGCTGGTGAAGGATCTTTCCTCAGTTTTGATGGCTGCTAACTGATCAGGTTGGGGAGTGGTGCAAGTATGAGTAGCTGGGACACTTTCTTAAAATAAAGAGAATGTTGACGTTTGCAGCATTGATAGAAGATCTATCATTTCACAGGAAGATTTCTCTATAGCATGCATTGCTGTTTAACAGCATTTTACCCACAGTAGAACTTCTTTCAGTATGGCCGTCAATCCTTTCCAACCCTACTGCTGCTTTATCAACTACGTCTGTGTAACATTCTAAATCTTTTGTTGTCATTTCAACAAGGTTCACAGAATTTTCACCAGGTAGAGAGTCCATCTCAAGAACCACTTTTTTGCTCATCCATAAGAAGCAACTTCTCATGCATTCAAGCTTTAGTATAAGATTGCAGCAATTCAGACACATCTTCAGGCTCCTCTTCTAATTCTAGTCTTGTTGTGGTTTCTACTGCATCTGCAGTTACTTCACCCAGTAAAGTCTTGAATCCCTCAAAATAATTCACAAGGATTCAAATCAACTTCTTCCACACTCCTGTTAATGTTAATATTTTGACCTTATCCCATGAGTCATGAATGATCTTAATGGCATCTAGAATGAGTCTTTGGTTTTTAATGTACTTAGTTCTGATCCATCAGAGGGATAACTGTTTGGCAACTATAGCCTTACAAAATATGTTTCTTAAATAACAAGACTTGAAATTCAAAATTATTTATTAATCTATGGCTGCAAAATAGATGTTTTGTTAGCAGGCATGAAAGCAACATTAATATTCTTATACATCTCTGTCAGATGCTCTTGGGTGACCAGGTGCATTGTCAACAGGCAGTGACATTTTGAATTCTTTTTTTTTTTTTTTTTTTTCTGAGCAGTAGGTCTCAACAGTGGGCTTAAATTATTCAATAAACCATTCTGTAAACAGATATGCTGTCATCTAGGTTTTGTTGTTCAATTTATAGAACACAAGCAGAATAGATTTAGCAAGATTTTTAAGGGCCCTGGAGTTTTTGAAATGGCAAATAAGCATTGGCTTCCACTCAAAGTCACCAGCTGTATTAGCCCCTAAAAGGAGAGTCAGTCTGTCTTTCAAAGCTTTGAAGACAGGCATTGATTCCTCCTCTCTGACTCCTGTGGTCCTAGATGGCATTTTTATCTACTATAAGGCTATTCATCTGCACTGAAAATATGTATTTTCTTGTAGCCACTTTATCAATGTTCTTTGCTAGATTTTCTGGATAACTTGGTGTAGGTTCTACATCAGCACATGTTGCTTCATCTTGCACTTTTAAGTTTTTCAGGTGGCTTCTTTGCTTAAACTTCATGAGCCAACTTCTGCTAGTTTCCAACTTTTCTTCTGCAGCTTCCATAACTCTTTCACTTTTTGTAGCATTGAGCAAGAGTTAAGAACTTGTTCTGGATTAAGCTTTGGTTTATGGGAATATTGAAGCTGGTTTAATCTTCTATCCATACCACTAAACTTACTCCGTATCAGCAATAATGTTGTTTTGGTTTCTTATTATTCATATATTTACTAACGTAGCACTTTTAGTTGCCTCCAAGAACTTTTCTTTGCATTCATAACTTGGCTAACTGTTTGACACAAGAGGCCTAGCTTTTAGTTTATCTCAAATTTCAGCATGCCTTCCTCACTAAGCTTATCATTCCTAGCTTTTGGATTAAGTGAGTGAAAGATGTGTAACTCTTCCTTTCACTTAAACAATTAGAAGCCATTGTAATGTTATTAATTGGCATAATTTTAACATTCTTGGGTCTCAGGGAATATGGATGTTCAAGGGGGTGGGGAAGAGAGAGAGAGGGAGGGGAGGGGAGAGGGGGAGAGAGAGAGAGAGAGAGAGAGAGAGAGATGAAAGAACAGCTTATCAGTGGAGCAGTCAGAAGACACACATTTATCAATGAAGTTTTCTGTCTTATATGAGTGTGGTTCATGGCTCCCCAAAACAATTGAAATAGTAACATCAGTGATAATTGATCACAAATTACCATAACATATGAAATAATGAGGAAAATGTTTCAAATATTGTAAGCAATGCCAAAATGTGGCATGGAGTCATGAAGTGAGTATACAATGTTGAGAAAATGGCACCACTTAGACCTGCTGGACTCAGAGTTGCCACAGACTTTCAATTTGTAAAAAACATGCTATAAAGTACAATAAAGCAATGTGCAATGAAACAAGGTATGTTTATATTTGCAAAGCATACATGTTATAAGAGGTTAATATAGCATTTGAAGTATATAAGGAACTGATACAATTAAATACAAGAATAAATAAATAAATAAAGTAACCTGATTAAAAGAATGGGCAAAGGACATCGATGGACATACAAAAGAAAACATACCAAAAAGGAAGACATAAAAATGGCTTATAGATATATAGAAAATTGTTCAATATCATAAATCATTGCAGAAATGCAAATTAAGCTTCAATGAGATATTATCTCACACATGTCAGAATGGCTACTACCTGCAACCACTACAGAATAATGCATGGAATTCCTTAAAAAAGAAAAACTCTAAAAATAGAATTGCCATATGATCCAGTAATCCCACTCTGCATATTTACCCTAAAGAGTTGAAATCAGCTTTGTAAAGAGATGTCTGCTCCCCCATGTTTATTGCAGCACTCTTCACAATAGCCAGGTGATGCAATCAACCTCAGTGTTCATCAACTGATGAATGGATAAAGCAAACATTATGTATATACACAACAGAATAATATTCAGCCTTTAAAAAGAAGGAAATTCTCTCATTTGTGACAACATGGATGGAACTGGAGAACATTATGATAAGTAAAACAAACCAGGCACAGCAAAAGAAATGTTGCATGTTCTTACTTATATATGAAATCTAAAACAATAGAACTTCTAGAATCAGAGAGTAGAATGGTGGATGCCAGCGGCTGGGGAGTTTGAGTAATGGGGAAATAATAGTCAAAGGGTATAAAATCTCAGTTAGACAGAAGAAGTAAGTTTTGTCTTTTTTTTTATTTTTTTTTTGGAGATCAATTGCACAGTGTGGTGAATATAACTAATATTAATATTGTACATTTTTAAATTGCTGAGTGAGTAAATTTCCAATGTTCTCCCTACAAAAAAATAAGTATTTGAGGTGATCAATAAATTAATTAACTTGTTTTAATTATCCCTCATTGTATTCATAAATCATTACATCACTTTGTACACTGTAAATATGTGTACTTATAAATGATCAACTTACAATAAAATAAAAAATAGAGTTCTACTTTATCTGTAAGTACAAATCTATTTTCATTTTTAACATATTATTAGATACTTTTTTGGTTATTTTTTCCAAAGATAGTTCTAGTTCACCAGTTTTTTATTAAATCAACTTTTTGTACTCGTTTCCACAGTGTTTTGTTCTCTACATGGCTAGTTTTAAACTTATGTTGTTTTCTAGCTCACTCTATTTTTAGCTTTTTTTAGTATGTTTTCATTTTTAATATGTTAGCCATTAATTTTCAATATTTTCTTTTCAGACTAGAAATAGTAAAGTTATGAATTGTCATGTAAGTATATCCATAAGTTTAGTATAACATTTCTTTATTGTCTCTCATCCTATATAAGATCTATTGCAATTTCTTGCTATTCACATTTATCTTTGAGGTGTTTGTCTTTGACACAAGCCTTTAATTCAGCTTTATTTGTTTTTGAATTCAATGTTCCTATTTGTCTTTGACAGAAACTTTCTTAGTATGCTCTCCTATCATTTTCTTCTGTACTGGATATGTTTTTTGTATTACCTGTTGTTAAGTGGGCAACCTATTTTTTAATATATGTTAGTGCATTTCATTTATTAAAATGATAAAGATGTGTGGCCTTCACTTTATCACTAGATTTACTATCTATACTTTTATCATTCCTTAAAAATATTTCACAGTACAGTTTGGTTTTTATTTTCTTTGTATTATATACATACTTTTCTATTTATTTGGAAAGTATATTAGATTCCCTAATGTAAGCGAGGATACAATTGCTGTAGTCACACTTTATCCTAACTCCCTTAACAATGTGACTTTATATGATTACATTATATTTCTTAGTATATACTTTCATAAATTCAACTATTCTTATACTTCTGTTGCTCAGTTTATCAGCATAATGTTCTCCTTGGTTATAAAATAGGAAAGCATTAGCATATTCATATTCTCACTCTTTCTCTTTAAAAAGTGTATTTGTATTTTTCTTATATCTTCAGTTTATTACATACATAGTCTCTTTAATCATCTTAATTGCCACATTTTTGTCTTATATGCATGTAATATTCTTCTTAGCTGTATCATAAAGCATCACATGTTTAACAATTTAATATAACAAAAATATCCTGTCTCAGTTTCTAAGAGTCAGGAGGCCCAGCTTGGCCTAGCTGAGTTCTTTCCTCAGGGTCTTACGTATGGTGAATGAAGGCAGAAGCAGGGATTAGAGTTGCAGCTGAGGCTTGGTGTCCTGTCTTGCTTCACACTGTAGAATTTATTTCTTGCTGCTGAATGAAGTCACTTGCTTCTTTAAAGCCAGCAAGAAAGAATCTGCCTTCTGTCTCTGAATCCTAAGACCTCTCTGAAAGGGCTCACCTGATTTGATCAGACTCATCCAACATAGTCTTCCTTTCACTAAAGTCAGCTTATGACAGGGCTTAATGACATCTGCAAATTTCCTTCACCTCAGCCATACAACAGAACAGAAGCAGAGGAGTAACGTTCCTAAACTTTACCACATTATAATGCTTAGAAGCAAGCTTCAGGCCTGCCTACACCAAAAGGGACAGGAGTTTTCAAGTGTGTGGTCATGGAGTCTCGTGTTACTATTCTGCCTACCACAAAACATGAGGCAATTTAGTTAATACCTCTGCAAAGTCTTTCACTGTCATTTCACCATTTCTTATTTGAAGTTTATCTTCTAATAGTTTCTTCAAGAAAGATTCTTGAAAAAGGCTTTCTTTGAGCTCTTAAATGCCTGACAGATTGATTTGTTACTTTTACATTTGAATGACAGTTTGCTGATTGCTGATGCATACTTCCATTTCTTGGGAGCTTTGTAGGCGTTGAAAGATTCCCTTTCAGAGTTTACTGTTAATGACGGAAAAATGTTACGCCAGTCTATTGTTTTATACTGAAAGGTAGAATAATATTTTGTTTTATTGCCAATGGATGCATTGATAAGATTTTAAATCAATTGCTTCATTATGATATTTCTATATTGATCATTCTATTGACTTTTTTCTAAGACCAAGCATGTCCTTTCAATTGATTTCAATACTTTTTAATGAAAGTTTTCCTGAATTTCATATTATTTTATATTTTTAAATTTACTTTTTAAAACTTTTTAGTTCTCTTACATTCCATATAAGTGAACTATATGCGGCCCCAAAGTAATTATTCTTTTTCCTTTGACATCATTTAATTTTTCTCTTATGATTCTTCTCAGGGGTCAGCTAGTGCATAGCTTATTTATTTCTCTGGTTCTGATATATTTTTCTGAGATTTCATTTATCTGTTTTATTGTCTAATTTCTGTGATATTTACATATTACAGGAGTACAATGATACATAGCTTTATTTTGTATTTAAATGTAGCAGCAAAGTTTTGTTCACAATGTTTACATTAATTATTAGTAATTGTTTTGCTGACTTTTGGTTTCCTTTTTTCTCTTTCTTTCTTTCTTTCTTTCTTTCTTTCTTTCTTTCTTTCTTTCTTTCTTTCTTTCTTTCTTTCTTTCTTTCTTTCTTTCTTTCTTTCTTTTTTGAGGCATAGTCTTACTCTGTAGCTCAGGCTGGAATGCAATGGCAAGATCTCGGCTCACTGCAACATCCATCTCCCGGGTTCAAGCTATTCTCATGCCTCAGCCTCCCCAGTAGCTGGGACTACAGGCAGTTCCCACCACACCCAGATAATTTTTGTATTTTTAATAGAGATGGGGTTTTGCCATGTTGGCCAGCCTGGTCTCGAACTCCTGACCTCAGGTGATCAGCCCTCCTCTGACTCCCAAAGTGCTGTAATTACAGGAGTAAGCCACCGTGCCCGGCCTGACTTTTGTTTTCTGATGTGCGTTAACATTATTATTTTTTTATTTTCATTTTTTTTTTCTTCTTTTATCTTGTAGACCAAATGGTTGACATTTTACATTTTACTTGTACTTTAATGATGTAACTACTCTCTGATCCAACTTTTATCAGGTGGAGCAGGGTCATGAAATAGCATAGCAGGGAATTTCTTTATGAAATAAGAGTATCTCTGAGGCCAGTCTTTTAGCCTATATTTCTGCCAGACAAAAATAATCAACTGCTTAGAGGAAGGATACTAACAGTGCAACGTGGTTGCCTTCTACCAGCCTACTACACTCTGATACCCCTTCAATTTCTTCTTCTGAAATTTCTTTTAAATATCTATTTAGGTATCTCTATACCTTGTAACATTGATCTTAACATTATGCCAAAGTTAACATTTTAACATTTTGGTGCATTTCTGGCAACTTCTTGAGGAGCATCCTCCAGGATGCTAAGACTTTCTTCATTTGTTATCAAGTTTCTACTAACTATTGTGCTTCTATTTCAAAGAAAAAAAAAATATATTTCATGACCAATATTTTAAATTCTTTTTTCATTGTTATAAGTTCTTATTTCCTTCTCTTCTATTTTGTAATGCCCTTTTTCTTTAAATTATTTTTTCGTTATTTATTTGAGTGTCACAAGCATACTTAATTTAAACCTGACATTAGACCATTTTATGAAATCATGTTCATCTAGATTTAACTTACATACTACTTGTCAAGTTGTTTTTTACTTTCTTAGCATTATTATTATTTTTTTCTGGCATTTTGGAATTCAGTATATTGTATCACAGGAAAAGAAGTTTCTTTTTTAAATTTATTCTTATTTTTTTAACTATGTTCTGATTTACTTTCATTTTCTCCTAACCAATAGTTTTCTAGTATCTGTTCCCTGACTTACTAATTTTTTATACTAGAGGCCTTTGTTGACATTTTATAATCCTGTTAATTTAATAAAATATGAGGCTTTCAACTCCATGGCTGTAACTAGGGAGATTGACATTGAAACACAGTTACTATCATCATCTTTTTTCAGTTCCATTACTTCAAGCAATATATGTTGCTTTTGTAGTTGACTTCTAGTTTTATTTCACTGTAGTCTGAGAAGATACTTGATATGATTTCAATATTTTAAATTTTATTGAGACTTGTTTTCTGACCTATCATATGGTCTCTTTTGGAGAATATCCCGTGTACTTATGAGAAGAATGTATATTCTGCACTTTCTGGATAGAATGTTCTGTACATATCTGTTAGGTCCATTTGTTTTATTTATTTATTTATTACTATTATTATTATTGAGACAGAGTCTCACTCTGTCACCTAGGCTGGAGTGAGGTAGCATGATTTCAACTCACTGCAACCTCCTCTTCCTGGGTTCAAGTGATTCTCCCTCATCAGCTTCCTGAGTAGCCAGGATTACAGGTATGTGCCACCATGACCAGGTAATTGTTGTATTTTTAGTAGAGACAGGATTTACCACGTTGGACAGGCTGGTCTTAAACTCTTGGCCTCAAGCGAGTGGCCTGCCTTAGCCTCCCAAAGCTCTGGAATTACAGGCATGAGCCACTGCACCTGGCCTCCACTTGTTTTAGAGTGTAGTTTAAGTCCATTGCTTCTTTGTTGAGTTTCTGTATCCATGATCTGTCTAGTGGTGTCAGTGAAACCTTGAAGTTTCCCACCACTATTGAGTTTATATCTGTTTTCCAAGGTCTGGTACTAAATGTTTTATGAATCTAGGATCTCCAGTCTTAGGTGCATATAAATTTAGGATTGTAATATCTTCTTGTTGCATTGATTCGTTTATCATTATATAATGATCTTCTTTGTTTTTTTTTTTTTTTCTGTTGTTGCTTTTAAGTCTGTTTTGTCAGCAGTAAGAATAGCTACACTGCATGCTTTTGGTTTCCATTTGCATGAAATATCTTTTTCCACCCCTTCACCATGAGTTCATATAAATCCTTACATGCTATACATGTCTCTTGAAGACAACACATACTGGGTTTCGGATGTTTTTCACTTATTCTGCTATTATGTGTCTTTTAAGGGGAGCATTTAGGCCATTTACAGTCAAGGTTAATATTGAGACATGAGGTATGTTTTTAGTTATCATGCTAATTGTTACTTAGATACTTGTTTTTCTCATTGTATTATTATTTTGTCAACCCTGTGAGTTTTATGCTTTCAAGAGGTCCTATTCTGGTGCATATAAACCTTATATTTCAGGATTCTGAACTCCTTTTAGAATTTTTTGTAGGGCTGGTGTGATAATGACAAATTCTTTCAGCATTTGTTTTTCTGAAAATGACTTGATTTCTCCTAAATTTATAGAACTTTGTTTTGCTGGATACAAAATTCTTGGCTAACATTATTCTGTTTATGGAGGCTAAAGACTTAACTCCAATTCCTTCTGGCTTACAAGATTTCTGGTGAGAAGTCTGCTGTTACTCTCATACGTTTTCTTTTGTATGTTACCTTGTGCTTTTATCTCCCTGCTCACAGAATTGCTTACTTCATGTTTAACTTTAAATAGCCTGATGACTATATGCCTTGGTGCAGTCGTTTTTGTGGTGAATCTCCCAGGAATTCTTTGAACTTCTTGTGTATCAAATATCTAAATCTCTAGCAAGACCAGATAATTTTATTTTTATTTTTTCCTCAAATAAGTTTTCCAAATTTTGCTTTTTTTTTCTCCATCAGAAACACCAATTATTTTTAGGTTTGGCCATTTTACATAATCCCATATTTCTGGGAGACTTGTTCTATTTATTTATTTATTTATTTATTTATTTATTTATTTATTGTCTGATTAGGTTAATTTAAAATCCTGGTCTTCAAACTCTGAAATTCTTTTTTCTACTTGTTCTAATCCATTGTTAAAAATTTTGACTACATGTTATAAATCCCTAAATTTGTCTCTCTCTCTTTTTTTTTTCTTTTGAGACAGAGTCTCACTCTGTCACCCAGGCTGTAGTGCAGTGGCGCGATCTCAGCTCACTGCAAGCTCCGCCTCCTCGGTTCACGCCATTCTCCTGCCTCAGCTTCCCGAGCAGCTGGGATTACAGGTGCCCACCACATGCCTGGCTAATTTTCTGTATTTTTAGTAGAGACGGGGTTTCACTGTGTTAGCCAAGATGGTCTCGATCTCCTGACCTCGTTATCTGCCTGCCTCGGCCTCCCAAAGTGTTGGGATTACAGGCGTGAACCACCGCGCCTGGCCTATAATTCCCTAAATTTGTCTTATTTTCAGATGTTCTGACTGTCCTTCCATTACAGTATCTATCTCTTTTGAAAATATTTTATTCATATCCTGAATTTTTTTAAAAATTTCTTTATATTGTTTTTCACCTTTCTCTGTTATCTCCTTGACTAGCTTAACAATCAACCTTTTGAGTTCTTCATCTGTTATTTTAAAGATTTCGTCTTGATTTGGACCCATTGCTGGAGAGTTTGTGTGATCTTTCAGGGGAGTTATAGAATCCTCTTTTGTTGTATTACTAGAATTATATTTCTGGGTCATTCTCATTTGGGTAGATTATTCTTTCTAATTATTCTTGAATTTATTTTTTATTTGACTTTTTAAAAAAATTATAGTTTTCTCTCTTAAGAATATGACTTTAATGTTTATAGTGTATTATGCCTAAATTTGGTTTTCAGGAGTAAAAACTCTGTATGATAGCTTTTTCGGATTCTGGTTGTAGTTGCTATGTGCTTGGTGTGTGAGCAAGTTCACTGTTTCCTATGAAGTTGAAATGGCAGAGATCTCTTGAAGCTTTCTTTGTTCCCCTGTTGTGTTTACATTTATGTATTTTTTCCCCCAGTATTTTGTTTACTGTGTTGAATTGTTCAGGGAGGACGTCCCTGTGTAGAAACTAGTTGGGACTAAAGTAGGTGGGTAAATGCAATGGCCAATGCTGAGCCAAGATCCCAGCCTTGACAGAGGTGGCTGAGGGAGCTCTCAGTGAAATGCACTGAGGTCTTATCACGGGGAAGGGTGGGAGCCACCTTACCTCCCCTGCCAGGTCAGCTGGAAAGTGATCCACCTCCTGGATACATTCTTGACCCAGTGTTCCAGCTAATTGGATCAGATAGTATCTCTTTTCATCTGCAGGAATGCTGATGTTCCAAATAGAAAGGAACTGTAACTCTACCTCTCATGCATGCCTGAACCTGGAGGGTGTTTCACTTGTGGGTGGAATGTCTTTCCAGAAACAATAAAGTGGTCTAGGAAGGCTGTCTATAGGCACACCCATTCTGAACTTCCATGGAAGAAGTCCCATTTGTATCTGCAATGGTTGACATCAGGATAAAGAAGTTCCTTTCTTCAAGACTCTTCATAAGCAGCAGAGCTACATGTCTGCAGGAGTAGAGCTGCAGACTCTCCCTGCTTAAGCCCAGCACTGCAGCTTTGCCTGTGCTGAAATAAACTTCCTGTCAGTGGAAAGATCTGAAACTCATGGCCTACCATGCAGATTATTTTGTTCTATAGAGTGTTCACTTGATGTGTCTCATCTCCTCTTCCCTTAGGAGAAACAATCCCTGAGAACCAGACTACTATGGATGCTACTGCTCCTTGAGGTCTAGCCTCTCAGTGGGGCTGACCCTCCAGGCTGGTATTGGGGAATGTCTGCAAGGTGTCCAGTAACGTGACCGGTTCTGATGGGGGTGGCAGGGGAGTGACATAGACTCTGTGAGATTCTTTGGTTGTAAATCGCCATACTGTGTTGGCTTTCTCAGATGTTAGTTGTAGTAGTAATGAACTTGCCATGTGGACAGACTCAAGACCTTCTGGTTAGCTAGGGTGAGGCAGGCAATGACAGCTGAGGTCATGCACAAGTTTTCTCCTTCCTGACTGCAGTTATTCTACCTGTAGATGCTGTGTTAGACTATGTTAGTTGGTCTCTAGCCAAGAGTTGGTGCTTGCAAAAGAGCACCAGCTGCCATAGAAGCAGTGTGATTTGTGTTTGCCTTATATTACCCAGGGATGTACTCTGATTCCGCTCAGAAGTTTCTCTCCTTTATATTAAGCTATGAGGGTGGGTGAAAGGACAAATCCAGGTGGAGCCTGGGTCAGGCAGATCCATACTCTGGCTCTTCACATGTGGGTACATGAGACCCTTATGGGAGTTGGGGATGGTTCTCTGGCCACTGGGGTAATGTTCCAGGAAGGAATGTAGCTGCATCTGCTGCACAGAAGAGTTCATGTAGGGAGTGGGGAGTATCAGGTGATGGTAAGCTTCACCCAGCTCCCATGCGCTCTGCAAGGCAGGACTCTCACCCACAGTGTTCACTAACAGCAGCTAGCCGAATTCCAAGCCAAGCCATCAATGCTCAGAACTCAAAAGTGTCCCAAGCAATAAGCCCCTTTCCTTTAGAGACAGAAAGTGTGGCTTTAAGGCCATACCCTTCCCCTTCCCTGCAAAGCGCAGGTACCCAGTTCCCGTGCCATGGCTGCAGCCCACTTCCCACTTGCCCCCCAGTTCTGGCCAAGTAAGTTTGTCCTCACTGAGGACAAACTTTTTATATTTTATAAAAATATAAAATTTTATATTTTAGTTGGGAGTTTATTTCAACCTGCAGCTGCTGCCTGAGTTAGTTTGCAGACTTCCACAAGTTCCCTGGTGAGTAGAATCAGGAATGGCTTTCCTCAATCCACACTGGAGACTGGGAATGTGTGCAGGGATCTTCTTGATGCTCTTCCTACTTTTATATTTCTCACTGCTCTCTATATCAGTTCCAGCATTGGGCAGGGTTGAGGTCTTCCACGGTGGGCTGGATTGCCAGGTTACCTGGTGAAGGTCTTATGTTCCCCAACCAAGGGACTTACAGTTTCCACCAGGCTCATGATGTAGGTTGCAGCCTGCTGCTTCTTTCAAAGGATCTGTGATTTATTTCCATTTTCCTGTTAAATTCCTGCATTACTTCTTGGGAAAAAAGTTAAACAATATGACTCTCTATACACGATTTTGTCTTTCCACATGGGAGAGAAATGCTAACACTGATTTCAATGAGTAGTCTTGGAAAAAAGAAAGTATCATAATATTTTCAAAAGGTATCCAGTTATCTATGGAAATACATAATATTTTCTATAAATATATGCAAAAAATAAATGTAATTCCCTAATGAAATCTAAAACCAGTCTGATATATTATGAAAAATTCAAGTGTTAATATTTGCTATGGAATCATAAGCCCAGTAAATATTTGGGAGAACTTATCATTTATATTCTCCTTTGTGTATAACACTGAACTTTTATGAAGTGTTTTATTATTAGGCGTTAACTACAACATTACGTTTTAATGGAACCATAAATCTTTAATTATAGTTCAATATGTTGCTGACTTAAATTGCTTTTGGACTAAAACAATTCTATTACAATATACAGTATGAAGAAGCAATTTATTTTTTCCTAAAATAAATATTCTAATTTCAAAACATAAAATAGATACATGTTGCAGCACATATCACTTTGGGGAGAAAATTAGCAAGACATGATCTTTTCTGCCAAAGATAAGCATAGGTGGGTAAGCAACCTACCTCCACCTTGTAGTGTTATTCACATGTTTTTTACTCACAAAAGAAAACCAGAATAGGATAAAGTGGAAAAGGAGATAGACTTTAAAGGTCAGTGATTTCAACCACAAATAAAATCAGAATTTACTTTCGGTGCATACATAGTAATTTTAACACAAGAACAAGAGCAACAGCGGCAGCAGCAGCAACAGCAACAACAAAACCTTTGTGCTCTATTTTATAAAAGTATCTAAAAATATATGTAATAATCATCTTTATATTTTATGTGTATGTGCATTCAACTCAGTTTATATGGAACCTCATATATGTATTCATCTGGATAGTTATATGATTTATCATGTGTAAATTTTAAGAGCTATGACGGTTAAGTGCAGGTAGAATATCAGACTAATTTAATCTTAGTATTTTTAATCTGACTGTAGAAAATATATTGTAGTGAGATGGAAACTGGGTTTGAATATATCTTCACATTCAATTTCTTAATTTTTCAAGTAATTAACTTTTCTAAGTCTCTGTATGATCTTATATTACATTGAAAAATCTTATACCTAACTAATAACAATTCATTAAAATATGGATGTACCTTGCTTGGTAACATCATCCTTGGGTCATAGTAAATATATAAATAATGGATTTTTTCTTGTCCTATTTCTATTCTAAATAATTTTATCTAAATTTATAGCGAATGCTTATTAAAAACTGTATTATGCTAAATGTTTCTTCTATTATTCACTAGTGGTGATGTCAGGTACATATATTAAATATATTTTCTTAAAATTTTCTTCAAACATATTAAATATATTTAAAATATTAATAATATGTTTTCTTAAAATTTTCTTAAAATTTTGAGCTGATTCTTATATGCAGGAACACTTTTCTGTAAAAGTTTGGTTTTCTTTCTCACTTTGACTTTTTATTTCATTGAGTGCATTTTTTTTAAAAGTTTCTACTGTAATCTAAGCACAAACTATTATCTGTAAAAAAAAAAACAAAAACTCACTTGATTCTGATGAATAAGCAGACTATTTTTAAACACAATGAAAGATAAATTCCATGAGAAAAATAATCTAGATGATCAATTATTTTATGTAGTTAAATCACATCAATGAAGAAAATATTACATAGAAAAATTTTTAAATACATTTATTTTAAAATTTGATAATGAAATTCAAATATTGGTCACAAAACAAATAAGATAAAGAGAGTTTTCATTATTGTGCGTTCAGTATAGACATGTACAGAAAAGCAGCTGCCATCTTGTTTTTTTAATTAGCATTATAGTGTGATTTTTAAAAATTTTTCTGTTTTCAGTAATAACATAGCAAATAGCCAATGTTTAAAAACAGACACAGTAGGATTAGAAAAATGGTATAAACAGAGATAGTTCTATTAGCTACATAATGAATACAGATGGTGTGGTACCAAAAACAGGTAATTGTGAATTACATTTGGGACAATAAAGGAAACAAATAGAACATATTTAAATTCCCATCCATATACATAAATTCAATAACTAGACTGGGATGGTATTTTTTACTTAATAAAGCCTGCATCAACTACTCTAAGTCTTACTAGGGAATGCAAGGATGAACAAAAAATAAAGCCATTTCTCATGTGAAGAAATACATTTATATTTTATTAGAGAATGTCACATACTTGAAATATGTAGATCAAGCTTGTCCACCCCACAGCCTGTGGGTCTGTCATGGCCCAGGATATCTTTGAATGTAGCCCAACACAAATTCATAAACTTAAAACATCATGAGAATGATTTTTTGTGATTTTTTTGTTTTAGCTCATCAGGTATTGTTAGTGTTAGTGTATTTTTCGTGTGGTCCAAGATAATTCTTCTCCTTCCACCGTGGCCCAGGGAAGCCAAAAGATTGGACTGTCCTGATGTAGATGATTAGGAAAGGAGAAAATTGCTTTCTAAATCAAAACATAGATATTACACAGAAAGTCTGCTTTGCCCATATTTAAACTCTGCCTCTAATATACTGATACAATAACATGTAGGAAAGTCAAAAATATTCAAGAACGTTCTACAGCTACGTAAAAATAACTTGCATTTCCCTTTAAGGGTGGCAAAAACCATGTTGCCAGTGAAATAACTACTTCAAAGTAATCTCAAAATTTCAAGTGAAAAAGGACGTCCAGAAACAACATCTACTATATATATATTAAAAATTAACACACTCGTGTGTGTGTGAGTGCACAGGTGTATGCGTAAGTGCACAAAGCATTCATACCAATGAAACCCTATTTGCTGGCTTATATTTTCTGCTGTTTGGTACTTATTATGTGTGTGTTTGTGTGTGAGTGTATGTGTATATATATACACACACACATATATACACACCTATATATACACATACACACACACATATGCACATCTATGTATGTATGATGTCTTGAAAGTATGTATAATACTATCTTAGCATTATATATTATAAACAGCAAAAATAAAAGTTTTTTTTCCAGAATTAATGAGGTATGTTAATCGTTATGGTGTGTTAAATTTTAAGGTGTGCTAACTAAGCCCGAATTGAAGAACAGTAGTAATCAGTCACTGAAACTGTGTCCCACAGTTTAGATAAGAATTATTTGTCCCCAAGTCTCATGTTGCAGGTTGATCCCCAGTGTGAGAGGTGGGGCCTGGTGGGAGGTATTTTGTTCCTGGGGGGAAATTACTCATGAATGGCTTGCTGCCATTCTCACTGGAGTGAGTTCTCACTCTTAGTTCCCACAAGTACTGGTTGTTGAAAAGAGCCTGGCACCTCCTCCCCTTCTCTTTTGCTTCCTGTTTCACTGTGTGATCTGCACGTTTTGTCTCCTCTTCACCTTGCATTGTGAGTGGAAGCAGCCTGAGGCCCTCACCAGATGCAGATGCTAGCACCATGCTTCTTGTACAGTCTGCGGAACTGTGAGCCAAGTAAAACTCTTTCCCTTATAAATTATCCAGGTGCAGGTATTTCTTTATAGAATACAAATGGATTAGGGCACTATATATTTATTTTAGTATAAAGATGTTCATCAAAGCCTAGGGATAAAGTTCAAGATAGAAAATAAAGACAGACTAAATATAAATGGAATAGAAATAAAGAAAACAGAAAACTACCTATTTTGTAGGATTCATACTTTTAAAAAGTACAGTAGAAAATCTTAATATCAGGTAAATATTTATTAAATATTTTAAATGTCTTGTGTAGAATCGCAAAATACACTTTGTACATCACTGCATTTTAAAACATGACAGGACAGTCTTCTTTTTTTTTCAAAAACGGTGAGAATCTTTGCCACATTTATATTTTATGAAGAGTTCTATGAAAAGTGAAATTTTAGTCCGTCAGCCAGATGGTTTGTCTACAAGATGCCAAATTGCTGCCTGCTTAATAATAGTTGCATTATTAACTGTATTTTTTTTTTTTTTACTCACAATTGGCAAAATGCAGAAAGAAAAGTTATTCAATGTAACTCTTTAACTTGAAGAATTGAATGGTATGCCATTTCTGACAACGGAGAATATCCTCGTTTTTCATAAAAAATATTCGTTTTTAAGGACAGAACACCAAAGTTGAAAATGCACTGTGTGGTATAAGTGTTCATACTATTGTAACCCTTTCACTTTTTATTGCTTCCAGAATATATTTTCAGATTCAATATTTCACCTATCTGCTACTGTTTCTATCAATGTACAAAAATCTGAAGAACATTTATATTGAATGTTTTAAGTACAGAAGTGTTACAATGTTCCTTCCAGAAATTTGATTGTCAAAGTAACTTAGACAACCTGATATTTCATGTATTTATACAAATCATATTACAGATTTACACAAATATTAAGACATTTAATGAGAATTTGCACTGAGTACTCCTGTAGCTACCATAAAAGCCTGGTTGTTTAACATTAACTATGCTAATATATTTCATAAGCACAATACAATAATTAAATTCTTATAAACTAAAAACGTTTTTTATCTTTGAGATGAGAGCAATTTGTGCAGAGACTTTTTATTTTTTATTTTTTTTTTCATAATTTCAACTTTTAGATGCGGGGGGTACAGATGCAGGTTTGTTACTGGAAAATGGATGAATCCCATCACCCAGGTACTAAGCATATACTTAGTTGTTGGTTTTTCACCCCCACTTCAGCCTCCCTCTACGAGTTGCCAGTATCTATTGTTGTCATCTTCATGTCCATGAGTATCCCTAGTTTAGCTCCCACTTACAAGTGAGAATATGTGGTATTTGATTTTATGCAGACTTTTTAAATAGACAATATATAAACATGGAATTTAAAAAGTAGTCAAGTAGAGTTAGGTTAACAGATTCTTAAGATTTTTATTATGAATGTCTGTTTGAATAAATATGAATTTTCTGTGCTTTTTTCTCTTTTATGCACATAATATTCAAATACTGCACACAGTAATTACTGAAGTGGTTTTTGCTGTTTGCCATCTAATATGTACAGACTCATAAATGCTGTATGAGGTTTGCTACCTGTCAGCTTTTCCTTCCAAATAAAACATTTTAATTATTCAGAAAGTTTTATTATTAAAACAAGGCACAGCCACAGCTTTCTCCCCTCCTCTCCCTTTTCTTCTCATGGGTAAAATATATTGGCTTCAGTTTCAAAAATGGGACTTCTGCAGGCCTGGAATACACAGTTTAAATAATACAAATAATGTCAAATATTAATATTACTGGACTCATAAAGTATATGAATGATAAACTTTTAAAAAGTGATGTTGCTATTTATAGATTTTGAGATACTTGCTTATAGTTCTTGAAACATTACAAATCTAAAATATTGCCTTTATTTCCTCAAACTGTTAAATTTTCAGAAGTTATATTCTGAAATCCAGACCTTTCCCAGTCTCTTTTAAACTATTTTATCAATCCATTCCTTAATTTTCTTCTCAAAACTAACTTATTTCTATATTATTTATAATTTTTCCCACTCTGTTCAGCCAGTAGCTCAGTAATGACTTTTGCTGAATTGTTAGAGCTATGTTTGCTAAATAATTCTACTCAATCATAGTCTAACAACTTTCTCTGCCTATGTGTTAAGTTTCCATTACCACACAGAATTTTAAATCAAGGGTATTTGATCAGTATGATATATGAGTTTTTAAATAAAAATACTACTTAAAATAGAAAACAGAATATTATATTAGAGACATTATAAGTGTATGTTGACCATTAATATTATTATGTAAACATTTTTTTCTTCAAAATAATTTCTTGAACATACCTCAAATATATTCTGGGTAGTGCCTTAAGGTGCATAGAATTATTTCTACCTCTAGAGAAAATGAAGACAGTAGTACCACTCTATAAAGAGACTACGGAAAGGAGAATTTTGTATGTAAATATTTCAATTCACATGTGTGTATGCTTATATAAGTTTGCTATGTATTTCTATACACAGCCATTGTATTCATCACTTTTTAAAAATTATACTTTAGGCCGGGCGCGGTGGCTCAAGCCTGTAATCCCAGCACTTTGGGAGGCCGAGACGGGCGGATCACGAGGTCAAGAGATCGAGACCATCCTGGCTAACACGGTGAAACCCCGTCTCTACTAAAAAATACAAAAAACTAGCCGGGCGAGGTGGCGGGCGCCTGTAGTCCCAGCTCCTCGGGAGGCTGAGGCAGGAGAATGGCGTGAACCCAGGAGGCGGAGCTTGCAGTGAGCCGAGATCGCGCCACTGCACTCCAGCCTGGGCGACAGAGCGAGACTCCGCCAAAAAAAAAAAAAAAAATTATACTTTAAGTTCTAGGGTACATGTGCACAATGTGCAGGTTTGTTACATATGTATACATGTGCCATGTTGGTGTGCTGCACCTGTTAACTCGTCATTTACATTAGGTATATCTCCTAATGCTATCCCTCCCCTCTCCCCCGACGCCATGACAGGCCCTGGTGTGTGATATTCCCTGCCCTGTGTCCAAGTGTTCTCATTGTTCAGTTCCCATCTATGAGTGAGAACATGCGGTGTTTGGTTTTCTTTCCTTGCGATAGTTTGCTCAGAGTGATGGTTTACAGCTTCATCCATGTCCCTACAAAGGACATGGCGTCATCCTTTTTTATGGCTGCATAGTATTCCATGGTGTATATGTGCCACATTTTCTTAATCCAGTCTATCATTGATGGACATTTGGGTTGGTTCCAAGTCTTTGCTATTGTGAATAGTGCCACAATAAACATATGTGTGCCTGTGTCTTTATAGCAGCATGATTTATAATCCTTTGGGTATATACTCAGTAGTGGGATGGCTGGGTCAAATGGTATTTCTAGTTCTAGATCCTTGAGGCATCGTCACACTGTCTTCCACAATGGTTGAACTAGTTTACAGTCCCACCAACAGTGTAAAAGCATTCCTATTTCTCCACATCCTCTTCAGCATCTGTTGTTTCCTGACTTTTTAATGATCGCCATTCTAACTGGTGTGAGATGGTATCTCATTGTGGTTTTGATTTGCATTTCTCTGATGGTGAGTGATGATGCACATTTTTTCATGTGTCTGTTGGCTGCATAAATGTCTTCTTTTGAGAAAGTCTGTTCATATCTTTTGCCCACCTTTTAAAGGGGTTGTTTGATTTTTTCTTGTAAATTTGTTTAAGTTCTTTGTAGATTCTGGATTTTAGCCTTTTGTCAGATGGGTAGATTGTAAACACTTTCTCCCATTCTGTAGGTTGCGTGTTCACTCTGATGGTAGTTTCTTTTGCTGTGCAGAAGCTCTTTCTTTTGCTGTGCAGAAGCTCTTTCTTTGCTGTGCAGAAGCTCTTTTTGTTTTAGACATGAAGTCCTTGCCCATGCCTATGGCCTGAATGGTATTGCCTAGGTTTTCTTCTAGGGTTTTTATGGTTTTAGGTCTAACATTTAAGTCTTTAATCCATCTTGAATTAATTTTTTATAAGTTGTAAGGAAGGGATCCAGTTTCAGCTTTCTACATATGGCCAGTTTTCCCAGAACCATTTATTAAATAGGGAATCCTTTCCCCATTTCTTGTTTTTGTCAGGTTTGTCAAAGATCAGATGGTTGTAGATGTGTGGTATTATTTCTGAGGCCTCTGTTTTGTTCCATTGGTCTATATCTCTTGTTTTGGTACCAGTATCATGCTGTTTGGTTACTGTATCCTTGAAGTATAATTTGAAGTCAGGTAGTATGATGCCTCCAGCTTTGTTCTTTTGGCTTAGGATTGTCTTGGCAATGAGGGCTCTTTATTGGTTCCATATGAACTTTAAAGTAGTTTTTTCCAATTCTGTAAAGGAAGTCATTGTTAGCTTGATGGGGATGGCATTGAATCTATAAATTACCTTGGGCAGTATGATCATTTTCACGATATTGATTCTTCCTATCCATGAGCATGGAATGTTTTTCCATTTGTTTGTGTCCTTTATTTCGTTAAGCAGTGGTTTGTAGTTCTCCTTGAAGAGGTCCTTCATCTCCCTTGAAAGTTGGATTCCTAGGTATTTTATTCTCTTTGTAGCAATTGTGAATGGGAGTTCACTCATGATTTGGCTCTCTGTCTATTATTGGTGTATAGGAGTGCTTGTGATTTTTGTACATTGATTTTTTATCCTGAGACTTTGCTGAAGTTGCTTATCAGCTTAAGGAGATTTGGGGCTGAGATGATGGGGTTTTCTAAATATACAATCATGTCATCTGCAAACAGGGACAATTTGACTTCCTTGTTTCCTAATTGAATATGCTTTATTTCTTTCTCTTGCCTGACTGTCCTGGCCAGAACTTCCAACACTATGTTGAATAGGAGTGGTGAGAGAGGGCATCCCTGTCTTGTGCCAGTTTTCAAAGGGAACGCTTCCAGTTTTTGCCCATTCAGTATGATATTGTCTGTGGGTCTGCCATAAATAGATCTTACTATTTTGAGATACATTCCATCAATACCTAGTTTATTGAGAGTGTTTACCATGAAGGGCTGTTGAATTTTGTTGAAGACCTTTTCTGCATCTATTGAGAAAATCATTTGTTTTTTTGTCTTTGGTTCTGTTTATATGCTGGATTATGTTTATTGATTTGTGTACATTGAACCAGCCTTGCATCCTAGGGATGAAGCCTACTTGATCTTGGTGGATAAGCTTTTTGATGTGCTACTGGATTTGGTTTGCCAGTATTTTATTGAGGATTTTTGCATTGATGTTCAACAGGGATGTTGGTCTAAATTTCTCTTTTTTTGTGTGTGTGTCTCTGAGAGGCTTTGGTATCTGGATGATGCTGACCTCATAAACTGAGTTAGGCAGCATTCCTTCTTTTTCTATTGATTGGAATAGTTTCATAAGGAATGGTACCAGCTTCTCTTTGTACCTCTGGTAGAATTTGGCTGTGAATCCATCTGGTCCTGGACTTTTTTTGGTTGGTAGGCTATTAACTATTGCCTAAATTTCAGAACCTGTTATTGGTCTATTTGGGGATTCAACTGCTTCCTGGTTTAGTATTGGGAAGGTGTATGTGTCCAGGAATTTATCCATTTCTTCTAAATTTTCCAGTTTATTTGTGTAGAGGTGTTTATAGTATTCTCTGATGGTAGTTTGTATTTCTGTGGGGTCGGTGGTGATATCCCCTTTATCATTTTTTATTGCATCTATTTGATTCTTCTCTCTTTTCTTCTTTATTAGTCTGCTAGTGGTCTATCAATTTTTTGTTGATCTTTTAAAAAAAACCAGCTCCTGGATTCATTGATTTTTTGAAAGGTTTTTTGTGTCTCTATCTCCTTCAGTTCTGCTCTAATCTTAGTTATTTCTTGCCTTCTGCTAGCTTTCGAATGTGTTTGCTCTTGCTTCTCTAGTTCTTTTAAGTGTGATGTTAGGGTGTCAATTTTAGATCTTTCCTGCTTTCTCTGGTGGGCATTTAGTGCTATAAATTTCCCTCTACACACTGCTTTAAATGTGTTCCAGAGATTCTGGTATGTTATGTCTTTGTTCTCATTGGTTTCAAAGAACATCTTTATTTCTGCCTTCATTTTGTTATGTACCCAGTAGTCATTCAGGAGCAGGTTGTTTGGTTTCTATGTAGTTGAGTGGTTTTGAGTGAATTTCTTAATCCTGAGTTCTAGTTTGATTGCACTGGGATCTGAGAGACAGTTTGTTATAATTTCTGTTCTTTTACATTTGCTGAGGAGTGCTTTACTTCCAACTATGTGGTTAATTTTGCAATAAGTGTGATGCGGTACTGAGAAGAATGTATATTCTGTTGATTTGGGGTGGAGAGTTCTATAGATGTCTACTAGGTCCACTTGGTGCAGAGCTGAGTTCAATTCCTGGATATACTTTCTGTCTTGCTGATCTAATATTGACAGTGGTGTGTTAAAGTCTCCCATTGTTATTGTGTGGGAGTCTAAGTCTCTTTGTAGGTCTCTAAAGGCTTGCTTTATGAATCTGGGTATTCCTGTATTGCGTGCCTACATATTTAGGATAGTTAGTTCTTCCTGTGGAATTGATCCCTTTACCATTATGTAATACCCTTCTTTGTCTCTTTTGATCTTTGTTGGTCTAAAGTCTGTTTTATCAGAGACTAGGATTGCAAACTCTGTTTTGTTTTGTTTTCCATTTGCTTGGTAGATCTTCCTTTATCCCTTTATTTTGAGCCTATGTGTGTCTCTGCTCATGAGATGGGTCTCCTGAATACAGCACACTGATGGGTCTTGACTCTTTATCCAATTTGCCAGTCTGTGTCTTTTAATTGGAGCATTTAGCTCATTTACATTTAAGTTTAATATTGTTATGTGTATTTGTACCTGTCATTATGATGTTAGCTGGTTATTTTGCTCATTAGTTGATGCAGTTTCTTCCTAGAATCAATGGTCTTTACATTTTGGCATGTTTTTGCAGTGGCTGGTACTGGTTGTTCCTTTCCATGTTTAGTACTTCCTTCAGGAGCTCTTCTAAGGCAGGCCTGGTGGTGACAAAATCTCTCAGCATTTGTTTGCCTGTAAAGGATTTTATTTCTCCTTCACTTATGAAGCTTAGTTTGGCTGGATATGAATTTCTGGGTTGAAAATTCTTTTCTTTAAGAATGTTGAATATTGGCCCACTCTGTCTTCTGGCTTGTAGAGTTTCTGCCGAGAGATCCGCTTTTTAGTGTGATGGGCTTCTCTTTGTGGGTAACCTGACCTTTCTCTCTGGCTGTCCTTAACATTTTTTCTTTTATTTCAACTTTGGTGAATCTGACCATTATGTGTCTTGGAGTTTCTCTTCTTGAGGAGTATCTTTGTGGCGTTCTCTATATTTCCTGAATTTGAATGTTGGCCTGCCTTGATAGGTTGGGGAAGTTCTCCTGGATAATATCCTGAAGAGTGTTTTCCAACTTGGTTCCATTCTCCCCATCACTTACACATACACCAATCAGACGTAGATTTGGTCTTTTCACATAGTCCCATGTTTCTTGGAGGCTTTGTTCATTTCTTTTTACTCTTTTTTCTCTAAACGTCTCTTCTTCCTTCATTTCATTCATTTGATCTTCAATCACTGATACCCTTTCTTCCACTTGATCAAATCAGCTACTGAAGCTTGTGCATGTGTCACGTAGTTCTCATGCCATGGTTTTCAGCTCCATCAGGTCATTTAACTCTTCCCTACACTGTTTATTCTAGTTAGCCATTCATCTAATCTTTTTTCAAGGTTTTTAGCTTCTTTGCAATGGGTTCAAACATCCTCCTTTAGCTTGGAGAAGTTTGTTATTACTGATCTTCTGAAGCTTTCTTCTCTCAACTCATCAAAGTCATTCTCTGTCCAGCTTTGTTCCATTGCTTGAGAGGAGCTGCATTATTTTGGAGGAGAAGAAGCACTCTGATTTTTAGAATTTTCCACTCTTCTGCTCTGGTTTCTCCCCATCTTTGTGGTTTTATCTACCTTTGGTCTTTGATGATGGCAACATACAGATGGGATTTTGGTGTAGATGTCCTTTCTATTTGTTACTTTTCCTTCTAACAGTCAGGACTCTCAGCTGCAGTTCTGTTGGAGTTTGCTGGAGGTCCACTCCAAACCCTGTTTGCCTGGGTATCACCAGTGGAGGCTGCAGAACAGCAAATATTGCAGAACAGCAAATGTTGCTGCCTGATTCTTCCTCTGGAAGCTTCGTCTCAGAGGGACACCTAGCTGTATGAAGTGTCAGTCAGCCCCTATTGTGAGGTGTCTCCCCATTAGGCTACTCAGGGGTTAGTGACCCACTTGAGGAGGCAGTCTTTCCATTCTCAGATTTCAAACTCCATGCTGCGAGAACTACTACTCTCTTCAAAGCTGTCAGACAGGGACATTTAAGTCTGCAGAAGTTTCTGCTGCCTTTTGTTCAGCTATGCCCTGCCCCCATAGGTGGAGTCTACAGAGGCAGGCAGGCCTCCTTGAGCTGAGGTGGGCACCACCCAGTTTGAGCTTCCAGGCTGCTTTGTTTACCTACTCAAGCCTCAGCAATGGCAGAGGCCCCTCCCCCAGCCTCACTGCCACCTTGCAGTTTGATCTCAGACTGCTATGCTAGCAATGAGCGAGGCTCCATGGGTGTGTGACCCTCCAAGTCAGGCACGGGATATAATCTCCTGGTGTGTCGTTTGTTAAGTGCATTGGAAAAGTGCAGTATTAGTGTGAGAGTGTCCCAATTTTCCAGGTACCATCTGTCATGGCTTCCCTTGGCTAGGAAAGGGAATTCCCTGACCCCTTGCACTTCCTGGGTGAGGTGATTCCTCACCCTGGTCTGTGGGCTGCACCCACTGTCCGACAAGCCCCAGTGAGATGAACCCAGTACCTCAGTTGGAAATGGAGAAATCACCCGCCTTCTGCATTGCTCACACTGGGAGCTGTAGACTGGCGCTCTTCCTATTTGGTCACCTTGGAACCTCCGTATTCATCACTTTTTTAAAAATTATGTTTTAGAAGATATTTGGTGTCTAATCTCCACCTTCAAGGTTGATTATTTCAATGGTTGCTTGTAGGATCTTTTGCTGCTTTTGGAGTCACTGTACTTTTAAAACAGTGGTAGATTAAGCACATCCTTTCTCCACACCAACCCTAAATTTTTAAATAACTTTTGGTTCAGTACCATTTTTGAGACTAGTTCCTAAGCTTTTTTCAGTATCTTTCTATTGGATTTGGGTTTAAATGGTAGATTTCTTTTCCCAAAACTATATACAAAGCATATTTTTATCTTCTAGAAGATAGAAGCAATTAATAGTCTTCAAATCCACTGTAATGTTAAGAATTAGATACTGAGTATATTTTGTCTTAAAAAGAAAAATACAAGATGAGTTTCATAAAAGTTTTACTACCATCCTTAGGAAGAAGTCAATCTATATTAATATTTAAGATATATAAAATAAACATGGTTTACTTAAACAGGTAATTCAAGATTGATTTGTACATCGGAGCAAAATCTGTTTAATGTTTGTATTTCTAGTAGCTTTACATTTTTGCAATGAGAGAAAATTTCATCCTTCAGATGAGTAGCATTGGGAGAAAACAGGTCATTGACAATATAATCTGGATCTAATAGAAAGAACTTGGAAGAAGTGAACTATTTTAGCAGCAGGACCTCATAAAAAAATGACATGCATCTTTCATTCATCAGATTTTTTTGGGGGGGACTCCATACAAACCTGTCAGCTTTCCCAGTAAGATGAAAAAATGATCCTAATTTCCCAGTAAGAACAAAAAATGATCCTAGGTGCAAGTGTTGGCTTAGTCTTTGGTCAAGTTCCTACATTAATCAACATTTCAATGGTTACCAGGCAAATTTATGCTGAAGAAGAATGCTTAGGTTTTGAGCATCTTACAACTTTGTGTCCAGCTTAAAAGATTAGAGTATCAGTCAGTCTGTGGTAGCATTTCTTTTCTATTGTTCACATACTCGGTGTTTCTTGCCCTTGGTATGCGGTGGAGCTTACTTCACTGAGCTGCTGAGGAAAAAACAGCAGTCTCTCTGAAGATAAATTCATTCTGTGGAAGCCACCCTAGAAAGTGATGGACTGTTTTGGATATTTCATGAGGGATTTTGTTTTCTTCTAATATATATTTTATTTCATGCTAATTTAGTTTTACATCTATCTTGGAAATAGCCATTTACTGGCACTTTTATTACTTTTCAATTTGTATTATTTCCCTGGTGCCACTTATTTCATATTTGACTTAATTTACCACTACATTGACTGTAAGGCCACCCCAGCATAGTCATTTACACTGTGACTGTTTTGCTGGCACATATTGTCAATATTCCTAAGCAGTTAACCTGCCAATTCTTTATATAAAACACAATAGAAATATTACACAAATATTGCTATAAGTGTACTCATACATTGTCTGTATTGAGAGAATTACAGAGAAGATTTACCAAATCCAGTTTTTTAATCACTGTCTACGAAGTAAATAAGCAATCCTTTTAGAATCTGGGGTACATGCACAGGTGTGTTATACAGGTAAATTTCATGTCATAGGGATTTGGTGTACAGATTATTTCATCACCCAGGTAATAAGCATCTTCTGATCATTAACTTTGTTTAAAAAACCCTCATATCTACTCAATAAAAAGAAGAAAACTACCAAGCTAAATTAAGTGTAACATTCTAAACTCTTAATGATCAATAATGTAATTATTAAATTGTTCAACTAAATTTACATAAAATAATTGTTTCCTTTTTCTCTTGGTTTTTCTTCCACCTACTCTCCTACATCTCCATTCTCCATATTTCATACACTTTTTTTCTTCCCCATCTGTTCTCACTCTTTACTTCAGTCTCTTCTCTTTCACTCTCCTCTACTGCTATATTTTTCTTCCTTACTTTCCCTTCACTGCCTACTTACATAAGCATCATTATTTTGATATTCATATTTACTTCCAAGACATTGAACTATTGCATATCATGTTATGCCATTCAAGGATCATTTCACAATGTTAATTATTTCTTATGGATATGGATTTTGCTGCCATAACATAAAACCTCAAGGACATCTGGTGTATATTTCTTATTACAGTCCCAGTAGTAGGGAAGGTAAATCTGTAGTTAGTATTGATTTAAAAAGATATTTCTGCTAGTTGTAATTTCATCTTCCTAGAGGTATTTTAAGATCCTCCACTACTTCCTTGTTAAATGGATTACCATATTATTAGAAAACAAGTATTTTGAACTTTTGGAACATTTACTGGTGACAAGTATGAATGTGAGAAACACAAATTTTCAAAAGTTAATGTATTTTACAAAATGCAAATATTTCATGTTTTTGATCCAGAAAATCTCTACATACATTTATATTGATCGTTCACCTTATAATAGGGTGACGTTAAACAACAAACAAACAAAAACAACAAAAAACCCAGAATCCAGAAAACACTCTCAAAAATAACATCAAGCATCTAAGTACATCTCAGCCTCATGGCTTTCTTACTATTACCTTCTCATTTTATTAATATCAGTGTTTACATTTGTCTAGAGAAAACTTACTGATTCTATAATCTAAAAAGTATATAAAATATGTTAGTTTTTGTCAGCTAATAAATGAATGTCCACTTGCTTTACATAGTTCTACCAGAGCTTTTAGCTATCTATTTTTAACCACATTTAACTACTACTCAACATAAAAATTAATCAACAAATATTTAATAAAGTTTGCCATATATGTGTGCTATATTCTTTGTTAGTCAATAAAGTCAATATCTAAAGTGTACCTCAATATGTATTTCTCTATAAAGAGTCATATTGGGAAGAGGAAAAAATATTTAAAACAAGTGAACATGGAAAATATTTATTTTCACCTTAATATATTGCAGCCTCATAATTAAGCACTTCGCTGTCAAATTAAATTCTGTAAACAGACAGAGTTGGCCTTAGATTATCTCTGATAATGATACTCCCTGTCCCTTTATATCGTATAGAATAAACTAATGCAACAGGAGAAAATTTAAGTTGAAACAAAGAGAAATTAAAAAATAATAGGGAGAGCCTTGGCAGTCCAGAGGCATTTTTGCCCATATATTTCCTTTGTATTTAAAACCTAATTTGATTCACATTGGGATTTTTAAAATTTAACTGAATCACTCATGAATACCATCAATGAATATCATTTTTTTCTTAGAATATACCAATGGAGATCCACGAATGAACATTTATGTGGAAGTAATTTATTAAGAAGCCTTTAGCAAAAATCAGAAGGAGAGTAAGAAAATTGGGGCAAGATGCTAAAACAAGCAAAGTTCTTTAAATGACAACTTTAGTTCCATCTTGCAGGGGATTTCTGGGCTAACAGTAAATACCAACTCAGAGCTGTTTTAACAGGAAAAGACGAGTGGGAATATTTGTATGCCACAAACACCTGTCAGTCACTGAGTTACAAAAGGGAAAGGAGATGCTGGCTCTCCATGGAAGAACCGGTAAATTGTGATCAGGCCGACTTAGAGCAAGACTTTGGTAAGAAGATGCAGTCACTGACTCTTAAGAGTGGAAGCATACCAGTACCCAACGTGCCTGGGAATGGTAAAGGGATCAGAAGGGATATGCATGGACTACAGTGAGCTTCAGTTTTTGCAAAGGAAAGAGTAGTCTCCAATTCTGTATTATATGAACCTTATTTTAGCTGAAGTACAGATGTCAATGATACCTTATTAAACTAGAATAAATTTCACCTTTTTTATGTGTACATGCTGATGAATTTTATCAATTAAATATAATCACTTTCACAACATTCAAGTTATAAAACACTTCCAGAAAATTAAAGTGTATCTGACTTTTTTTGGTAGTTCTTACTTCCTCTTGCCTCCTACACCTCCACTGGAGACCACTGACCTCCTTTCTGTCCCTACGGTTCTGTTTTCTATACTTGCATATAAACCATATCATAACACTTATTCTTTTGTGTTTCATTTTTTAAATATTGCATAATATGTTTGATGTTAATTCATGTTTTTTAATGTATAAATATTTTGTTTCTTTTTATTGTTGAGTAATGCCCTGTGGAATGAGATATCACAATTTATTTATTCACCAGTGAATGACTCCAACATTGTCCATTTCAAACAGAGATCTCTGAGCATTCCATTTGTTCTACATTGAGGCACTGCCCCTCACAAGAGGGCATTAGCTGTGGGGGTCTGCCGGCAGACCCTGACCTAAATGACGGATGAATAAAACGTACACTGACACACAGATATTCTGTTTTGCCAGTCGTTCAGGGTGTCTGACCACCTATACACCAAGAGAGGTTTGTCACTGAGGCCAGCCCTGAGCAGCTTGCATGCCAAGCATTTATTCAGTATACAGATAACAACAGAAGCGTTGAGTAAACACACTTGTGGATAATTAACATGGTTAAGAGAGTAGTTCTCCAAATGATTAAAGCTCAGGTTTCTGGGTCTAAAGTAAATACCATCAGGGGGCAATTTCCCTGGTCGACCTCCCCACCACCCCCCAGAGGGCCATCTAGCTTAAAGGTTAGTTAATGGAGGTAGGCTTAACAGACTTAACTGTAGAAGCCTCTATTGTCCCTAGTATTTACCCTATGACCTAATGCTCTATGGCAAGAACCGGCTGCCTTCAGCCTGCTCAATTATTATAAGCTATGTAACCTTTTAGCTTTCCAAAAAGGTGTGTGACTATTCCCTATAACTTTCCCTAATATTTCCCCTTAATATTTCTGCCAACGTCCTGAGTGAATCCCAACACTGCCTCCTTGCTAATATTGAGTAATGTCAGATGTTTTGATTTTAGCAAATCTGGTAACTGTGTAGTATTATCCCATTATAGCTTTAATTTGCATTTTCTGAATGACTAATGCTGCAAGACATATTTTTATGTGCCTCTTGGCCATTCATAAATATTCTTTTGTGAATAATCTATTCAAAATCATTTGCTAATTTTTCAGAAGAAAGTACTATTTTCCATAAAAATATTAAGTTGTCTTAGCACTGTTTATTGATATGACTATATTTGCTTATTTATTAACTTAGAATTTGGTTACATATAAATTCAGCCTATAAGTCTGAGTTTATTACTGCACTTTCTAATGTCTTTCATTGATCTGACATTACCGCTATGCACGCTGTCTTTGGTGAGTGTTACATTTTCAAATGCATTGTGTTGTTTTTGATTATTCAAAAATGGCAATTAGCATGTTTCAATTTTTTTTCAGATATTCTATATATTTACTTTTTATCTCTTTTGCTAACAATTACTTATAGATGGAGTCCCCTTTGTGACTATGAATGAATTCATTCCACTATTAGCCCTCAATCTTTCTTCAAGAAAGGAAAGATATTATCTCCATATTTCAGAAAAGGATAAAACTTTTATGTGGAAATATCTCCAGTAAAAACATCAGCTTTATCTATTTCAAATTTAGATTTTCAGTTTTTACTTATCTGTCTTGAAGATTTATTACTAGGCTTTTTAAGATTGTCGATTCTTTTTCATGAGTTTACTCTTTCCTCATTAAGACATTTTTTTTCTCTGTGTGTTAAGTCTCCTTTGAACTCAAAGTCTCTTTTGTCTGATAACAATATAGTCAATAATGTAATCCTGTTAACTTTGTATTTGTGTTTTCCGGCTTATGATTTTTTATCCTTTTACTTTATCACTATCTTTTTTATGTATTTAAATTGCTAATATTATAAACAGCATATAGATCCATCTTGCTTTTGGATTAAGACACAAAATGCACATTATTGAAGTGTACAGTTCATTTAAGTGTAAAGCAATTATTGATATTATTACATTTAACTCTACAATCATTCTTCTATATTTGTCTCACTGATTGTTATTTTTAATTTTTTGTCTCTTTCCACTTGCTTTAAGATTGGTTGAATTTACTCTAATTTTTCCATTTAATCCCCCATTGGCTTTACCACCTTGCTTGTGTGTTTGTTTAGGAGTCTTTTTTATTGGTAGATTGGCAATCAAATTAAAGTAAATCAAATTGTAATCCAGGATCCTTGGGTTTTTGGTATGCACTGTGAAAAAGTAACCACTTGCAAATGTTGTAACTTGAGTTCTCATTGTTTCAAAAAGTTCTAGGAAAAAGCTCAGCCCCAGAAAAAACAAAAACTGATTGGATCCAGAGATGCCTGAGTTGTAGATGAACTCTGGCAAACATTCCTCTTTATCTTACTAAAATCTCTGCCAAGGACGAAGCTCATGGCCATTTTCTATACCTGAGACATATATAGAACCAAGATCCATGACGGCGGCTGCCCTGCCTTTACTCCAATTCTGCATATCATGACCCAGCTAATCAGCCCAATAAAAGCCCTGTTTTCACCTTTGTTCAAGGTGACATTGCTTTGAGATCCACACCCAGTTTTCTCCTTACTTGTTGCAAGTAATAAAATCCGCTTGTTAAATCCTCATTGGTTGTGGTCACTGTACTGCCAAGCAATCAGAATCAATTTATAAATCCGTAGGAGGATAAAATACAGATATAAATCCACGGAAAGACATTTCATTAATATTAACTTACTCTGCACATACCCTGAATCATTCTTTGCTCATCTGCAGCTAAGACCCATCGTCTGCCTGGAGCCACAGGCAATCCCAGCACAGGCATTTGGAGGCTTAGTAGTCCTCCTCTCCTTTTTAATTCATTTTGTTTTTTCTCTTATTCTTTTGTCTCTATACTCTTCAACTTTTATGTTTTTCATTGACTAAACTAAGCTTTTCTTGAGCTCCGTAGGTTTGATAAAGTTGTCCTGCTGGCATGTTTTTGCCAGCTGTCATGGCTCATAGTGCAATTTAAGCCTCTGTTGCACACTGTTGTAAATCCAGGTAATGAAAGCCACAAACTTCTCACAAGCACTATGAAGCTGACATCTGTCAAGATAAATACTGTCCACTCAGCAAGGAGGAGATGGTTTAGATGGCTAGCACAGTTAACCTTGATATTTGAGAATGCTTTAGATGCTTGATTAAAGTAGGGGAGTGTTGCTTAGTGGATATTATGTAAAATGTGTAGGTTAGTATTATGTCCTTAGTAAGTAGTAGTTTAAGTTTTTAAGAACATGTTTGTATTGTGCAGGAAAAGATATTGTATTTTATTATAATAGTTATGCATATTATTTTAATAAAACACACATATATGAAAGTATAAGGAATATCACAATTATTTCTCCCATTAAAAGCCTAATGATGCTATTTATGGATACTTATATCTTTTAAAAATTTTCATATTGAACAACATATGCAAATTTGTTTTATTTTTCAGTAAAATTTATGTCATAAACGTTTCCACAGTCATCATGTAAATTTAAAATCTAAATGTTAACATAAAGTTATCCCACTGCTTTCTCTTTTTGCTGACAGAGTTCAAAGAGTGCTTTTGCGATGATGAATACAACAATGACAATAAGTACTAAAGCTGACAACTTTCTGCAGGTCAGACTATGTGCTAAATGATTAATATGCATTATCTCATTTAATCATAACACTCACCCTATCAGCTTTATCATTACATAATATCATGCATATATAATATAAATATACCTACAATGATATGGCCAATATTTTATTATTATACTTTCTAAATTTTGTAGGCAATGAGGCCAAAGATTAGAGGAGTGAAATAAAATGGTCAAGACAGTAAAGCCAGTAAGAGAAATAGCTGGCACTTGAATATAGTCTTATAAACAGCCACAGAATTATTTATTGTAATATCCCACCATACCTAGCACCATGCAAGTGATAGTGTATTGGTCCATTCTTACATTGCTATAAAGAACTATTTGGGACTGGGTCGTTTATGAAGAAAACAGGTTTCATTGACTCACAGTTGCTTATGACTGAGGAGGCCTCAGGAACCTTACAGTCATAGCCGAAGGAGAAGGGGAAGCAAGGCACAAATTTCCGTGGTGGAGCAGGAGAGAGAGAGAGTGATGGGGGAAGTGCTACACTTTCAAACAACCAGCTCTCCTAAGAACTCACTCACTATCACTAACCCAAGAACAGAGAGGGGAAAGTCTGCCCCCATGATTCAGTCACCTCCCTACAGGCCCCTCCTTCAACACTGGGAATTACAATTCCACATGAGATTTGCGTGGGGACACAGAACCAAACCAAATGAAGAGCCAAACCAAAATGAAGATACATTTTTAGTCACAACTCACAGGAAGGAGATTTTCCTGCTTTTCATCCCAATACCTTGATATATACAGAGATCACTGTAGAAACAGACGAATGCTAGTTATTATGAAAAGAAAATGGTTGATTATATAATAAAAAGACAGTCTTCAGTCATTCCCTTTGAGCATACAGAAGAAATAATAATAATAATAAAAACCTGCTTGTACCAAGGTATAAACAAAAGCTTGGAAATAACAATTCCAAAAGAATTATATTTGCTTTCTTCACCAGACAGCAAAACACTGAAGATCAAGAGCAGACAGAAGAAACACTATTGTTATAACCATGCTTTTGTTATTATTTCTTAAGAAAGAAAATACTGAAAACTGATTTTGGAAATCACCACTTATGCTTTATAGAAGTTTTCCAAATACATATATACTAATTGAGGCACACATTAAATGTATGTGAATCTTTTTTGTATACTTCTGCATATACTTTTTAGATAATTACTAAATTCATATGTCTTAACAATTCTGCTCATTTTTGTAAAGAGGTTGGGAATAAAAGAAAGACTATGCCATCAGAGTAGAAACTGAAGTGCTCTTATCTACATAGTAAAGTATCACCCTCTTATGAGAAAAAATAAGAAGTGGGGGGACAGCTAATACAGCATGCTATATTTTCTGCAAAAAGGTTAAAGAAGATGATGCAGGTATATTTGTTTAATTCCAAGTAATTTAATATTGAAATATTAACTATTGAATTTTTAAATAAAACAATACAGAAAACAAAATACATGAATTTAGTTTTCACTTTGAGACATATTTATGCTTTATATTTCTGAAAATGAAATTCAGTACAAGAATAGAAAAGTACCATGAAAAAATGTGAAAAATAAATGTAAAATTAAGCACAAATGTTAAAAAACAAATATAACTCTATTGAATTTGTAACATTGTGTTAAAGAATAAATATTTCAAGTTGCTTTAACGTAGTGCCTGACTGTGTAGGGATATAACAGAATATGCCTAAGAACAAAATGAACTACCAAGGCACTTTAAACTTCATTCAGTAGGTTGTTTGTTAGCACTAATGTTGACATTGTAATTTTTAAACTACATTAAATTTATTATTTTAACCTTTATTCAATATTTATAAATTTATTTAACATAGTTATCTGACAATGCATACTACGGGATAAAAAGAAAATAAATAAATCTATTGAGGAGATTGGGAAGTGGTTTTCTTGGTATAAAAGTGTTGAATAAAATAAACTAATAAAACTTTATTGCGAAATTTGAATAAAATACAATAGTAATCCTAGTTTAAAGTATTTATTTTATAGATACCGAATATATATTTCAGTATATTTTTAGTATATATTTCAGTATTTTCAGTACATTTTTTGTTCTGAAATACTCTAGACACAATGACCTCCCAGGAGCTACATGTCCACATAGCACCCAGATCTTGGTTTTAGAAATCACTCTCTGATATAATAAAAAGTGGATAATTGGAGAAATAGCTGTTTCTTTGGCTGATAATGGACAATACAAAAAGTGTAAAATGAACATAATGTTCTGATCAAACAATAATGTATTTGTAGTAAAAATCATAAGTGTATCAACTTGTGTGGAAAAGGGGCTTTTATCAATATAAAATATAATTTTTGTTCTTTGAATACTATACACCTTGAAATCTTCATTTGTTTTACAATACAAATAATAAATCAACCTTAATTTTGGTAATATACATTTAGTGTATCTTTCTATTACATTTATGTTTAAGTTTTTTGTATCATTTAGTTTTAAAGCCCTCTCATGTCAAAGACATAGAGCCTTTGAGGAGAGGAAGAGGGAGTGAAATTCCAGTAGAACGACAGTGCCTTTACATTAGTAGCTTTAACCTATTCATGTGCATAGTGATTTCTGGTGGGTATGAAAATATTTTATAATTTTGTTTCATGTTAATCTATCATTATTTTATTAGTTTGACTATACATGTCATTTCCTACATTTGGATATTTTGAGTTTTCTTTGCTTCATTTTGTTACAATTTGTAAAAGTATATATTTGTACTTTGAATTTTTAGCTGAATTTCCTCCACATATTTGATCACTTTAAACTTAAATTTTATAATAAAGCTGAAGCATGATCAGTTTTATTCACTTCAGCTAGGCATTAGTGTTTATTTTGTCTTCTCTTTTTCTCAAATCTTTTTCCCATTAATTAATGAACGTGTGTCCATACATCATCACACAAAAATATATTTGTTTTTACCCAGGTAGTAGTTTTTAACCAAAACACTTTTTAAAACACTCACTAGTTATTTAGAATAACTGATATATAGTGATACACACACACACACACACGCACACTAGTATTATTGCAGACTTATTCATAGTACCAAATTCTTGAAGAACATTATACAAGTGTCAATAAGTGTAATAATTGACAAAAATATAAGACACCAAGGATGGAATCTTTGCTGTCAATAGTGATATGTTTTGTCCACATGTGCACATACTTAAAAGTCTCAAAATATTTCCTAAAATGAAAAAAAATATGAAAATGAATATACAAGTTCCAAGCAAGAATATGCTTAATGATTCCCTGCCCTCTATCATAAGAAACATATTTCTCCAAATTGTATTTTTGTTATTCAATATAAAGAAAAGAATGAAGTTTACTTCATTTTATAACACAGACTATATTTCTCAATGTGAAGAGCAAACTTTTTTATATTTTGGGCTGGGAAGGGTGGCTCACGCCTGTAATCCCACCACTTTGGGAGGCAGAGGTGGGAGTCAGGAGTTAGAGACCAGCCTGACCAACACAGCGATACCCCATCTCAACTAAAAATGTAAAAATTAGCTGGGTGTGGTGGCACACGCCTGTGATCCCAGCTACTTACTCAGGAGGCTGAGGCAGGAGAATAGCTTGAACCCGGGAGGTAGAGGTCGCCAAGTGAGCCAAGACTGCGCCACTGCACTCCAGCATAGGCGACAAAGTGAGACCTTGTCTCAAAAAAAAAAAAAAAGAAAACATATATTTTGTTAAGTGTAAAAAAAAAAGCATGTTTTAAATAGTATGGTCTGTCATAAAGCAGAGCTATGATTGAAGTGTAGTGATTGTACACATTGTGAATAATTTTCAAATAACCTGTACACTTTTTCTTTCATTGTTTTTCTACTTTCCTAGGTCTTTGTTTGCAATATCTGTTTAAACCTTTGAGCAGTTTTCATTTGCCTAAGATGTGGGTTGAAGATTACAATTTACATTCCCTTTCTAGTGAAATTTTCAATGGACCTAAAATAAATTGAAGTCTTTCTAAACTTTATCACAAATTAGGAAACTTCATTTATGTTTTGACAGTACTTAACGCTAAATACAATTATGTTTCTGTCCTCCTCTATAAATTTAGACTAAGATAACATGTATCTCTACATAAATATCTTTGTAATCTAATTATTATAAGGCATTTACTCATCCTATGAATCATTATTCGTCCATTCATTATACATTATGAAAAAAATGGCCAGGCACAGTGGCTTACGCTTGTAATCCCAACACTTTGAGAGGCCAAGGCAGGCAGATAACCTGAGGTCAGGAGTTCGAGACCATCCTGACCAAGATGGAGAAACCCCATCTCTACTAAAAATACAAAATCAGCTGGGTGTGGTGGTGCATGCCTGCAATCCCAGCTACTCAGGAGGCTGAGGAGGGAGAATCGCTTGAACCGGGGAGGCAGAGGTTGTGGTGAGCCAAAATTGTGCCACTGTACTCCAGCCTGGGCAACAAGAGTGAAACTCTGTCTCAAAAAAAGAAAGAAAAAAAATGATAAATTTTATCATCACCAATAGATATGTAAGACATAGTATTTAACATATTTAAATAAATATTTTTCAACAATTAAAAAATTCATGTATTTAATTATTTTAAGTACTGTTTCTTTAAAGAAATTATACAAATTTCAGTTATATTATTAAGATAATACTAAAAATTAATATTTTTCATGATTACATTTAAATGTAAATGTAACTAGCACACTGTTGTCACATAATTTCGTTGCCAGTCTTGCAGCTGAGTATACGAATGGTAACAATGGCAAAAATGAACCTAAATTTATCTGTTTATTCAAAACTCTCTAGATATATGCTGGAAAGATCATTCCATGAGAGTTCTGGATTTTCATCAAGGTCATAACATCAACTAATTTGTAGCAATTTCCATTTACTTGAAATAAAATAAAGTAAAATACACATATCTACCTTATATTTTCAAGGCTGATGAAAATACCAGCTAAGAATTAGATAAGGAGTTAGTTAATATATTATGAAATGTCTTGCAAGTGTCAGTTATTATTTGATACACTATACTGTACCTTTTCTCTCTATTCTTTCCTTCCATTCTACATTTCCTCAATGTTTTCTGTTGTCTTAAATTTTACCCACTTAAGCTAGAAGTAAACAAAATAGTCTGGGGTTTGGTGGCTCATGCCTGTAATCCCAGCACTTTCGAAGTCTGAGGCGGATGGATCACTTTAAGGGAAGAGACCACCGCTCATATTGTCTTATGCTCAATTTCTGCCTCAAAGAAAAGGTAGGAGTTAAAGAAAAAACAGAAGTGAAATCTGTAGTCAGACAGCCCAGCATTGCCTTCCAGGTCTGGTAGTTAAAGATCGAGCCCTGACCTAACCAGTTATGTTATCTATAGATTCCAGACGTTGTATGCAAAAGCATTATGAAAATCGTTGTCCTGTTCTGTTCTGTTCTGATTACCGGTGCATGCAACCCCTAGTCATGTGGCCCCTGCTTGCTCAATCGATCACGACCCTCTCATGCAGACCCCCTTAGAACTGTAAGCTCTTAAAAGGGACAGGAATTGCTCACTTGAGTAACTCGGTTTTTGAGACATGAGTCTTGCAGACACACCTGGCCGAACAAAGCCCTTCCTTCTTTAACTTGGTGTCTGAGGGGTTTTGTCCGCAGCTCGTCCTACTACAACTTGAGGTCAGGAGTTTGAGACCAGCCTGGCCAACATGGTGAAACTCTGTCTCTATTTGAAAAAATACAAAACGTAGCTGGGCATGGTGGCAGGCACCTGTAATCCCAGCTACTTGGGAGGCTGAGGCAGGAGAATCACTTGAACCCGGGAGGTGGAGGTTGCAGTGAGCTGAGATTATGCCACTGCACTCCAGCCTGGGCAACGAGAGCCAGACACTGAAAAAACAAACAAACAAACAAATTTCTACCTACATGTAAACCAAAAACAAAAAATCAGTGCCAGGGACTTGGTGGTGGTGGTGGTGATGTTTTTTCTCTAGTAATAGACACAGTGCTTGATTAACAGTAACTTCTTAATTAATACTGTATTTGACTAGAAACCAATAGGCCTCTATAGGCCTTGTTTATAGTGAAATTGACTTTGCAAAAAAATATTATTAATGAGAAAAATTACATTAGTAAACTAAGCTAGCACAACCACCATTTTGCCTTTCCCTTGATTAATCCTAGGCTACTGGGCCAAACCAACCTTGGAAGTCATTCAGACTATAGTTTAAATGAGAATAGGCCTTGCCCAAAACTCCACAGCTTTTGTAAAGCTAATGGGAGGGCATCAGGCTGGGGAGAGGAGAGGAAACGGAACGCTGCCAAGGCGCAGACAAAGACAATTGTCAGGCATTATTCTGGAGGGTTATAAGATGTGCTACTTCCCCAATTGCTCTTGGAAAACCTTTTCAGGTTTTTGCATGTCTGCCAGGGCTGCACTTTGAAGGCTCCACCTGGTCCTGCCAACTTAGCTCCTATGTCCCCACCCAGAAGAGATTCAGCTCACAGGAAGACAGTTCCCACCCTCTATGATTTTATCTCCAGCCCAATCAATCAGCAGCAAACAGCTGGTCACTGCCACCCCTTCCCCCAAACTGCCTTTAAAAATCCTCCAACCTATAAGCTTTGCTTGAAATGATCTGAGTAACAACGCCAATCTCCCACGTGACGTGGCTGGCCTAATGTCTATAAAACTCTTTCTTTACTAGGATGCTGTGGTCTCTTTTTATGCAGCGGGCAGGAAGAACCTTTTGGGCAGTTACAATAGTCCACATTTCTATGCAGGGTGTTAAAAATCAGCATTCAAAAACACAAACGACTTAATCAACCTGTAATGAACGCTTATTGTGTGTCATAAATTATTCTAAGCCTTTGGTACTGATGGTAAGTAGTAGAGTCAAGATTCAAACAAGCAATTTGATTCAGAACCAGTTCTCTCTTTTTTTGTTTGTTTCCAGTTTTAATCAAAGCTTTTATATAAGATTACTTCCTGCATCTTCTCAATTGTTTCTTCCTTGTATTTGCCCTTTTCCTTTCCTACTTCGTGAGATTTGGCTTTCCGTTCAAGGATCTTTTTGCAGTCTTTGTCCAGTATTAGCCTAGGGATAACCACCTTGCTGGGGCGAATGCCTACGTGGACAGTTGTGCCATTAGCCTTTTCCCGCTGCACCCGTTCAATGTAGGTAACATATTTCTTCCTGTAAACCTGGACTACTTTGCCCATTTGCTGACCTTTATAGTGTCCTCGTACAACCTGAACTTCATCATCCTTTTGGATGGGCATGGATCACACGTTGTACTTCTGTCTCAGCTCTTTGGAAAGAAGAGAAGACATAATCTTCCTGCGAATGTGGGAAGGTACATTGAAATGCCTTTTGCAATTCTTGCTTCGGTTGGAAGTCACAAAGGGATTAAACTTCATTTTGTCCGCTCCCGCTTGGGTGATGGCCGCAAAAGGGAAGAGAGCTCAGAATCAGTTCTTAACCACTGCACAGTGCTGCTCTCTAATCTTAATTAATGGAGTGAAAATACATTTTATGGAACCACACTAATCTATGAAAATAGCCTGCCTAGTCGGTAAATTTTTATCTAAATTCTAAAGAAAACAAGAAGACAAAGATGAATATAGGTTTTGCAAATCACCTGTGGGTTTGTGAGGGTAAGTTCTACAAAGCGTAGGGACAACAGACACATTTATTTAAAGACAAGGTGTGTTGCAGTAGGTACATAGGAAGGCATGAGCAGGGCAGGAGAGGGCTTCCCCCACCACCCAGAATGTCAGATGAGCATCAATTGATGGTCAGGCAGCTGTTAACTGTTTCTCTAAAATAATCATTGGTCACAGTCAGTGCCAGAGAACGGCAGTCTCCCTGTCAATAGGAAAAACCTGAAAGTGTTGATCAGCAGCTTCCTATTGGGAAGCTCAGCAGCTAAGCAGTTGAGCAAGAAGCAAAATGGCAGAGTTTAACTGGTGTATGACCTCCGGGGGACATTCAGCTGGTGAGGGAACTCCTCAGGTGAGCATGAGTACAACTCCAACAGGTACACTGTGCATCCTCCCCTCTCCAGTGCTAGGCAGGCACTGCACCTGCAGGAAGCCCTCCCCCATGGAAGAATCAGGGAAAACGTAGGTCAAGACCCCGGAAGCATGCTAGTGTATAAAACTGCAAGTCAAAAGGTCAAACTGTGTACTCCATCTCTCAAGTTGGCCACTTGACCCTCTTCCAAGTGTACTTTCCTTTCTTTCACTCCTGCTCTAAAGCTTTTTAATAAACTTTCACTCACTCCTGCTCTAAAACGTGCCTCGGTCTCTCCTTCTCCCTTATGTCCTTCAAATTCTTTCTTCTGAGGAGGCAAGAATGAGGTTGCTGGAGACCTGCTGGTAACATATTTCGGTGCCATGTAACTCTAATACTTTCCACTGCTACCAGATGTATATTAATGATGGAGGGAAACTGATGCAGAATTTAGAAAAATAAACCAAGAGAGGAGCTCAACTTTGATTTAAAATGTAGTATTGTCTTAAAGAAAAGAAAAATTCTGTAAACTTTCTGTGAGGAGAAAGGACTTTGGTTTAAGGATTGTCTAGAGCAAACCTTTGTGAAATCAGGCACATTTCTTATAATCTTGGGATTTCAATTCTCACATTTATAAAATAAGAATGATAATAACTCCTTCGTTAATTATTTCTAAGGATTAAGGAGTAACTGCACGTAAAATGTGTACCCACTTGGCAAAAACTAAATATGCACTAAAAATGATAGTCTTCATTAAAGAAAAAAAAAAAAAAAAACTTTCATTGGTGTACTGAGAGAATAAAATAGTAAATCATCCTGAAAAGAAATTCAAATGTTGTTCCAAAAACAACCAAAGCTCATTTCTTTCTTATGTAACAATTCCAAAGAGAGCTCCCTTTAAGAAAGCTCTCTGCTCTGGGAGTTTATTAAGGGACCTAAGTTCTTTCTTTGATATGACTCCACCATTCCATAGATTCTTCTCATCATCCAGGTTACAGCTGCCATGAAAGAGCGAGTGTATGAAAAAGACACACCCACTCTGGTAAGAGCCCTGGAATAAAAGTGGTTCAAACCATTTTTGCTTACTTTCAATTGAGCAGAATTAGTTGCATGTCCCTCGGTAAGAGGCTGAGTATACAACCATGATTCTCTTTCTTATTTTAGCTGCAGTTACAATGTGAGGTTCCAGTCTGGCTCACAATCACCCCATACTACATGCCTACTGTCCCGATCCTGTGCCATGTCTTTTTCTGATTTTTGCCTGTGATGTCCCAGTAACACACAAACACAATTTGGAAGTGCAGGAACATTAAGAGGAGCAGGAAGGGCATAATATGCCATCGGAGTGAATGGAAAAATTCTCCAGCTTTAGTTCTTGAGAGAGACCGTACTGAGAGGATTTCTGTATTTGTCTTAAAAGACCCCATGGCAGCAACTCTAGAGCATCCTTATGTTGAGACTCCTCCTAACTTGTCTCTCTCTCTCTCCCCTCCATTGCCATGCTTCTTGCAATCGGTTCTCAAGTAAACTATCTGCACACAATTATTTCTCTAAGGCTCTGCTTTTGGAAAAACCCAAGTCACAATTTTTCACCATTTATTTATAAAGAGTCAACTGTATTTTCAAACCTTGTCCTCCTAGTAAAGGCATTTATCTTGAACAAGAGAAAATGAAAGATGCATTAACTGTATCTATCTTGATCTAATTAATTAATTTATATAATTTTATACCAACTTAGATTTATCATTGTCTTTTAAACTATGACAATAGTGGATTCTTGAACACTTTATTTATGAGAATTTATAAATTTTCATTACTCTCCTACACCAATAAACGAGTATGAAAACTTATCCAGTGGATTATTTTGCTTTTGAGTTTTTTCTTATTAACAGAGATGTTAAGAAAATAGTAAGTGATATGTGCTCATTTTAATAATATTACATTTCTAGAGTCATTTCTAGCTTCATGTCAGAGTCCATAACAATAACAAATATGATAATAAAAGAAAACCATCATGCTGATGCATACTTGGGTTAAAGTGAGAAACTAAAGCACAAAATCAATACAACAAGTGTTTGTTAAAAGTTGATATTCCTGGGAGACACTACACCTCTATAAGGATGAAGTGTGTGGTGGCAAACCCAATTAACACATATTGAGACACATTCTATTAATTTCAGTGCTACTGCAATATCCAAGGTGGAGATGTTGTCAAAAGGGAGTTATTTTCAAGTTTGCATGTATCTATTAGATTCCTGCAAAACAACATGAATTTTCACAAAAATATAGATCAGCTCCCCTTTCAAATCATTGTTCCTGGAGTGTCTTAGCAGGAATTATGCCAATTTTCATAGCAAGACCAATTTCTTCTTGATGAATCATTTGTCTACATAGTAAGCCCTGCCAAACTATGAAAAAAATAATTACTTGTGGATAGGAAATATTCAACTGTAAATTACTTTGATTTCCCTTTACCTAAATTCAGTGTTCTAATTCCTTAATTCTCATTGCATTGTATTATTACTGTTTCTATTTTAGCATCTCATACAAGCTATAACTTTATTGCAAAAATATTAAATAAGCAAGTGTGTAGACACACACAGACACACAAACTACACACTCAAACATTTGTAAATCAGTAAATCATTGGCTTTGCTTATCTTACAATTATTAGCTTGCAAACACAAAGCAATGAAAAAAATTCTATACTCTTTTAAAATGTGTAAAATTAGGCAGAAACATTAAGTAGGACATCTACCAAGTTCTTAAGTGCATACACTTTTATACCACCATTGCATTTGGTTGTGTTTCTAGTCTAAATCTAAAATTATCTGACATGACCAGGCATGGTGGCTCAGGCCAGGAGCGGTGGCTCATGTCTGTAATTCCAACACTTTGCAGGCCAAGGTGGGTGGATCACTTGAAGTCAGGAGTTCGAGACCAACCTGGCCAACATGGTGAAACCCCACATCTACCAAAAACACAAAAATTAACTGGGTGTGGTGGTGGGTGCCTGTGGTCCCAGCTACTTGGGAGGCTGAGGCTGGAGAATTGCTTGAACCTGAGAGGTAGAGGTTGCAGTGAGCCAACATCACGTCATTGCATGCCAGCCTGAGTCACAGAGCAAGACTCTGTCTCAAAATAAATTAAAATTAAAATTAAAATAATTTGATGTTAATATATTTTCCACAAAATCCTATTATCCGTGAACACTCCTAAGTCTGCACATTGTTTTAGCAATACTATTCGATATTTTAAAGGTTCATTTTGGTATCAGGTTCTGAAACAGGAACAGGAGTGAGAAGAATAACAGCTTTGCATTCATCCCAAATCTGAATGGGTTTGTGGAATTAACTTTCTGAAGCAGGTGTTTCTGAACAAGAAGTATCATTGGGAGACATTCAATTTCTCTCAGCATTGGGGATATATTATAATGTAGGCAATGACTGTTTTTGTTTTCACTATCCGTAAATACAGAAACAACCTCCCTGTTCTTGAACTTCCATTGCTTTGAAACTCAAACAAACAAACAACCACAAATGCCTTCAAGCCCTTTTACCTCTATTTCAGCTTTTGCTGCGCACTGCAGAGGATTTACCTGGCTCATTTCCTCAGTTATCCTATGGATCCTCCAAATCAAAAGATTCAGGAGTGAGAATTTTCTTCTTTATGGACATAAAGGTAAATTATATGTGGAACCATGAGGAGAGTATTTTCCATTATCAGCCCAGGTATTTATAAATAAAATTTTAGCTATGGCGTCATGGACTTCATACACAAATTTTAAAAATTCTTTTACTATTGTTTTTACTCCTTAAAGAGTATTAAAGTAAGAAAACCAAACACCGCATGTTCTCCCTCATAGGTGGGAATTGAACAATGAGAACACTTGGACACAGGGTGGGGAACATCACAAACCGGGGCCTGTCATGGGGTGGGAAGAGTGAGGAGGGATAGCATTAGGAGACACACCTAATGTAAATGACGAGTTAACGGGGTGCAGCAAACCAACATGGCACATGTATACATATGTAACAAACCTTCACATTGTGCACATATACCCTAGAACTTAAAGTATAATTAAGAATAAATAAACAAAAATTTTAAAAAAGAGTATTAAAGTAAGAGCCAAATAATCTTGCTTTTGTAACAATCATAAAAGGAGGAATATCAGTTTTCCAGAACTCGATATGTTCCTTAATATCAAAGCTTTATAGGCATAATTTGCAAATCCACATCTGGGACACCTCTCTAGATTTATCCTTGCTTTGCCTTCAAGTTAGAGAGAACAGTTAGGTCACAGAATGCTAATCTTATCATAAACTAGTACCAAATCTTTAGTTAAGGAGGGACTATTCCTTAGAATTTCATGAAATATATGTTTTATCATTGTTTATTTATCATTAAAGAAATTGCTATTTTCAACCACACAAACACACCCATAGAGGTAAGTGTTGCAATTTTACAACTATATGGGTCCATTTACTGTCTTTCATTTGCTTAACAATTGAGTGTTGAACACTTGTTATATTCAAAACACTTTCTAGGTGTTTTGCATATATCAGAGAACAAAATAGACACGTTTCCTGCTCTCAAAGAAATTAAATTTTAGAGGAGAGGCAGTAATCAATGAATAAAATGAAGAAAGCAAATTATTTGCTATGTAAGAAGAGGGTAGGTGATAAGTTAAACAATACTCGTACATCAGGACAAATGGGTGGCTGTGTCTGTAATGATGTTATCATTTAAACGAGACTTCTCTAAGAAGCTGACATTTGGTAAGAACTTAAAGGAGGCATATCCATCCGGAAATAGAAGAGTATTCAGATTTCGCAAAGGATTTAAGTTAGGAACATGCCTGTTGTGATTGATACTCTCAAAGAAGATGGATATAGCTGCAGAGGAATGGGAGAAGTCTGCTGGGGTGGGGGGAATGAATAGCAAGAAATAAAGTAGCCAAGTCATAAGGATCCTTAGAGAATATTTTAAGGCCTCTGTCATTACTTTAAATAGTGCAAGCAGACATTGCAAAGATTTAAGCAAAGGGGCGACAGAATATAACATATATTCAAAGGATCATACTGGTTGCCATATGAGAATATGAGGGCAAGGATAAAATTATTTTAAATTGTAATTTTCGTAAAAGAAAGAGGAATTTTAAACGTCATTCTAAAAAGTATTTTTTACTTCTTAGATGGATTTAAGTCTAGAATGTTGATCCCAGAATGAATAATATAATAGTAAATATTTATTTGTACCTATAATTACAATGAAAAATTATGTATCCATACACATGAAGTTATAAGGTATTTTTTTAAATAGACATTTAGCTTATAGTATTGTCATTCATCTCAATGAATGCCAAATAAAAGCAAAACATCATATTTGGCTTTCTGTATTATTATTTTACCTATTTTTTATTCTGTACAATTCAAAGTTATTGTTATACACTCTGTAAGTTTTGACAGCACAGTATTCAAAAACTATAGGCCAAATTAAGACACAGAACACTTCCTTAATGGCCCTCTATAACAGTTCCATGCTCTCTGTAGTCATTTACACTTACTCCAAATCACTCATTTATTCTCCACTGTCATACTTTTGTCTTTTGATGAACATCACAGAAATAGAGCCATGTAATACCTATGGGCTTGAGCCTGGCATGTTTCACACAGCATAGTGGATCTGAGATTTATTCATGCTGTGTGTGTCAGTTCATTTTGTTACATTGCTGACTGGTATTTCACTGTATGGATGTTACATAATTTGTTTTTCATTTACCTGTTAAAGAACATTTGTCATGTTTTCACTTTTGAGTTATGACAAACAAAAATGTTATAAACATCTATGACCAGATTTTTTTGTGAACAAATTTTTTTGGTGAATATTTATTTATTTATTTATTTATTATTATACTTTAAGGTCTAGGGTACATGTGCACAACGTGCAGGTTTGTTACATATGTATACATGTGCCATGCTGGTGTGCTGCACTCATTAACTCGTTGATGCACCCATTAACTCGTGCGAATATTTTTCAATACATAGAATTGGAATTGCTGGTCATGTAAGGGTATGTGTGACAATTCCCAAACTGCCAACTGTTTTCCATCACCTTCTATCCCTACCAACAATGTAAGAAGTTTCATATTACTCTACATTCCAGCGGGCACTCATTACTGTCAGTTTAATTAATTAATTAATTTTTCAGTGTGGCGCTGTGATTTTAATTTGCATATTTCTAACAACTAATTATCTTAAGAATCATTATTTAAATGTAATAAAGGTATGCAGTTTATTTTCCAACTGTATACATTTTTTGATAAGGTGTTTATTCAAATCTTTTGTTCATTTTTTTAGTTGTTTGACTGCATTCTTGTTGTTTAGTTTTGAGAGTTTTTATATATTCTGGACATAGATCATTTTTTATGTAAATGGTTTCAAAAATATTCTTCTGATTTGCAGCTTGTCTGTTCATTCCCTTAGTAATATTTTTATAGAGCAAAGTTTTAAATTTGTATGGTCTATTGCTTTTTCTCATATGGTTTTTCCTTTTTCTGTTCTATCTAAGAATCTGTTGAGTAACCCATGTTTACAAATACATTATCTTAGGCGTTCGTATAAAAGTTTTGTAGTTTTACATTTCACATTTAGATGTGCGTGTATTTTTTTATATGGTTATTTATAAAAAGATAATTATTCCAGTACAATTTTATTAAAGACCAGCTTTTCCCCAGTGAGTATATTTGAAGCTTTCTAAAAATAAATTGCAACACAGATTAAAAAAGAAAAAGAAAAAGATTGCTCTCACTGGCCAAATGACCATGCAACGGGTAGCCTGGAAAAATAGGAAAGGTTGAATAATACTGATTTTGCTCTAGCCAAACACTATAGAAAAATAGTAGGCTTTGTTCCATACACACAGGAAAAGGCTAAATGGGAATACTAGAAGTCCACTCTCATGAGACAGTAATGAGGCTCCACATACCACCGCAGGGGTAATGCCAGAAAAGGCCAAATAGGGAGCCAGGACTTTCATCATCAACAGCTAATAACAGGACTTCCCTCCCCCTATGCTGCTGTTTATTGGAGACCACGTGGGCAGCTTAGACACCTACCCTCATCTAGCAGCAATAAGGCATCCTTGCCGCTCTGTGCTGGGTATCGCAGAGGAGTCCCAGTGGATAGCTAGGACTTTCAAAATCACCTGGTAACAAGTTGTAACAAAGCCACTCCAACCACAGTGTTAGTGAAGACCATGTGAGGAGCTGACACTTCCAGCCCAGGCTATCAGTAATAAGGAGCTCCCTCTCAAGTGTCAAAGGAGGCCCCCTGGAAGGGATGAGCCATCCATTCTTCTCCTGCCACAGCATTGTCAGAGGAAGCCAATTAAAACAGAATATTTAAATAAGATTGAAAACATAATAACATGATATGAAAATATTCATGATTTAATAGAAAATCATTTACCATACCAAAAACCAGGAAGATTTCAAACTAAATAAAAAAAATTAAAATACAGATAATAGATGCCAACACTGAGATAACACAGATATCAGAATTACCCAACTAGTATTTTAAATCAGTGATGGTAAAAATGCTTCAGTCAACAGTTTTGAACATACTTGAAATGAAATAAAAAAAAATAAAGACTTAACAAAGAAATAGAATTTCTCAACAACAACAAAAATTTAAAGAAGGAGAATAAAATGGAAAATTTATAACTGCAATAGTACACAATATCAAAAGTAAAATCTCAGCGAAGGACCACAATATTGCTAAGATGTATGGAAAAAGGAAAGAATTAATGAATTGAAAGAGGACAATTAAAAATACACATTATAAATAAAAGTTAGACTGAAAAAAATAAATAGAGCATTACAGACCTGTCTGTCACAAAAGATCTAATATTCATGTTATCAGAATTTCAAAAGTAAAGAAGAAAGAAGTGGAAACTGAAAAATTACTTGAAGATATAATGGCTGAGAACTCTAAAACATCTGTCAAGACATAAACTTACAGCTTGAAGAAGCTGAAAGAACTGCAAAAATGTTAAATACAAAGACATCTATGCCAAAATCATCTTAATCACACTTCTTACAACTAAAGACAAAGAAAAAGAAAACAATCTTGAAAGCAGCCAGAATAAAAGTAACATCATACTTTGGGGAAAATATTATCTGAATGACAGGTTTTTCACAGAAGCCGTGGAGGCCAGAAGAAAGCAGCACTCTCGTTTTGATGATGAAAGAAAAGAACTGCAAATCCACAATCCCACATCTAGGGAAAATATCATTTGAGAATAAAGAGAAGTAAAAAAATTCTCAGAAGAAGAAAAAAAAAGAAGTTGTCATCAGCAGATTTATCCTAAAGAATAACTAACAGAAATTCACTCAGTAAAAAAGAAACGTTAAGGGAAGGAATGATATGACATCGGATTAGAACAAAATACTTGGTAAGCAAAAGTTAGGGAAAAATACAGTAAGTTTTCTTACCCTTTATATGTTTTTTAAATTAGGTTTGATGGTTAAAGCAAAAATTATAATACTAACTGATACGGTTTAAATGTATGTACAGAAAATATTTAAGTCTATTAAATTATAAGCAGAGAGAATAAAGGAATGTAAAGAGAAGTAAGGTTTATATGTTCTGCTTAAATTTCATTACCTAAATTTCACAGAGGTTAGAAGATACATATAAACTGTGTAATTTTGAATTATTGCATAAAGGAAACCTGCAATTTGAATTAATTTGGAGATAATAAGTTAAAAGAGCATAGACAAATATATGATTATTTTCATATACCCTTTGGAATGGTTAATTTTATTGTCAACCTGACTAAGCCACAGTGCCCAGATATTTAGTAAACATTATCCTGGATAGTTCTATGGTAGTGTTTTTGGATAAGATTAACATTTAAATTGGCAGAGTGTGAGTAAAGCAGAGTGCCCTCCATAATGTGTGGGCTTCATTCAATCAGTTGAAGGCCTTATCTGACCTCTCATAAGCAAGAAGGCATTCTTTCAGGAAACTGCTTTGGACTCCAGTGAAGCTCTTCCAGGAGTCTCTAGGCTGCAGGCCAACACTATCAGATTTTCAGATTTTAGAATCTCCAAGCTTCTGCAATTGCATGAGCCAATTCCTGTCTATCTTTCTGTTTCTGTCGCTCTTTGTCTGTGTCTCTGCCTTTGTCTATCTCTTTGTCTCAGCATCTGTCTCCATTTCTATCTGTGTGTGTGTGTGTGTGTGTGTGTGTGGGTGGGTGGGTGGGTGAGAGAGACAAATACACCCCTTGATGATTTTATGTCTAGTTCTATTAACTGTTGACAAAGGGGTGTTGAAGTTTTTCAACTACAATTTTAAATATGCTTCCATTTCACTTTTATCTATTTTGATTTATATATGTTACATCTCTGTTGTTTGGTGCATACACATTTACAATTGATATACAATCTTAGTGTATTGGCTCTTTAACCATTATAAAATGATATGTAAATACTTTCTGCTTCTCTCTACATGTTACCTTATTCTAGAGTGACTCAGGACATCTACAGGTTCCATTTCTGAGGTACCTACTATGATATGTCATATCTTAGACTACAACAAAAGAATTTCACCCAATTTAAATAATTACAATTATAGAGTCTCTTCTCAAAATAAAATGTAACAAAACTAGAAATAAATAACACTTTTTCTTAATTCTGAAGAATCAGAAAAAAACAGATTTTAAAAAGAATTATGAGTCAAAAAGGAATCAAGAAACACATTTAACTGAATAAAAATGAAAATGTAACATATTAATAGTTTCAGAACATAGCTAAAACACTAACGAGTGGTCAACTTGTAACACTAAATGTGTGCGTTAGAAATAAGACACCTCAAATAACTACTCTCAATTACCACCTCAAGAATCTAGAAAAAGAAAAGTAAAATAAACCCAAAGCTAGCTGAATGAAAGAAATAATAAACATAAAAGCAGAAATCAATGAGATTGAAGACAGAAAACCAATAGAGAAACTCAGTAATACAAACAGCTGGTAATTTGAAAATAAAAAAAAAAACTGATAGAATTTTAGTAACACTAATAAAGAAAGAGAAAACACAGATTGCTAATATTAGGAATGAAAGAGGACATGTCACTAGAAACCCTGCAGATATGACAAAGATAAGAAGAGAATATTATGAAAAACTCTACAAACATAAATTTGATGTTTTAGATGAATTGGACCAGTTACCCATAAAACCAAACTACTGGAACTCACTAAATATAAAATACATAATTTAAATATTACATAAACACAGTTCAAAAAGTAAACAAAACAAAAACCCCAGAGGAATATTCCTCATAAATACAGAAGAAAAGAATTTTGTAACATTAGCTAATAGAAATCAACATTATATAAACAGAATTATACACCATGAACAAGTGAGTTATTTTAGAGATGTAAGACTTCCAATATTTGCAAAGCAATTAATTTAATCTACCACATTAACAAACTAAAGAAAGAAAATCAGATGATCATATCAATTAATGAAGAAAAAGCGTTCAACAAAATTCAACATACATTCATGACAGAAACCAAAAACATAGGAAGAGAGGAGCATTCACTCAAAGATGAGGAACAAAGAAAGCATGTCCATTCTCTCATTCAAAACAAGCATGCCCACTCTTATTCAAAATCGTGCTGGATTTTTTTGCCAGTGCAATATAGCAAGAAAAGTAAATAAAAAACACACAGTGCAGTGAGCCGAGATTGTGCCACTGCACTCCAGGCTGGGCAACAGAGTGAGACTGTCTCAAAAAAAAAAAAAAAAGATCAGAAAGACAGAAACAAAAGTCTCTATTTGTAGATTACATGATAGTCTATGGAGACAATAATCAGAAATCTCTAAAAAGAAAAAAGAAAACTTAGAAATGTCAACTAAGTTCAAAAAATTGGAAGATAAAACATAAAAAATCAACTGTATATCTATATACTATCAATGACGAAGTGGACAATAAAATTAATAATTTGCATTTACAATTATAATTACAATTACTTCAAAGACAATGAAATATATGTGTAAAACTAACAGAATATGTATAGTGTCTGTATGCCAAAAAATATGCAACAACAATGAAGGAAATCAGAGAAGATTTAGATAAAAGAGATGCATTGTTTACGAATTGGAAAACTCAAAAGCATAAATATGTCAGTTGTCTCAAATTAGTACCTAGGTTTAACATGATTTATATATAAATTTCTACAATATTTTTATGTGTATATAGATGAAGTTATTCTAAAATGTATACAAAAAGGTCAAGAAACTAAAAAAAAATTGAAAAAGATGTGAATAATGAGTCTATCCAATTAAAAAACTTATTATGTAGCCACAGGAATCAAGACTGTGTAATATTGTGGGAAGGACAGGCACAATTTAATGGAGCAGAATAGGAAACCCAGAAAGAATAAACTATTAACAAATGTTTTTAAAGCAATTGAACAACCATAGAAAAAGCAAACAAAAACAATCTCTCAACCTAAACATTATACCTAATAAGAAAATTAATTCAAAAATGGATTATAAACTTACATGTTAACTTTAAATTACAAAACATTAGGAAAAATAAATCTCGGGAAAATGTCTGACAGGCATTATGCTAAGCAAAAGTTCTTTAAACCTGACAACAACAGCAAAGGAAATATTCATAATTTGAGCTTCATCTAAATTAAAAACTTGGCTCTGTGAAAGACTTACCTTCCTAATTTTTACAAAAAAGAAAAAAAAAAATGAAACCATGGGCAAATCCTTGGAATCTAGGCATGATCAGAGTTATTATACTTGGTGTCAAACTCAGAACCCATAGATACAAAATTTATAAATTGTACCTGATCAAAATTAAATTTTTTGGGAGTCATGTGAAAGGCTCTATTAAGGTAATGATAAGACAAGCTGCAAACTGTGAAAAAATATTTGAAAATTACATATTCAACAAAAACTAACATGTAGAATATATAAAGAACTCTCCAAAATAAACATTTTTTAAAAAGAATCAGCAATTGGACTAGAAATGGGAAGGAACAGACATTTCACTGAATAGATTATACAGATGGCAAACGAGCACATGAAAAGATGTTTAACATCATTAGCTGTTAGGAAACTATAAATTACAACCACAATGAGATACCATGACACATCCATCAGAATGGCTAAAATTAAAAATTAAAAATATATACCAACACCAATTGCTGGAGATGATTCAGAGAAACTGGATTACTAAATCATTGCTGTTAGGAATTTAAAATTACATGGCCACTTTGGAAAAGTTTGATACTTTTTACAAAATTAAACATGGCAACTATCATGAACAATGATTTTGCTCTTGGGAATTTATCCCAGAAAAACTACAAACAAACGAACAAAAAAACCCAAAATTTATTTTCATACAAAAACCTTTACATGAATGTTTACAACATTCATCATGGCCCAAAATGGAAGCAATTACAATGTACCAAATGTGAATGGCTAACCTACCAGTGGTACATCCATATACAAAATAGCACTTAGCAATAAAAAGGAAGAAACTACTAATAAAAGTAACAACCCAGATAAGTTTCTAGAGAATGCTGAGTGAAAAGAAGCCAATCCTAAATGTTTGCATACAATATGATTCTATTTAGATAGCATTGTAAAATGACAACATTTAACAGGTGGAGAAATCGATAGTGTCACCAATGGTTAAGGTGACAGGGTGAGGATGCAAGGGAAGTAGGTGCTGCTACAAAAGGGCAACATGAGGAGTGCTTGTGTGGTAGAAACATTCCATATCTTGATTGTGTCAATGTTAATAATCTAGTTGGATACTGTACCACAATTTTATATGATGTTACCATTAGAGATAACTGGATAAAAGATACACAGGGTCTCTCTGTACTACTTATTTGTTATAATCTATATGATTTGTGACTCTAAAATCATTTCAAAGTTAAAAGTTAAGGATAAATAGCCTGGCTGGGTGGTGGCTCACACCTGTAATTTCAGCACTTTGAGAGGCTGAGGTGGGTGGATCACCTGAGGTCAGGAGTTTGAGATCAGTCTGGCCAACATGGTGAAACCCCATCTCTACCAAAAATACAAAAATTAGCTGGATGCCGTGTCACACAGGCCCCAGATACTCAGGAGTCTGAGGCAGGAGAATCACTTCAACCGGGGAGGCAGAAGTTGCAGTGAGCCGAGATCATGCCACTGCACTCCAGCCTGGGCAACAGAGCAAGACTCTGTAATAAAGTAAAATAAAATAAAATATAAATAAATAAATAAATAAATTACCCATATATATGTGGTTCTGTTTTTGGATTCTATTTTCTACTCCACTGATCTGTATGTCTAAACTTTCACTATTATCATACTGTGTAGCAAGTCCTTACTTTATCTGTATCTTTATAATAAATCTTAAAATCAGGTAACATGAGTCCTCCCATTGTGTTCTTCTCTTTAATACAAAAGCAAAGGATTTGAGATTTTCTCCTATTTGTAAGCCAAATATTTTAACTTGTTACATTTTCATATTTGCTGGCAAAAGACATGGTTATGTGGGACAGGGAAAATGGACTGGATTGCACAGAACTCAACAGGCAGCACGAGTTTCAGATTTGCTTGTTTACCTTTTCCCTACAGTTCCCTGGGGATAAGGCAGAAGCAGGTCCAGAGAGATGCCCTACAGGCAGTGGGATTGCTCCAGAGGCAGTCGGTTTGCTCCACAGATAAGGAAACTTGAGTTTATTAAACTGACAATCTCATAAGGGTTTTGCTAGTCAATCCGTGTTAGCTCTGGAGGGGATAAAGATTGTGGACGCTATCTCTATCTTCTAAGACTGTGTGTTATACAAACAACCTTGAGAAGATACTCTGGAACAAAAGCTGACACAAGTCATACAGAAATGCAGGAAATCATGGTAAATTATCTCCCAACAGTATTTACATTTTTTTCGACATCTCAGCTTCTGGCAAATTTTCCTACAAATGACCTTCTGACAGTTTTTTAAATTAATCTAACCAAATAGGGATGTGAACAAATTTATTCAATTCATCTTATGCAGTATTAAATTGAAGCTGCTATCAGTAGGACTGAAAGCAGAGAAATGAGGCCAACCTGCAGTATTGACTTTAGCCATTCTCCCAGTGTCTCAACTCTCATCCCCTAAACAGTAAATGATTAGAATACTGGGGGCTTTCACTTAAGCTTTTTGTATCAACTTACGCATTTTGTCCATGGCATTTATCCAGGTAGGGCAGAATGTTCTAATGTTTACAGACTCCACTTTGCCACTTAAAAAGGAAGTTTAGAGCATTTCCGTCATTTTCAATAATGCTGGCCGCTAACTGAATCCAATTTGGATGCTTTTAAGGGTTGAGTTGGTGTTTTCTTAAACATGTAAGGTTTCACCGTATTTTCAAGAGAGGCAAGTTAATGCTGGGCTTTCACACAAGAAGTACAATACCCAGAACGCAAATGGTATTCCGGGAAAGAAAGTATTCACAATTGTTGTGCTCCCCAAGTAAATAAGTGAGTCCTCAGTCATAAATAATTCTGAAAAGCAAAGATTATCATTTTTCTTTCTCTCCTCTGTACCTCCTGGAATCGAACGTGTTCCCATCCCGGGACCCAAGTTATTGCCCTCCTTTAAACCCTCAGATTTGTGGTGTGCCATTCTAGCGGCTCATGCCTGTAATCCCAGCACTTTGGGAGGCTGAGGTGGGCTGATCACGAGATCAGGAGATCAGGAGATCGAGACCATTCTGACTAACACGGTGAAACCCCGTCTCTACTAAAGATAATAATAATAAAAAAAATGAGCCAGGCGTGGTGTCGGGCGCCTATAGTCCCAGCTACCCGGGAGGCTGAGACAGGAGAATGGTGTGAACCCAGGAAGCCGAGCTTGCAGTGAGCTGAAATCATGCATTGCACTCCAGCCTAGGCAACAGAGTGAGACTTTTTCTCAAATAGCAAAATTTTGGCTGGGCATGGTGGCTCACGCCTGTAATCCCAGCACTTTGGGAGGCCAAGGAGGGTGGATCACCTGATGTTAGGAGTTCAAGTCCACCCTGGTCAACATGGTGAAACCCCATCTTTACTGAAAATACAAAAACTAGCTGGGCATGGTGGTGTGGGACTGTAGTCCCAGCTACTTGGGAGGCTGAGGCAGGAGAATCCCTTGAACCCGGGAGGTGGAGGTTGAAATGAGCCAAGATCATGCCTCTGTACTCCATCCTGGGCAACATAGTGAGACTCCATATCAAAACAAAAACAAAAACAAAACAAAACAAACTATATATGTGTGTGTGTGTGTGTGTGTGTGTGTGTGTGTGTGTGTATTCCTCTGCACATGCCAAACTTTTTGTTTGGAAATGTCAGTTCACAAGAGGGTTAAAATCATCTTTATAAGTGTAATCATAATTGTTTGACTCCCCTCTACTCCTTTCTTTCTGGGTTGCCATCTGGAGGTTTTATCAACAAGGGTAGCTTGAGGTTGCTGTCAGCAGAAAGAATAAAGTGTTATACTCAGGAATGATCAGGAAGAAATTGTGAATCTTCAGATCAGCTCCGTATGTAATTCCTATACTCCCTGTGTCGTAAACAACATAATCTTACCCAAAGAGAGTTCTGACCTTTGTTTTTGGCTTCTTAGGGCTAGTCTCTAAACCCTTAGAGTGGCATACCCAATACGAGCGTCTTTGTCTGAGAGCCTTGTGTCACACTGGATAGCCTAACAATGTGATTTAGGGTGGGGGCTTTTAATCATGCAGTATCAGCAGACAGAGGAGCTGGAAACTTGAGACTGCATCACCTATGTGGACAATCAATGGTACCTGTGTGATTCAGCCCAAAGTGAAACACTGAACACCAAGGCTCAGAAGGTTGACGGTACTCCCTGTGTACTGCCACACACTGATGCTTGGAAAGTAATGCCGACTCTCTCTCTTTTTCTCTCTCAATGGGCTTTATTTTTAGAGTAGTTTTACGTTAATAGCAAAACTGAGAGGAAAGTACATAGAATAGACTTCCATATCTACCTAGCCTCCTTACATGCGTAGCCTGCCCTATCATTATCCCCCAACAGAGCAGTACATTTGTTACAATTGACGGACCTACCCTGACACATTATTATCACCCAACATCAGTAGTTAACATTAGAGTTAACAAGTGGTATCTTATATTCTATGGGTTTGGGCAAATGTGTAATGACATGTATTCACATTATAGTATCACACAGAGTAGTTACATTGCCATAAAAATCCTCTGTGCTCTGCCTATTCATCTATCCCTCACCCAACATTTGTTGCATCCACTGATATTTTTACTGTCTCCACAGTTTCACCTTTTCCAGAATGTCATATAGTTAGAATCATAGTATATGTAGCCTTTTCAGATTGGTTTCTTTCACTTAGTAATATGTATTTAACTTCCTCCCTCCACCCCCTGTCCCCCGTGTCTTTTCATGATTTGATTGCTCATTTCTTTTTAGCACTGAATAATATTGCATTGTCTGAATCTTCCATAGTTTACTTATCCCTTCACTTGGGGACACCTTGATTGCTTCCAAGTTTTGGCAATTATGAATAGAACTGCTATAATCTTTGGTGTACAAGTTTTTGTGTGGGTTTTCAGTTTTCAACTCCTTTGGGTAAATACCAAGAAGCATGATTGCTGGGTCATATGGTGAGAGTAGGTCTACTTTTGAAAGAAACCACTAAACCACCTTTTAAAGGGACTATACCATTTTGCTTTCCCACTAGTAATAAGAGTTCCTGCATCTACACATCGTTTTCAGCATCTGATGTCAGTTTTCTAGATTTTGACATTCTTCACATTCTTCAACGCACTTGTGTCATGTGTTAGTTCCAGGAGTTACTTTTGTTGACTCTTTTGAAATTTTTACTTAGATGATTATGCGATCTGTGAATAAAGACAGTTTTATTTCTTCCTTTCCTATCATTACACCTTTTATTTTCCTTTCTCATCTTGTTGCATTGTCTAGGACTGCCAGTATGATGTTGTAAAGCAATACTGAGTGGAGATCTTTACCTTTTTCCTAATCTCAGTGAGAAATCAAGTTTCTCAGTGCAAGAGTCTCTTTTCAGTCTTTTTCATGTTGGTTCCTCCTTATGATCATTTTGATCACACTCTTCAGCTCCCAGCATCCGCTTTTCCTTGTTCTGAAATTTCCTTGCCTTGCATGACTCTATGTGGAGCAATGAGATAAAAATAGAGAAAAAATAATAATGTTCAACCTTTTTTGACTTCTGGTCCAAGATAAATATTTTATTTCGAAGTTTGTGTACTTCCATGCTCCTTGGCCATCATTGCCACCACCATTATTTCTTCCACCTCTACCACCACTGTAGCTACCAGGGCAGTACAGTTTTATCAGTGGGGCTTGCCTGAGAATAGGACCAGAAAGGCAGAGACAGAGGGTCCTGAGAAATAGAGAGAGAGAGAGAGAGAGAGAGAGAGAGGGAGAGAGAGAGAGAGAAAGATGGAGATGAGGGGGGTGTGTAGTTTCCACTTTAAAATCAAAGGGTTTATTTTGTTTTCTTTGTTTTGTTTCTGCTTTTTATTCTTCTTGGAGACATTTCTGTCTGTGTCAGCTATGCAGTTACGCTGTTCCAGGATCAGGCTGCCTTGCAGAAGATATGGGTTGAAAAAATCAAAAACAAGAAAAACAAAACAAAACAAAATGAAAATAAAAGGAGAAAAAAAGTGAATATACCACTGCATTAGTTCTTGGAATGTATTTCCTTTCCAAGTTTCCCTGCAATTATTTACTTTTCAGAAACTATAGGTATTTTATGTATTCTACTTAGGTGGTGGTGGTGGTGGTGGTTGTAATCATTGCTTACTCAAACTTAGGTGAATATGGATGTCTGTCCTGTAATGTTTAAAACTTATAAATTCTATTATTTGAATAAAACCATATAATTTCAGCTATAGCTGTTTTTCCTTATGACACATTTGTATGGAATAAAAGCCACAGTTAAAATGAAAAAATAAAGCAGAAGTAAAGTAATACTAGAAAGAATTTCCATTCCATAATTATATTTTCTTAAATCTCTTTTTTTTACTACTATTCATAATTTCATCAACAAAAACATTGGCATGCTAGATTCATATTTCATTTACTTATTCACATGACAGTTAACATAAAAACTGAACATATAAGTAACCTCTTTTTTTATGGTCGTTGATCCTTGGCAGCAGGCTTTTACGTTTATTTTCTATACTAAGCACTGTACTAAGAATAATTAGTTTTGGAGTAAGGCAAGAATTTTCTCTGAGACTTTCAAATCTTGTTTACTTTGTTAAAATAGTAGAATAAAAATGCTGAGTCTTTCAGCCTATGAATAAGCAATCAGTCACGAAATATATTTCTAATTAAATTCAGTATTTCCACTCTAAGTTGCTGCATATAAAATTTAACCAGTTGAAGAATTGAACACCTAATGAATTCACATATATATATGCCCATTTTGCTACTTGTTTTGGTTCACCAATGTAACCTATTTCTAAACACATTTTAGTATTGTCAGAACTCTTAAATTTCAAAGCTACTACAAAGATATTACAAGTAAATGGGTTTTGAGTAAAATTGTTTCTTCTAAATCAGTTTTATGTGCTGTTGAGATTTAGAGATAGAATATTTAATGTATCTAATTTGAATATTGGTCTTATTGATGAAAAGGAAAATAATGTATTACTAATCAAGCCATCAAACAATTTGAATCTATTTTGGAGACGTGGTGATTGAGAAAGCAACAGAACAACTGAGTATTTTGTGGGTTTTTTTAGTTTAAGGTTGTGCTGTTTTGGTTGAATAGTCAATCAATATTGAGATAGACAATTCACATTAATTTCTTCTCTTTTCTTGGCCTTATAATTTGCCTACCAGATAGGCGTCACATTTCACTTAACTTACCTAGCACAATTGTGAATTTTTTTCTCTATATTTTCCACTTTTTAATTAACACATAATAATTATACATATGTATGAGGTATATATGTCTTCTTACATGTACATAATATTTAAACGTTAAATCAGAATAATTGGGATATCCATCACTTCAAATATTTATTATTTCTTGTGTTGAAAAGATTCAAGTCTCTTCTAGCTATTTTGAATAATACAATAAACAATCGATAACCATAGCCACCATATTGTGCTATCAAACACAAAAATCTATTTCTTCTGTCAGACCATTTATTTCTATATGATTAACCAAAAGCTGTTTATTCCTGTGACTCTGTATGCCTCCCAGCTTCCAGAAACCACCATTCTACTCACCACCTTGTTGAAACCAGCTTTTTAAAGATTCCACATATGAGAGAGTCCATGTAATATTTGGCTTCCTGTGCCTGGCTTACTTCACTGAACGTAATGTTCTCCAGGCTGAACAAAGTTGTTGCAAATAATAGGATTTCATTTTTTGTGGCTGCATAATATTCCACTGTGTGTATGTCTATGTACATATGGCATATATATGTATATGCCATATCTTTTTTACCCATTCATCCACTGGCATATATATGGCATATATCTATGGCATATATATATATATATATGTGTGTGTGTGTGTGTATATATATCATATAAACTATTATATACACCAATAAACTATTGGTGAGAAGTGACCGGGAGCAGTGGCTTACGCCTGTAATCCCAACACTTTTGGAGGTCAAGGCAGGCGGATCACGAGGTCAGGAGATCGAGACCATCCTGGCTAACACAGTGAAACCCCGTCTCTACTAAAAATACAAAAAATTAGCTGGGCATGGTGTCGGGTGCCTATATATATATGTGTGTGTGTGTGTGTGTGTGTGTGTGTGTGTATACATATATTTATATGCCATATATTCTTTACCCATTCATCCACTGGTGGACACTTAGGTTGATTCCATATCTTGGCTATTGTTGACAGTGCTGCAATAAACATGGAAGTTCAGATAGCTCTTCAATATACTAATTTTATTTCTTCTGCATATATAACCAGCAATGGCATTGCTGGATCACATGGTAGTTCTATTTTGAATTATTTGAGGCATCACTTAATTTTTTCCCATAATTGCTGTATTTATTCAATTCTCAGCAACAGTGTAGAAGAATTCCCCTTTCTCTGCATCTTGACCATTATCTGTTTTATTTTTGTATTTTTATTTCAGCCATTTTGTCTAGAGTGAGATGATATTTCACTGTGCTTTTGATTTTCCTTTCCCTGATGATTAGTGATGTTGACATTTTATTATGTACCTGGGGGGCATTTGTATGCCATCTTTTAAAAAAATATTTGCTCAAATGTTTCACCAATTTTTAAAATTGGATTTTTTTTGTTTCTTTTCTTTTCTTTTTTTTTTTTTTTGCTGTGGAATTGTTTGAGTTCTTTGTGTATTCTGGTTATTATTCTCTCATCATGGATAGTATGCAAATATTTTCTCCTATTCTATAGGATGTCTCTTCTTTTATTTTTTGGTGGTTTCCCTTGCTGTCCAGAAGCATTTTAGCTTGATGTAATTCCATTTACCTGTTCTTGCTTTTCTTGCCTCTGATTTTAAGATCTTACCCCAAAAATGTTTGCTCAGACTAACGTCCTGAATCCTGAAGGGTTTCCCAAAATTTTCTTCTAGTATTTTTATAGTTGTAGGTCTTACTTACAAATCTTTAATTCATTTTATTTGTTTGTGTGTGTGTGTGTGTGTATTATAAGAGATAGGGGTCTAGTTTCATTCTCGTGCATACAAATATCCAGTTTTCATAGCACCATTTATTGAAGGGACTGTTCTTTCCCTAATGAATATTATTGACATCTTTGTTAAAAGTGAGTTGGGTGTAAATGCATACATTTATTTTTGTATTCTCTTGTATGTCATTGGTCTATATGTCTATATTTATGCTATTACCATGCTGTTTGGTTACTATAGCTTTGTATATTATTTGAAGTTAAGTAGTGTAATTTCTTCAACTTTTTTCTTTTTGTTCATGTTTACCTTGAATATATGAGGTCTTTTTTGGTTCTATACCAATTTTAAGATTGTCTCTTCTATTTCTGTGAAGATTGTCATTGATATTTTGATAGGAATTGCATTAAGTCTGTAGATAGCTTTGAGTAGTATGGGCATTTTAACAACATCAATTATTTGAATCCAAAACACAGGATTTTTTTTTCATTTTTGGTGTCTTCTTCAAATTCTTTCATTTGCATTTGCTATATTTTGTTGTAGAGATCTTTCCTTTCTTTAGTTGAATTTATTCCAGGGTATTTTTTTTTTTTGGTAGGTAAATGGGGTTGCTTTTAAATATATATATATATGTATGTATATATTTTAGATTGACTGCTGTTGGTACAAATAAATACTACTGATTTTTGTGTATTGATTTTGTATCCTGAAACTTTATTGAATTTATTAGTAGGTTTTTTTTTTTTTTTGGTGGAGTCTTAGGTTTTTCTAAATTCAAAATCATGTCATTTGCAAACAAGACTAATTTAAAGTTCTTGTTTCCAATTTTGATGTCCTTTATTTCTTTCTTTTACCTAATCACTCTGGCCAGTACTTCCAGTATTATTATCTTGAATAATGGCAGCAAAAGTGGGCATTTTTTTTTTGTTCCATTCTTTACAGAAAAGTTTGTTAATATTTTTCCACTTAGTACTATGTTAGCTATAGGTTTGTCATATATGGCTCTTGGTCACTCTGGCTGGGGGTTTATCAACTTTGTTGATATTGCATAAAGACAGCAACTGGTTTTATTGCTTTTCTATGTTGGTTTTATTACTTTTTCTCTGTTGTTTTCTGTTTTCAATTAAATCGAGTCCTCCCCATATTGTTATCATTTTGTTTGTTCTGCTTGCATTGAGTTTACATTTTAGGGTTTTTTCTTTAATTTTAACCATATTATTTTGAGATCTTTTCATTTTCGATTGTAAGCTTTGATGCTGTAAATTTTCCTCTCTATCCTGTTTTAGTTAAATTTTTTTGAATTTTTGTTTTATTCGTTTTAAAACATTTTAAATGTATCCCGAGACTGCCTCTTTGACCCATTGGTTATTTTGAATTTTATTGCCTCTTTTCTGAAACCAAATTATTTTTAAATTGTCTTTCTGTATTAATTTCTAATTTAATTCAATTATGGGCTGAGAAATACTGCATATTATTTACATGCTCTTAACTGTACTGAATTTTTTAGAACACAAAAAACATTCTCAATGAATGCTAATACACACATAAACATAGCGTGTCCTCTTCTGTTATTAGTGTTATTAAAAGCATGTTTAATGGAGATCAGTTGGGTCAAATTCGTTGATAGTTTTACTTGAGTTTTCTACAGTCTTGCCAATTTTCTTCATCTAAATTCTATCAGTTTGTAAGAAAGAACAGTGATAAAGACACTCCATGCTGTTTCTATTAGCTCTGTACTTCTATTTATTGTTACTTCATGTATTTTGAGTCTCTCTTGTTGGTTGTATAGATATCCAAAATTGTTAGGACTTTTTGGAGTACTGACTTTACAACAATAGAATTGTCCTTTTTATCCTTGATAGTATCTCCTAATCTGAAAGCTATTTGACTTTACTTTTGGTTATTGTTTACATGGTAAATCTTCTCCATTCTTGTGCAAACTTTTTTTATATCTTTATATTTAAATTCATTTTGACAACATACTCCTTGCTGTTGTCAACTATACTTAATCTGACAATCTCTGTCTTTTACCTAATAAACTCAGACATTCCGCATTAATGTGAATACGGATACACATGGATTAAAATTTACAATTAGTTTGTTTTCTATTTGCTCCTTGTCTTTTGTAACTGATAATTTCCTTGTATTCTACCATTTATCAATTTAATTTAGCATTCATTCTTCTTTTGATTTAATGTCCACTATTAACAGGTTATTATTATATCTTTTAAAATTTATTTTTGTGGTTGCCCCAAAATATAATGAATACTTCATCAATTGATCAGAATTTATCTTTATGTCATATTATATCACTTTATGTAAAGTGCAAGTACATTACAATAGTACATCTCATATTTCCCTGCCTCTCATGTTTGGAGTATTATTGTTATATATTTTACTCTATCCTATGATTTAAATAGAGTATTTTGTTAACAATTTGTTTTAGATAGCAACTTACCTGTTCAGAATGTTTTAAAAGAAGAAACAATTTATTTTATCTTTAAGTCATTGTGTAAACCCAGATTTCTCTCTGGTAATGTATCTTTTTTTATTTTTATTTTTTTGCCTGAAAAACTTCCTTACATAGTTCTTGTAGTATGAAGGTGGGCTGCCAAAAAACCTGTCAGATTTGTTCGTCTGAAGTGGTAATTATTTTTACTTTTCTGTTTGAAAGTTATATTTTTGTCAGTTATATAATTCTGTGTGTGTGTGTGTGTGTGTGCGCGCGCGTGTCTGTGTGTGTGCGTGTGTAAATATATATGCTTTTAAGATACATCCATTCAATGTCTTTTTGTTTTATGGCTTTTGGAGAGAAGTAAGTCCATACTTTCTTCCTTCTTTCTTTCCTTCCTTTCCTGACTATTCAACAAACCTATTGTAAACGTATAATGTCATTCTCTGTTCTACTTATGGATATGGAATCTCACTGAGACGTTCTCTGAACATATCTCCAAATATGTCCTTAGATAAGTTTCCATTCTTTTCATTTTTTTCCTCATTTACAGGATTTTTGTCCCACATCCTCTGAGTATTTTATTTGCTTCTAGAAAAGAATAATTACATAGAAAATAATGGTTGAGTGTCCATTTAGTTCTCTCCTGCTTATATGAAGTTTATGGAAAAGTAAATTCAATTTTGCCTTGTTGAAATCTGCCATTTAATATTGAAATATCTTCTTAAATGAATTTGGTTTTGTTATTACATCATTATAATGCACATTTCTCACTTTTTTTTTTGCTAATGACTTGTTACTTGCTTTTTATTTTGTATTTATTTTAGACTATGAAAATGATGTTAGACCAAAAGCAAATTCAAGTGATTTTCTTATTTGAGTTCAAAATGGGTCATAAAACATCAGAGTCAACTCGCAACATCAGCAACTTTATTTGCCAAGGAACTGCTAATGAATGTATGATGCAGTGGTGGTTCAAGTAGTTTTGCAAAGGAAATGAGAGCCTTGAAGATGAGGAGTGTAGTGGCCAGCCATTGGAAGTCGACAATGACCAATTGAGAGAAATCATCAAAGTTGATCATTTTACAACTACATGAGAAGTTGCCCAAGAACTCAATGTCTACCATTCTATAGTAATTCCTCATTTGAAGCAAATTGGAAAGGTGAAAAAGCTCAGTAAGTGGGTGTCTCATGAGCACAGTGAAAATGAAAAAGAATGATCATTTTGAAGTGTCATCTTCTCTTACTCCATGCAACATTGAACCATTTCTTGATCGGATTGTGATGTGTGAGGAAAAGTGGCTTTTATGTGACAACTGGTGACAACCAGCTCAGTAACTGGACCCAGAAGAAGATCCAAAGCATTTCCCAAAGCCAAACTTGCACCAGAAAAAGGCAATGGTCGTTGTTGGGTGTTTTGCTGCCCTTCTGATCTGCTACAGCTTTCCGCATTCCAGCTAAACCATGTCACCTGAGAAGTATGCTCAGCAAATTGATGAGATGCACGGAAAACTGCAGCTCATGCAGCCAGCATTGGTCAACAGAAAGGACCTAATTCTCCACAACAACACCTGACGGCATGTCGTATAACCAACAATTCAAGAGTTGAATTAATTGGGCTAAGAAATTTTGCCTCATTTGCCATAGTCACCTGACCTCTCCCCTATCGACTACCACTTCTTCAAGCATGCAGACACCTTTTTGCAGAGAAAACGCTTCCACAGTCATCAGGATGCACTTTCCAAGAGTTTCCGGAATCCCAAAGCACGGATTTTTATGCTACAGAAATAAACAAACTTATTTAACTTATTTCTTGTTGGCAAAAATGTGTACCTATTTTGATAAATAAGCATGTGTTTGAGCCTAGTTATAGATTTAAAATTCATGGTCCAAAACTGCAATTACTTAACTTTAAATATGGTGGGAGGAACTGGAGGCAAAACAAGACAGAAATATGCTGACGCCTAGGTTACCTTTTAAGTCCTCCCTTAAACTGAAATTTGCACATGATGACCTACTCCAACTACACAATTGTCTGGGCTAAACTGTATGTGCAGATTCCTAGTTACTTCTGGAATGGAAAAAAAAATACAAAAAATAACTTGTAAAATATAATATATCGTAAATGCCATTTCTTCGTTCAATTTACAACTACAGATTTTTTACTTAAAATACAGTTATGCAGTTTTATAGGATATAAAATATAAATGACATATACAATATGTCAAAATATGCATGTTAAGGTAATTTTTGCCGTAAGTTTATCAATAAATGTATAAAGTTTATTTTGGCTTAATATTAAAAATATTTCTCTCTAATCTGGCATACCTGTGTACTACAACTGCCAGGTAAAAAGGAAATTGAATGAATGCCCTGATAACTCTGTAAATTATTTTTGAGGTTCATGGGAGCATGAAATTCAGCCACGGCATGCTCATCTTTCTCCTCACATCACAAGAAAGTTCAACATGAATGTGTGGGTTTCTTTCACAAATTCAAAGTTTATTTAGGAAAGACTACTCATTATTTCAGGTGGAAAGGATGATTATCTGCTATCTGTTTAAATGCATTTAATATTCCAGGAACAGGCATTAAGTCACACTGAACATATAGACCAAATAGTACTTTGGGTATAACAATCTATATATCCATGTTGGATCAGTTGCTTTTTTAAAACCTACTCTCTCTAAATGAACATTGTTTGGTACCCTGCTTTACATATTTACAGACTGTTTGAAATGAGTTGTCACCTATTCTCTTGCATTCAGATTTCTTCTTTCGCAATATTGTGAATCACTTTTAATTATAAAATGTTTGTTGAATATATAGCGTGAATCAGTTTAAAAGAATGGTCTTTGTTATTAAGATTTCTCTAAATTGGTATTCAGCCATCACAATTTTACTGAGATTTAGAAAGTTAACATTTTTTCATAATCTGTAAAATGTGTAAATGACTCTATCTGTGTTTCAGAGTTGGCATAAGGATTAAATGAGTTTCTATGGTTTCCAGAACCTTTATTAGTTTGATCACCATCTTCTAGAAACACAATACTTATAATTGATCAAAATACCTGCAATGGGGGTGATTAATGAAAATCATTAATGTGTACTTGCTTTTGATATGAGTTTCTGTGAATGAATTTTAAGATATGTTAGATGTTTAAACAGTTCCATACTGCTGGCTTGTTCAGCTTGGATTCAATTAAATCTCAAATCTGAGTGAAATGCATGCTTCAAGTGCTGCAGTCACATATACATTTTACTTCCCAACAAACAGGTTATTTGTTAGAACTGCAGTTACACAAATTGCTACGGCGAACAATTTTGTGCTCTGAATTTAATCAGGTAAAGCTGTAAACATATCACAGTGTACAAACTGCTGCCATTTTAATGTGATTTGTTTACTACAATTTTTCATGTACATGTAAGTGAAATTGGAGTTATATCTATATTCCCTCTGAAAGTTAATTTGTTATCAAAATAAAATTATATTAAATTATGTGTGTATATGTGTGTATGTATGTATGCGTGTGTATGTATACAGTTTTTTACTTGATTGATAGTACTTAAAATCTTATACTACCTATAGAGGTGGGGTTTGTCTATAAAAAAAAAATCACTGACACCTTTCAAACATAATTGTGAATTTCTTAGCTTAAGACCAAAATAGAATGAAAAAGAGACAGAAATTATAGCAAAGACAAAATATATAGAATTGCAGTTCTAATCTTTTAAATTTTTTCATACAATTAAAGAATAAAAATAAATATAAAATAACAAGGTAATGTGACCAAGAAAAGCTTGTATTCAGATTATCGGAGATGGAATTTTTCCAGGACAGCCTACGTATTTTTCTTATTCATCACCGTAAGCCTGGAGCCCAAGAGACTTTGGTGCTTAATATACTTGGGAAATATTTAAAGAGAAAAATAAGTGAACTAAAAGATGAGAGATGAATTAATTAATAAGCGTAAAAGTCCATCTATTTTGCTAAAAATCATATTTTAATAAGTATTGTTTATTAATAATAAACTTTATTCTTAAAATAAATAAAGCAAATATTTATCGAGCATGTGATAAATGTAACGTCATGTCAAGTGTTCAAGAAATGAAGAAATTAATAGACACTGTAGCCACCTTTATATATTTTATTACCTTCAAAAGAGCACGTGGCTACTATGAAAAATAATTCAAAGTCAAATGTAAGTGCAATAAAGAAATGCTGGAGGAAGTGGGATCAGCTTTACTTTACAATAAAAAATTTTAGCAGTGAAATATAATTTACCTGTGCTAAAATCTGAAGTTGTTAAATGCTTATTTATATGAATTCTGACAATTGTATAACCTGCATATTCACCATATAAAACAAGATATATATATATCTTTCACCTAATATTGTTTTTTCTTGAGCTTTACGTGCCCCACAGACAATCACCCTTATTTCTACCATCATTGTTTACTTTTGCCAGTTCTTGGACTTCACAGAAATAAACTGGTGTAGTGAGTACTCCTGGATTCTTTTGCACAACATGTTTTTATGATAAAACAATGTTTAATATCATAAAAATATATATGCTTAAATATCTGAAATATCGTACAGAGATAACAAAATAAGATGTGTGTGCTTCCCTCCCCTAACATCTTAAGAGACCCTCCCGTCTCCTTGTTTATTGGCCTATCTAATGCTTGCTGGAAGAATCTAGGGGCAGAAATTCTGGAGATCCTGAAATATTTGTGGTGAGAAACCTGCTTTTCATGATACTAGACTCATATAAACAAAGTGTGTCTTTGTTTTTTGATACTATTGAGATCTTAGAGTTATTTGTTACTGCTGTTAGTATACCCTAACTAACAAATAAGTAGATGTTTCGCTTATTGCTATTTTAAGAACTAATACAAATTAAAAATTAAAAAAAATAAGATACTTAATTATCTTTGTTGAAGATAAGGGACAAGATCACTTTCTGCCCAACACTCCTGTCCTTGTCTTTTCTTAGAACATTTACTCCTAGAAAACTTGTAATGGTGAATTATCTGTCTCCTTAAAATATATGCTAATCCTCTTTAAAACTAAATAAGCCTCTTGCCACGTTTTTGACCCAGGAACATCTTTTCAAGGACTTGGAAGGCATCTCTTTGAAATGTAATTATCAAGGAAGACAGAGTCCCTATCTGCCAGTTTCTGTGGAAGGCCGGGCGCTGAAAGGTTTGGAGCTTACTTTTTGTGGGCACTTAACTCCAAGTTTCAAAACTACCTCTTCCCATAAAAATATGAGACGTTTATTGTTTCCTTGAATAAAGACAATTAGCAACGGTGACCACTTCAGTTATGAGGTGAATTCTGGATGAACCATGTGTGATTAATGGTGCTATCAATTTCTCTCTCGAGGAGTGGTTACTATTTATTTTGAGAACTTGCGTGCAATGGGTTGTATCTGCTTTGTTATATCAAAGGGTGAGATTTCATTCTGTCTTTGCAATCTCATTAGTGGATTGCCTGTGATGTATATCACATTCTGTTTTAGTGCTTATTCAACAACAAAATTGTTTTTCTTTCTCTTCTATATTTGTACACAGTCTCCATGGATTGAGAGAAGATTTTGTTTATAATTACATTTCGCCAACATTTCTGGTGATGATGTCAGGTAGTCCCTGAATTGAGGAGACTAGCTGAAAATCTGTCTCTAGCCACCCAAGTCAGGTAAGAGACTCTGAATAACCAACAGTTTCTCTCCTCTCTTCTCTGTTGGAATGCTGCCCGAATGACCTACTCTCTGTGAGTTCAAGATTTTACTGAATAAGCATGGGCAATATGGGTTCTAAAATCCCAATAGGATCATTATATGGTTAGAAAATAAATAAAATACCTAGAAGTAAACCTAATCAAAAAAGTGAAATGCCTCTATAATGAAAATTATACCATATTTATCAACATATTGAAGAGGACACAAAAAATGGAAAGATATTCCAGGTTCAGGAATTAAAGAAATCAATATGGTTAAAACATCCATACCACCCAAAGCAATCTACAAATTAAATGCAATTCAAATAAAAATACCATTGACATTCTTCACAGTAATAAAAAAAAATCCTAAAATGTATATAGAACCAAAAAAGATGCAGAGTAGCCAAAGCCATCCTCAGCAAAAATAACAATACTGGAGGAATCACAATACCTAACTTTAAATTATACCGCACCTAACTTTGTAGTAACCAAAACAGCATGGTATTGACATAAAAACAGGCACATAGACCAATGGAACAGAATAGAGAACCCAAAAACAAATCCATACATCTACAGCAAACTCATTTTCAACAAAGCTGCCAAGAACATGCACTGGGGAAAGGACCATCTCTTCAATAAGTTGTGCTGAGAAAACTAGATATTCATATGTAAAAGAATGAAACCAGACCCCTATCTCCTTCCAGGTCAAAATGGATTAAAGACTTAAATCTGAAGACTGAAACTATGAACTACTAAAAAATAATAAAAACTGTAGAAGCTATAGCATGTTGAAAATCTAGCTAAGATCATTGATAAAGGTGGCTACGCTAAAGTGCAGATTTTCAATATAGACAAAACAGTCTTATATTGGAAGAAGTTGCATGTAGGATCCTCATAGCTAAAAATGCTTGCCTTCAGAGTTGCAGAAGACAGGCTTACTCTCCTGTTAGGAGTGAATGCAACTGGTGACTTTAAGTGGAAGCCAATGTTCATATATCATTTTAACAAATGATTTATGGTCCTTTTAGAATTATGCTAAATCTACTTAGTCTGTGCTTTATAAAGGTAACAACAAAACCTGAATGATAGTAAATCTGTTGGAATATTTTAAGTATGTTGAGACCTACTGCTCAGAAATACAAAAATAAATCCTTTTAAAATATTTCTGTTCATTGACAATGCACCTGGTCATCCAAGAATTGTAATGCAGATGTGTAAGGAGATTAATATTGCTTTCATGCATGCTAACACAACATCTATTCTGCAGTTTATGGATCAAAGAGTAATTTTGCCTTTCAAGTCTTATTATTTAAGGAATGCATTTTGTAAGGCTATAGCTGTCATAGAGAATGATGTCTCTGATGGATCTTGGCAAAGTAAAGGTGACAATCTTTTGGAAGAAAGTCACCATTCTAGATGTCATTAAGAACATTCATGACACATGGGAGAAGGTAAATATATCAACATTAGCAGGAATTTGGAAGAAGTTCATTCTAATCTTCATGGATGATTTTTAGGGGTTCAAGACTCCAGTGGAGTAAGTGATAGATGAGGTACTGGAAATAGCAAGAGAACCAGAATTAGAAATGGAGCCTAAAGATGTAACTCAATTGTTTCAATCTTCTGGTAACCCTTGAATGGATGAGAAGTTGCTTCTTATGAATGAGGAAGTAAAGTGGTTTCTTTAGAATGGAACCTACTCCTGGTGATGATGCTATGAACCTTGCTGATAAGACAACAAAGGATTCAGAGTATTACATCAATTTATTAGATAAAGCAGAAGCAAACTTTGGGAAGACTAACACAAATTTTGAAAAAAATATCATGTCTATCGTAGGTAAAATGCTATAAGAAAGCATTGCATGCTATTTCGTGAATGGAAGAGTGAAGCTATGTGGCAGATGTCACTGTTGTTTATTTTAAGAAATTGCTATAGCAACCCCAACCTTCAGCAAGTGACAACTTTATCAGTAGGCAGCCATCAACACCAGAACAAGACCCTCCATCAGCAAATAAATAAATAAATAAATAAATAAATAAATAAATAATAAAAAATACAACTTACTAAAGGCTAAAATGATCATTAGTATTTTTTAGCAATAAAATATCTTAAAGTGTGCACACTTTTTAGGAATAATGCTATTGCATACTTATTAGACAACAGTATAGTGTAAATATAACTTTTATATGTACTGGGAAAACAAAAACAAATGTAAGAATTTCTTTATTGCAATTTTCACTGCATTGTAGTTGTGTGGAACTGAATTCACATATCTCTGAAGTATGCCTGTATATTTAGATATTCAGGATTTTGTTGTAGTTATTAATAAGGTAGATAAATTGGTCTTAGAATGTTGAACCATCTTTGCATACCTGAGAAAACCCTCGTTGATTTTTATTATCTGTTTATATGGTGTTGGATTTTGTTCTAGTTTTCTATCGTCATGTAAAGAATCACAGACTTAGCAACTTAAAACAACATGGGTTCATTATTTTACTGTTTCTTTGGGTCACGGTCTAGACACAGTGTTAACTATGTTTCTTGAAAAAGTGTCTCACAAATTTGGAATGTAGGTGTCAGTCAGACTACATTCCCTTCTATAGCTTAGGCCTCTCTTTCATGCTCATTTTGCTATTGGCGGAATTAAATTCCTTGTGGTCAGGCCTAAGGTTTTCACATTCTTGCTAGTTGTCAAAAAGGGGATCCTCAGTTCCTGACATTCTCCATACCTCTTGCAACATGGGTCTCTCATAGGTCTTCTCAGATACAGCAGTTTCAGCAGTTCATTTCTTTTAGTAAGCATTTACTTGCATATATCCAGTATAATTCTTTTTTTTTTTTATTTTTACTAACAGTCAACTGCTTTCAAACCATTACATCTGCAAAATCTCTATGTCATATAAGTTATTATTCTGTAGTTTACTTCTATTATAATGTCTTTGGTGTTGGTAGCAGTGTAATATTGGCCTTACATAATGAATTATGATGCAATACTACTGTTCAGTGTTTGGTATATTTTGTAGTGTTTATATTATTTTTTAAATTAAACAATAGGGAAGAAATCACCACTGAAGCCATCAGAGGCAGGACTTTTGGTACAAAATTTAAGTACAGTTTCAATTAATGTAATTGCTATAAAGCTATTAAAGTCTATCAGTTTGCTTTTGAGTAATCTTTCATCATTTTGGCTTTTCAATGAAGTTTTTTCATTTTTCCTAAATTATTTAATTTATTAGCATAAAGTTATTAATAATATTTCTATAATTTCAATATGTATAGAGTCTAAGAATTTCTGACTTGATAACTTGTTTTCTCTATATTTTTTCTTCGTCTTATTTTAGGTACACCGATTTTACTATTTTGTTTTGTTTTCTCAACAAACCAGCTTAAGTTTCACTGATTTTCTCTATTGTATTGTTTTTCTGTTTTCCATTTCATGCATTTCTACTTTGATTTTTTCAATTTTATTTTTTGTGCTCCCATTTTGTATCTAATATGCTCTTCTTTCTCCTCTTTCTTACACTACAACTTGAGGTTCCTGACTTGAGAGGTTTTTTTCCAAATAATGGGCTTCAGTGTTACAAATTTCCCCACTAAATATTGCTTTAGTGGCATGCCATAGTTTGCTGTGGTGTTTTCATTTTAATTCAATTCAAAAGACTTTCTATTGTCCCTTGTGATTTTCCTTTCACTCATAGACTCTTTAGAAATGTAATAGTTAATTTTCAAATATTTGGAGATTTGATTTCCAAATATTATTTTCTGTTATTGATTTATAATCTAATTCCTTTGCACTCAGAGAAAAGACCTTTTATGACTTTAACACTTAAAATATATTGAGGCTTGTTTATGGCTAGAGTATGGGATATATTACTAAGTATTCCATGCCTACTTTAATAAAATATATTTTCTCTTATGGTTTGGTAGAATGTTCTATAAATGGCAATTAGGTCATGATGGTTGATAGACTTGTTTAAATCTTCTATATTCTTCCTAATTTTCATTCTAATTGTTTTGTCAGTTGTTAAGGAAAGAATATTGAATTATCTAACAATAGCTGTAGAATTTTTAGTGTCGCTCTCAGTTGTTCTTCATGTATTTTGAATATCTCTTACTAGGTGTACAAACATTTAGAATTATGCTGTATTCTTAATGAATTAAACTCTGTCATTATAACATTAATTTCTTTATCTCAGTAATATTCTTTTTTTCTGAAATCGACTTTGATAGTAATAAAGCTACACCATTTGATTCACTTGATTAGTGTTTTATATCCTTTAAAAATTATGTATGCTTTTCCATTCTTTTTGTTTTTATTTCTTTTCATTTATTTTTCATTGATTATATTTGAATCATTTTTCTTGCTGGCAACATCCAGTTAGTGGGTTGCTGTTTTATATCTAATCATATAACTTCTACTTTTTAATTGTGGTATTTATACCATTTTTAATATGATTACTGTTTTGATTTGGTTTAAATTTTTTATCATAATGTTTGTTGCTGGCTTTGGTGGGGAAAAACGTTCACAAATAGTTGGACATGAGAGTCCCAGGTTGGTAGGGCTTATGGCAGTGATGAGTCCAATGAGTGCACGGTAGCTCATGGTCTGAGGGCTGTGTGGCTGCACCAGGGCTGGGAAGCGCAGTGGCTTCAGTTCCAGGGGAGTGCAGTTACACGGTTTCTGTGCAGATCTACTAGCTAGGATCTGCAGTGGCCAAAATTATGGGATGCTCTGCCGCAGTGGCTGTGGGTCTACAGTGGTTGCAAGAGCTGCTGAGGGTTTTCTGCCCTCTTTTTCTCCCATGGAGGAAGCCATGGCTGAGGGGACTCTCTTTGGCATTGAGCTGTGTCAGTCTGGCAGATGGGGTAATGTGGATAAAATATTTTCTGCACTTTCTATGTGGCTATTCTCAGTTCCTTATTTTCTTGTGTTGCTGCAGTTTTTAAATTGCACTCTGGAGCACTCCCAGAGCTACTTTTGTGCCCAAATAGTTGTTAAATCATTGTTTTTACTGGAGATATGGGGATGGTTGAGGCCTAGAACCTTGCAGTCTGCCATCTTGCTTATATCACACCCCTGTTTTCTATTTAGTGTGATGAAAGGGTGGGGACCGCAACTCCAAGCTGCCAGGAGCACAGTGCTGGGAAGTTAATGGCTGGTGAGGGGCAGCCCTGGGGCAGATGAAAGCCACATGATAAGGCGCCCTCCTGTGCCCCAGGTCTAGACTCTTGCCCTGGCACTTTTGCTCAATATAGAGGGAAACATCGGCGTCATTGCCTCTATGCATCTCTCTCTCTCTTCCATGTAATTTTTTAATTGAACATACGAAAATCAGTTTTAATAACTCTTTTTGTATCCTCGTCTGGTAAATCTAACATTTATGCCAAGTCTAAGTCAGTTTCAATTGATTAGTTTATTGATGCATTATAAGTCACAGTTTTTTGTCTCTTAGAACTTTTGATGGGATGGTAGATATCATGAATTTTGCTTTGTTGCCTGGTAGACATTTTTTTTTTTTCTCTAATCTTGAGCTTTCAACTGTGATGTAGTAAGATCACCTGGAGCAAAATTGAAAGCTGAGTCTTGCTTTTAAGGTTTTATGGATACTAATGGAATAGTCCTGAATCTAGGGCTTATTATTTCTCACTGCTGAGAAAACACCATATGAATCTTGAGCTTTTCCAGTCTGACTCATAGGAACAGGCACTATTTCCAACTCTACATCAGCAATGAACAGAGCTACCACTAATCCTTTTGGGTAGTTTAATCCCAAATCAGGAGTGGTTTTCCCTCAGGTATGTGCAGATCTGCACTTATTTAATACTCCAAGGACAGCTTCTGCGGATCTCCAAATGTTTCTCATTGTGCTTCAGTGACTTGATCACTCTGGACTTTCAATTTTATGTCCTCAAATCAGGGAAACTGTCAGTCTCCTCTTGGAATTTTCCTTCTGATGCTGTTTCAAAAAAAAAAAAAAAGATGTTTAAATGCAGTAAGCCAAGGTAATTGCTGGACTGAGTTCAATTGTTTCCCTTCTCTGAGGAATTATTGCTTTCTTTCACTGTCTGATGAAGTTATTTGTACATTATTGTTTCATACACTTTGTCCTTTTTGTTTTTTCAAGTCATTTTAATAGTTTACTTGTCTCCACAAATAAACATGTGCAGCACCATAATAGAATAAATCAACTAGTTTTCCAATTATAAGCTATAAGTATAAATTCATTGTTTATTTAAGAAATTAATCTTAAATATTTAGTTTTTTGTTAAAATATTGTTTAAAAATGTTCCATTTCATATACCTATTTGTAATGCCATAGAAAATTTCTAATCACAAAAGAAATATCAAGTCATGATTACTTGTCTAGAAATATTAAACTATTATTATTAATTAACTGTTATGTCTATTTTCCAGTTACAGTCAAAATGGAGTAAAAGAATCTCAATACTTAATTAAGCTTACTCAAGTTCACAAATGTAGATTTCCATTTTTTTCTATAGTTTCGAGTAGGAATACTCAAAAACTATACAATGCAATTAGATGTTCTTTGTACTTTATATGTAATGTGGATTTAGAGTAGTATTTTCTAAACTTGATAATTTTAAGAAAATATTATTTCATCATTTAGATTGCTTTCAGAAATCACACCAATAATCTCAATATATCTTCTTTAGAAATAATTTTGAAATTATACATATGAATCCTAAATAATTAGGGATAGAAATCAACACTGAGGAAGTCCTACATTTTTTATTTTGACATTAAAGTAATATCCAGGCCACTGGGTATTTTAGTGTGTTCTCAGCAGCAAAATCGTCCCATGGACCGTATAAATCACTTTCAAGAAAAGCAAATTCAAAAGTTTGATCACACATATCACATTTGACTGAGCAGTGAGTATTCCTTTTGTCCACACTAAAAGGTTAATGACTTGAAGAAAATGCTCGCAGTAGTACTGTAGAGCTGTATACTGTTTCTCCACTTTTCCATTCTCAACAAGCTATTGAGCATAGTAATGACACACAAGCCAGCCAGCATCTCAGTACTGAGATGATTTCACCTTTCTTTCATTCCACAAAGTTCGTAATATATTTATCACCTTGATTTATCACAAGCATTCTTACACTGAAACATCCTTTTGTTCTTTTCTGATGTTGCTTTCTCCTGAGCTACAGTGAGGATTGGGTGTCAGCCAAATATTTAAAGGGAGTTTATAGATATATTTTAGGGCTTCCCTCACTACATGACTTTCTCTTTTCTGGGATCTCTCTCTTCAATTTCCAGCTACACTGACAGCCTTGAATGACATTTTATGATATATCTAGTCAATAAAATAGTAGCTTTCTGCTTGAGTTTAATGGCCTAAGGGAAAAAAGCATATAAGTGTAAATCTCACTCAATGAGTCGAGCTTTCTTTTTTCAAAGGTTAAATCATCTACAAGTTTTGGTCCTCTACCATGATATTAAATAATTTTTGTATAAATATACAGTTTTTTTGAGCTTGTCATTGCTGTTGCACTGTTAGTCCATTATAACTCACTCCACTATCACCTAATCTGAAACTCTTAGAATTATTTACATTTAATTCTTTTACATGGGATATTTTTTCTTTAGGCCTGAAATAACGTATTGTAAGGAATTTTTATGAGGTTATTTGTTTGCAGCCTAAAGATGTTTCAACCGTGTCTGAATTGTCTATACAATTTAGAGCTGCTATATAGGCCATTTTTTATGCAAAATTGGATGAGCATATAGAATTTTAATGAGCTTCAATCATTTTCAAAATTATCTATTTCTTAAGCAATAAAGTCATTTAAAGCATTGTGATTAGAGAAGATGAATTCTAAGGGAAAATATAAGGGATTATGACATGTGAAAACTGCCTGAAAACAAGAAGTAATTATCTGCTGAATAAAAAGATATACGTCCTCCAAAACTCTTTATTTGATTTATATAAATTAGTTCCATATCACATCTGAGTGAAGGTTCGCAATGATTTACCTTAACAATGAATGGTCCTAATGCTAAAGGTGGACAGCTAAACAGGAGAAACTCTGTTGTTAATAGGTACAATAAAGGCTACGTTGTCAACAGAAATTGTGAACTAGAAATGAGCCCAGTATCAAATTCCTACTCTGACTACAGAAAAACTCTCGTGGAGAAGTGGGGAAGGAAATTATTTTCTGAAGGTTTGTGCTATACGCTTCCCCTAAGAATATGCAGAAACATTTGCATCACTGATATGACCGAAAAATCCAAAATGATATCTTTAACTCCAAGTGTATCTTACGTGGTTCCCCAAAGGTGAAACAGTTATAATTATCAAAATCAACCTCCAGAATGTAAATATGTCACAAACTGGCCCTGAGCCATATTCTATTTAAAAATGGCATTTATCTGTATCCTCAACTCTATAACCTGAACTCCCAGATGGGTTTGGCAAGCAGTTTCAAGAGTTACATACTAATGCAATACTAGCAAGGGGAATATAATAAACTGTGATTAGGAACCATTGATACATTTCTATAATTCTCATTTGTGTATTTAAAGCATGAATCAGTTCAAAAAGCAATCACACAAATGAAACTGAACTTCAGTAGAGGTTAATATTTTATTGCCAGTCCATCACTAACATTAGTTAGCAAAGGCAATGTTTGCATGATTTTTCTTTAGAGCTTGTGGATATAGTTCATACACAAATTCACAAATTCTATTCAATGGGTTATAATGCCACAAGTAGTAATAACTAAAAGGGATTCTATTCTCCCATAAATATTTTAAAATTTATGAAGAATAACAAAATAGTCATTTGTTCAGTTTACCTTTTGTGTTTATTCTGTTTATCAATGCTATTTAGGTAATGCAATAATATAAGGCAAGAAAAATAAAGCAAAATGCCTTAAGAAAAGTATTTCAATTTTTTTTATAGATGATATGATATTTTATGTAAGAATTAGTATAGGATCTCCAAAATGCTGCTAGAGCCAATAAATGAATTCAACAATGTGCAGGATATAAGATCAATACACAAGATCAATTTTATATCCATATATTCACAAAAAACAATTGCAAAATGATTTTAGTAAACTAATATAACTTATAATAGCATATACATATCTTAAAATGAATCTACCATAATTGTGCAGATCTTTTACACAATACACTAGAATGTAGAGCTAAGAAAACATTAAAAATATTTAAATAAAAGTAGGTATGTAATACATTCAGAAATTATAAGACTATATTTTATGATATTCATTCTGCATAAATTAATACATAGTTTCAACATGACTGCATTCAAAATACAGGCAAGTTCTTGAAAAACTGGAAAGGCAGCCCATAAGCTTTCATGGGAATATAAAAAATCTAGAAATACCAAGATTTTTAAGAAAAGATTAACAAAGTGAAATGACCGAAAATTACTGTTGTCTAGTTTTGCTTTAAGGTTTACACAGTCAAGATAGTGTTGCATTCACATAACAATAACAAATAGATCAGTAGAACATAATAAATAATGCAGAATTAGACCTATACATATGTATTCAGTTGAGTTTTTACATGTACGTTTTTATTTCGATTGATACCTTTTACCCACTTTTCATGTCAAATAAATGGTAAAAAGAAAATATTTTGAACCATTGACACTGATGACAGTCAAATATTTTCATAGAAAAGTGAGATATGCTACTCACCTCTTTCTGTACCTTAAAAAATAATTTGAGACAATTATAGAATACAGAAACACAAATATTTTAGCATAAAACATATAACAATATCTTAATAACTTTGGGTTAATTAAAGTTTTTTTAGATGGTATATAATAAGCAGTAATCTGTTTTTAAAAGGACAAGTTTATCATAATATAAAATATATTTACTATTAAAAATACATCATTAAGAAATTGATTATGCAAGTCACAGACTTTATGAAAATATTTGCCATGCATATATCTGTTAGAGAACTAACACTTGGATTTTAAAATATTCATACACATCTGCAACAGAAAGAAAAACTAATAAAAATTGGCAAAAATATGAACACTCAACTTGCAAAAAAAAGTAAGAATGTCCAATAAACACAGGAAAATATGTTAAATATTATTATTCATTTTGAAAATGCAAATGAAACACACATTAAGAGATTATTTCATACACTCTAAAATAACTACAACCAAAAGTACTTATGTTACCACATGCTGGCAAATATTGACATAATTAGAACCCTTATGCATTTCTGGTGGGAGAATAGTTATATAACCACTTTTTAGAAAATTGTTTTAATTAATGCTAAATATACATCTAGCTTATAACGTTGCAAATTAATATTTAGGTACTTAGTCATATAAATTACCAAAAGGTCACAAAAATATTTGTACATATATATTCATGAGAATCTGTAGTTGGACAAAACACAAATGTTCACAACAAAAAGCATAATCACGTTAAAATTTATTCATGGTATTGAGTAATATTTTGCTATGAAAAACAAATTATTGATAAAACATCATAGATGAATCTAAAAGACACTATTTTAAACAAAAGGAAACACAAACATGGATAATTTATTCACATTAGCAGGCAAATCTAATCAATAATGATAACAATGAGAACGCAGCTGACTCAGAGAGAGACAAACATGAGTGATGAGGAACTTGTGTGAATTTTCTGGAGTGATGGAAATGTTCTATGTGTAATTTTTGGCCGTATACATACGAGTGCATACAATTGTGTAACTTATCACATGAACCATTGCTGTATAGTTTGTGGTATACATTATTATAGTTTCATTTAAAAACTATCAAAGGACTTTTTTAGAAACCTAAGTTTACACCACAATTATTGGAGCATGCACAAAATCTTACATCAGTGTGCTGAAGTTCTTATTCTTAAAGAAGTAGATGGTTTAAGTTTGTTGTTATCTATATTCAGTAGAATATTTGGGGTAGTAAATGAGACTTGGTAGAGATTTATTTTTTTCTGAAGAAAAATAACAAGCATATGCTAGTACTTCAATGGCCTGAATATCTGAAACTCAGTGCAGTGTTTTCGTTATCATTCAGTTTTAGATTTTTTTTCTTCCCCCTAACAAAGGAAAGCCTAAGGTAAAAAAAAAAAAAAAAAAAAAGGTGCCTGACACTCAGTGGAGAAGTGTTGTTTGTATTCTCTGTTCAGTTTGCAAAGTCACATATCCATAATTCTTGTTGAATTTCTTTTATTTTCCACAACTGCTGACCTTTTCTGGAAAAAAAAATAGCTGATAGCTTTGAATGACAGATATATAGACTGGCATTTACATCATGTTCATCATTTGTTAAATGAATTTTTATTCTGGACACTACATTAGGTTTTAAAATAGAAAAACAATCAGGATAGCTTTTATTATATTACATAGGTAAAAACTTACTAGCCGTAACATTTTGCCCCAACTTTCTATTCATTTAGCTAAGATGATATTTTCTGGCTCATTTACTAAGTATATTTTTATCCGATTCAAAAATATTCTCTTCTCATTTTAAAACCTGACTACATTGTCTCATCTCCACTTTAAATTCCCATCAAATAATTAAACATAATTTTGCCTGCATACCTTCTTGGTGGTCTACCTCATTTTTGTTCTCCGGACATCTTTCCACTATCTTTCTATTTGATTCTCTGGACCTGGGCATTTCTTTCTCTATCCAGCCGTGAGCTCTCTGAGTCTTCCCTCTGCGATTGATCCTACCACGAAATTAAACTGTACCACCATCTGTTTCTCACAGGTAAACAACAGAACATAAAACATTGGATATACCACTAAATATCTATTAGTTATTCTAATTTTATAAGACCACGTAGAGAAAACCCCCACACAAAAGACAACAATTAATTCTCATATCATTAATTGCACAAGACTAAATTATGTCTTATACTTTCAAATATGCACAGTTTTCCCAATCATACTTTTATTACCAATGTGTTTTGTTCAGGTTATAGAAGGTCTGACTTCATGTTTTAAAAGTGTAATCATTTTCTAAGAAATGTCGTGATTATCAGTAAAACTGCTTTACAATTAAATTTTGACTCATTTAATAAAACACTATTTTGTTTCTTATTTCCAAGAAGACTATACATGCACACAATTTGTCTTCCTAATTGCCAAAACTGCATCTCATCTAGTAAGGCTTATATTTTATTAAAGTTCACAATATGAGATTAATAAAACTAAATCATTTTAGAATTATTCATAGAAATATGTAGTTAAATAAGTGTGCAGGACATATAATATTGTATATCCTCCAAATAAAAAATAAGCTAATATGAGAAAACTAGATTAAAAATTAGAAGTAAAATTCATTTTGTTTGCTATTTTTTAAGGGGTTAATCATTGCCAAATAAAAAAAATGTGTGACAGCTCTGAGCAATCTTTTAAATCCTTTTTATCAGATGCATAAAAATGTATGTATCACCACCAAATAGCTACGCATATCTACAACAATCAACGTTACAGTTATATATAATCTAAATGTGGAAATAAAATTACAAATTGTTAAGATTCATACTAAATTAGCTGTTTCTTCTTAATGGGATTTTCCCTTCTTTCTGAAATAAACTCAGTTTTTAAATCTTGTTTCCAACTGACAGATGATGAAGGAAATTGATTTGCTCTTCCAATAATACATTCAATTGATCTCTACTGATATATTTTGGCCACATAATAAGACGTTTGGTGTGCAGTATTTGACATGTTTCCTGCCCCCTCTGGATCTTACAGTATAGCTAGCACTCACCAGCTTGAGCACTTACATTAAGCAAGAAATGTTTTACACACTAGAGGCATGGTCATAAACAATTGATTTTGTCTTTGTCTTTAGATATTAAAAAAGTACAATGTGTACTATAAAGTGAACATATTGAAGGTTAGATAAATATATAGCATATCATTGTAGGGATTAGGAAAGGCCACATAAAAGAAAATTTAATAATGAGGGATGAATAATGACGATCTTAAAATATTTTTAAAATAGTTGAAGGAGCTAAGTAGAACAAAAAACATACAGAAAGAGAAAAGAAAGAGCTTGAAATATCACAGAATTTAGACTTCATTCCATATAGTTTTGGATCATTGATAGTTATTAACTGCTGATTTTTGAACCGACTCCCCTCTGATATTTTCTTCATAGGCTACATTCTGGTGCTGCAAGCTTGGATTCTGCAGACTCGAGAGAAAACCAGCCTCTCGTTCATCCTGGTCCTTTTCATTGTTTTCCAGTTACAACCATCATGCTCAGCTTGTCATTCGATAGTACAAGAATGATTATTATTAAGCAATATGTAAAGAGAAATATATTACCTTATATATTGATATAATTCAATTAATATGATTTGCATTAAATTGTAAAAATTTAACAAACCCCAAATATTTTACGAGATATAAATTTGCACTTTTAAAGTTTCAATATACATGCCAAAAAATCACAACAGTAAAGACAGGCAACATAAAATGAAAATTCTAAAGGAGAACCTGAAATTCCCTCTGTAAGAAAAGTACTGACAAAGTGAAAATTAGACTATTTAGAAAATATTCATACATAGTTTAGTTTCCACCATTCACCTTTCATAGTAGTTTTTTAACATTATTAAGTGTTGGTGAAAATAATATATACTTTTTAATGTGATTTTATTGACTATTTCTATTGCTGTAAAATAGGATGTGAGCTAAAGTTGTAAACAGCCTTTGCATGATTTATTGTAAAACAGTTTTCCCACTGCTGCAGGCACTGTAATGCAAGCCTTTTTACCAGAGCATTGGCTAAGAAAGCTGAAAACTCACATGAAATACGTGTTTCAGAGTAATTATGGAGACCAAAATAAGTTGTTCATAAAACTTTTCTTTTAAATTAATGAATGAATGAATTTGAAATGTGTGTTAATCTCCTTAAATGTGATTTTTCTTGACAGGTAATGTCATATCAGCAAGAACAGTTCAATGTTATTCAATTGCATGCACTTATGGAGTATTTACTCTGTCAGAATATGCAGATATGGCATCGGCTACAGGGAGAAACTGACTTCAAAACAGATAACTTACTGTATCTCATGTGAATATTCTGATCCAAGTTCTGTGAAGTGAGAAATGGGAGTGTTTAATTTAGATCTTTGTATCCAGAAAAAATATCACAGAAGGACAGGCAGATGGGCATACTAAACATAAACATGTTTTCAAGATGTGAAAACATCTGCATAAAAAGGAAAAAAATGTTTTGTTTACTCAGCAAATGAATATCTACATATAACTGAAGGTTTAATTTTTGAAAAGTATTTTATTAATATCTATCAGTTCTTAAAAAATATATTTGAATCCTCTTTTCGAATCTGATCAAAGCTAGAGACGTCTCGAAGCTGAACCTGAACGTCTTCAGCCTTTCTACATAAAATAATACCTGTTTGGTTCAAACCGTGGTGCAAGATGAAAACCAACAGTTCACAGCCTTTTCCTATTCTTGTCCAAATTAGAACCCCAAGAACCCCACCAACCTGACTGACTTGTTCAGAGTATTTGCCAGTAGTTTTTGTCTGTATTATTTGTATAAATATTAACTTTTCATCATAAATGATTTAGTTTGATAATTTATATATTTTTTCTTTAATATATTATGTAACTTTATTTTCTTTATAAATTCACTTCTGTAGGCTATTGTTCAAGATATTGTAGTTTAATCCCTAAATTATTGTTTAGTTCCTTATGTGTGTACCTACCTGTTGGGAGCTCAGCTCAGTTGGAGAGAGAGCTGAGCTACCAGGTGTCAGAGTAGTCACTTATAAGCAACAACAAGCCAAAATGATGGTTAACTATTAAGCTTTTGATCACTTACCTTGATAGTAAAAGCAAGAAGCTAAAACAAGAGAAAGGGCCTTTTCCATTTTGCCCCATGGAACGGGTGCACTGGTTCAAGGATCAGGAAGGTTGGTGCAGATGTGGTGGTCCTCTAATTGTTGAGGTAGCCCCAGACAAGGAGTGGCTGTAGTTTTATGGACCCTGGGGCCCACGGAAAGGCAAAAAAAAGGGGGAGGGTGCGAAAAATAATGAGTACTGAGATAGTAGGGAACAGTCTTCAAGGTTTCCTCTTCCTCCTTCCCATAAGGAACCTCAGAAAAGGAGAACTACGAACGAAGGTCCCAGAGCTAAGAATGGAAATATCTGTAAGAGCTTGTTGGCCCGAGGGAACAGAATCCTTGACTGTAGCTTCCGTCAGAGGATGCACTGCACTGGCTGTGCACCACATCTGGTGTGGGGAGGGCAGTTTTCGCTTGTGAAGAACTTCCAGGTAAAGGCTTTATAATCCCCTAACGTTAGGTGTGAGAATTCAAACATCGATGTAACCAGGAGCCACACTTTTGTGACCAGGAGCCATACTTTTCACCTCCACTCTTTGATTTTTCAGGACTTGAGCAAGAAAATAGGCCAGTTTACCATGGAACCAAATGGGTCATACTTCAGGGGCCTGTCAGTAATTTGTTCGATGCAACAGAAGATCATGGTTATGATTAAAATTATGTCTAGCAGAATGATCAGGCCCTTCTTGAATATAAACATGAGGCCCAACCATTGCCAAAACAGAAAAAAATATATAAATCAAAAAAATACATCCCATAGCCCCTCTGGATCTACTTTAGAGAATCAGGAAGCTTTAAATAAATAAATAAATAAATAAATAAAAGAATCATAAATCTTTTTTATTTTTAGTTTTTTATCTGGCCTAAGGCATAAATCTACGACATATAGCACAATTCTGGCCAGTAAGGTGAGGCTAACCTAAGTATCTTTCAGAGCTAAGGCAATGTCCTGATAGAGTATAATACACAAGAAGTACAATCCCATCAGAGATGTTTGGTACCCTGGAAACAGAGTTTTTCAATGTAAGGGCACTGCAATCATGATATTCAGTAATCAGGCAATTAGGTTGACAGAAGCCCCCATTGTGGCCTTCCAGCATGGGGCCCACTGCCCTGGGGCCCCCTATCCAGATGGAACAATTCAGTCCAGTTCTTGTTTTCTGAGGCAGTTCGATTGAAATAGTTTTGTGTCCATGACATCAGTTAATGTGTCTCACTACTGGGGACAACATCTGGAGGTGTTTTGCCAGGAAAGTGCGGGAGCTGAAACCATCGTCTGCTGTCTTGGTTAGCAGTCAGGTGTGGTGGTAAATTCAGCATTTAGCCTGAATTAAATGTCCTCACAGCAGCTTGGAAAGGCAGCACGGGGAGTTCCTTTTCAGAAGGAGTAGCAAGTTTTCAGGAGCAGGTCAGAAATCAAAAGATCATGAATATCCAGTGCTCTACCCCTGCTCAGATGCTGGTATTTTAGTTTATTTGGTTGTTATTGCTGTCTCATTTAGTCATCACAACTTAACATTTTCAAAAACTGCTGCCTACTTTTATCCAGACCTTTTGTCTGAAAGGGTTATATGGAAGAGTGATGTGTGTAGCATATGACTAAGTCCTAGCCAGCAAAATGTAGATTGAAATATTGCACGTCACTGTCAGGCTGTGTTCATTAAAAGAAAGAAAGGTGAGGAGGTGAGGGCAGGGGAAGGGATGAAAGAAAAAGGGAGGGAGAGCATATGCAATGTACTTTCCCCAACTGCTAGTTTAATGTTAAGGACTCTGACATAGTCAAATCCTAGAAGAGACAAGCAGAAAAGCACTGAGGTCCTTGAGTCATTGCTACTAGGAGAACATTCCAGAAGAATGCCTACCAAAGAACACTCATGTTGGACTTTTAATAATTACTAAAATTTAGGGGTGACTGATGCAACTGTTTGCCTACCTTGAATAATATATCCTTCAACCCCAGTGATTTATAAATTAGGTAGGAATATAGACACATTTAATAACAACTATTATAACATGAAAATGTTTATGGTAAAAGTCTGCAGTGCCTTATAGTACCACAATGAAAATTTTGCTGAAATATTGAGAAATCACAAATTTCTAGTTGGGTCACAACTGATATAGGTATGGAAAATCTGAAACAATAATTAATGTTCATCAGACACTTCCCAGGTGCCAGACCCTCTAAGAACTTTATCTTAGATTGGGCTGCTAAAACAAGGTATAATAGATGGGTGGTTTATAAACAACAAAAATGTATTTCTCATAGTTCCAAAGGTTGAAAGTCCGAGATCAGGGTCCCAGCATGGTTACTTCCGTTGAGGGCCCTCTTCTGAGATGCAGGCTGTCTGCTTCTCATAGTATGCTCACGTGGCAGAAGGAAAGCAGGCTGGCTCGGTGGCCTTTTCTTAGAGGGGCCCTAATCCCATTCTGAGGACTTCACGCTTATGATCTGATTACCTCCCAAAAGCCCACCTCAAAATGCTATTTTGTTGGGTTTAGGATTTTAATCCTAAATTTAATCCTGAATTTAATCCTGAATTTTGGGAGGATGCAAGCATTCACTTTATTATAGACTTCAACATCATTGACTCTTGTTGAACTATTTCACTGAGGGGAAAGTTGAGTGTAGAGAGTCACAGCTAGTAAGTAGGTGGTCTCACTTCAAAGATTAGGTTCCTACTCACCAAATTTTAATCAGAGTAATATAGACCAAAAGAAAGAGAAGAGCATGCTAGTTAGAGGAAATTATGTATGCAAATTCTCATAGGTATGCAATATGGAGATATTTCAGTACAAGATGTTAGCAACATTGCTGAAGAGAATAATGAACGAAATAATGTAACAGCATTATTACTGATGAGATTATAGGGATAGGCAAGTTATAAAGGCAATTAACAACTTTGAACTTTATTAAGAAACTATACTTAGCAATCAAAATTTAACTAGTTTAATAATCCAGAAAGTCTTCTGATAAGCACTTTGGAGATTGGATTCTAAGTTGCAAGATGAAATGAAGAAAGAGCAGTTAGTAAATTTTTGTAATGATCTAGATAAGAAATGATGAAATCTTGACCAAGCCATTATGACTATCAAAGAAAAAGTGAGAGCAGATTCAGGAAACACTAATTAACTAGAATTTATGGAACTTGATTTCTAACTGGACATAAATATCTTATGGGAGCAAAGAGTTTCAGGGATTCCCAGGTATTTGACTCAAGTAACTGGGTGGATATAGATGCTAGTTTCATTTTTTGACACAGAAAATCACTTAAACCAGTTTATTTTGTACAGAGAAATTGGGTGTTATTGTTAGAGATAGAGTGAAACACTGCAGGGCAAATTCTTCTAATTTTCTTCTTTTTAGTACAGTAGGAGTATTACTATAGAGGACCAAGAACTTATCTCTGATTCTCTTCCTTGGAACCATATTTTGGTAATATTTTCAACAATAAACCTCCACAATCAATTGAATCTTCTGCTTTAACATGACTTCAAAAATCATTGCTTAGTAATCTGCTCCTATAAATGGAGTCTGACCCTGTGCAACTGCCAATAATTGATACATATTCATATCCTTACTTTGCCTCCCATTAATGTTCTTTTCAAGTTCTATTTTTCAAGGATTTTGTGTTCTAGGATTATTTGCCAGGTTATCTCTTACATAATGTATTCTCTTTGCATAAACACATTAACATTAATTATAGTAACAAGCTCTGGACTATTTCATTCACTCATTAAGTCATTAATTTAGTCCCTAGGTAATTAATGAACTCTACTATTGTTTGGTACTATGTTAAAGATTGGGGACACAAATGTGAAAATGAGATATGGTGGCCACTGACATAAAACACATTCTTTTTAGAGGTAAGTGAAAACAAAACATTTAGTGGTAATATGATAATAGACCCAAAAAATTGCCTGATTGTGATACTTATTATGGCAAAAATAAGCAAGGGGTTAAGACAGAAAAGAGTAGAATTTAGAAATCCCAAGACTGTGAAATTTTCTTCATCTAAATAGATTGTTTAGAAAATTCGATGCATGCCAACTCAGAGAAATTCAGCCTTCCAAAACCTGCCACTAATAGCAATACAATGAAAAGGAATGAAAAGGAATGCATTCATTCCAATTTCTAATAGGCACATGAGTGTTCTGATTTTTTTTTTTTTTTTTTTTTTTTTTTGAGACAGAGTGAGCTCTGTCGCCCAGGCTAGAGAGCAGTGGCACGATCTCTGCTCACTGCAACCTCCGCCTCCTGGGTTCAAGTGATTCTCCTGCTTCAGCCTCCCAGGTAACTGGGACAATAGGCACGTGCCACCACACCCGGCTAATTTTTTATTTTTAGTAGAGACGGGTTTTCACCGTGTTAGCCAGGCTGTTCTTGAACTCCTGACCTCAGGTGATCCACCAGCCTCGGCCTCCCAAAGTGCTGGGATTACAGACATGAGCCACCATGCTCGGCCAACCGTCCTGATTCTTACATTGAAGGTTTGTTACAGCACAGCTTCCATTCCTTTCCAGTCGTTTCTTGGAACATGGAAGGATAATGAAGCAAATGCAAATACCTTTATTTTCCAAAATTTTATTAAAAGTTTAAAATAAGTATTCTAAAGGGCACCTGAATTTTAGAAGAGGAATTTACATTTTGCAAAGCTTTAAGCTATTTTCTAATCCAGTCATTTGGCAAAATGATATAGGCAGCTATATGCTAAGCACATTCACAGGACCTTGAACATCATGGTATCTTTAATAAGAGCTTCTTTTCCCCCTTCTTTCTCAACTTAATTCAATGTCCTGAAAATGAATTTCTGAATTTGTGTTAATATATGACCTTCCTGCTAATAAACATTTAAATCTTCCAAGGCCTTCAACCAACCTGACAGTTGTCTGAGTGTTATATATTCTAAGACTTCATTATCCGATACCATAATTTTCCAATACTTAAATGCTATTATTGGCAATATTTCCGCCAAGGCATCATTCATTTGTAGTCTGAATTTGCAAGATTGCTTCCTTAGGGACAATATCCCAATGTATAGTTGGCCATATTAATATACAAAATTAATCACTCAAGATCGTTTTAAAATCACAATAGAATACTGCGCATGTCAGCTTGTCTGAATACAAGAGAAAATTAAAGGGGCTTCCGTATCAAGTTGAGTGGATTTTGGTAAATTGCCAGGACTTTGTTAATATCTAAACTTGAGAATTTATTTCATTATTATTTTTTATTATTTTATTTTATTAAATTGTAAATATTCAATGTGTGCAGCAATAGAGGCTAACATAAGAGAAATTCATATACCTGCAACTGTAATTAAACTGAGAATAGCACTTTGCCACATTTTATATAGTTCTATTTAAAGTGTATACATATTTTAAACAACTAACATCTTGTCCAAGAACCCAATACCCTTATATCCTGAAATGTAAACACTATCCCGGATTTTGAAAATCTTATGTCCATGCATGTTTTGGTTAGAGAACAAAATACTAATAATGTCTAAGACCTCGTTTTGATTACTGTTTTAATTTACTAGCTTTCTGCAATTGAATATGTGTGTGTCTGTGTGAGAGATGTGTGTTTACACATCTCTGTGTTTGAACTTTGATCCTCAACTGCATTGTATTATAACAGATTGGTCACAAATCATATTAGATAACATTAAAAGAAAGAGTATTATACATTAGTACAATAGTCTTCCCTTTAAGTTTTTTTCACCTGTGCCCAGAAATCAAAATCTCAAAACCCTTGCTTCACTAATACAGGCATGATTTCTAAATAAAAATATCTCTAACTCCAGCTTTGCTCTTCCCTTCTGTTAATACTGTCCCCATCATTCATTGTACTCACCTTCTCAACACACACACACACACACACACACACACACACACACACAACACTGAAGGAATATATTTACAGAAACAATCCTCTTCATGATATTTAGAACTTCACACAGCCACAAATTGTGTTGAGTCCTTGTCCTTGCTAAGTTGTGCAATCTGGTAAGGATTCAAAGGAGAGATTTAGTAAGTCATAATAAGTTTCTTTCTTGCCCACATTCCTGGAAGTTTGCTCTCAAATTCAAAGTATAAAAAATATCTTGAAGAAATACATAAAAATGCAAAATTTGGAGTCTCATCATCAGCTTTCCTATCACAGAGATTTGATTTGACTCAAATCAAATTTGAAACACAGCCAAAAGAAATATATTGCTTTAAAGCACTTTCTCCACGTAAATGTGAATGAGAAAAATACCCTAAGTTGGGGCGGTGTAGATGGTTCAGTGCCGTCTACAAGAAGAGTTGTAGATGGCAGTGTGCCTGCTTTATGAACTATATCCGTAGAAGATGACTAAAATGAAGAGAGCACAATTTTTAAGAAGTAGTTTTTAAAGATGAGAAATGACGAATTTTCCTGAAACCAGTTTATCAGGTAGTTTCTAACACCTCCTGCACACTCAAAATCCCATCACTGATAATGTGATGTATCACAATTTTTAGAATTTATTTTCTTTTACTTCCTTAATGAACATGGAGCAAGTTTTGAGGGCGGAAAGGAAGGGCTGGTGGAAGACAGGATAGATCTGAGCTTTATTTAAAGATAATTTATGTCGACATTAGCTAGTTCTGCAAAAATGAAATCCAAATTATTTCACATTGCAGATATTTACATAGAAATATGTTTATATGGAAAAGGTGGAGTGTTACTCATCCCAATTTTTTTAATTCTGCAATAATATTTGATAATTTTATATGAATGCTTTCCCATGTAATATGACAAAACTATTCATTGTATTAATAGTTTAGAGAGTTCTGTTTTTCATATAAATATATCCAAACTTCAAAAGGTAATATGTTTAAATGATACCAAATATTAAGCACTTAAAGAAAATTTTCTAAATTCTTAGGTTATCAAACTCATGTATTTATGTATTGCAATTTATATTTATATTAATACAGTTTATATAATAATATGATTTTCATGAAAATTTATGTGCACTGTAAAATGTAACTCAAATTATGATATAAGTGAAATTCTTTTAATATGCAGTAGGAATTTAGGTAAACTATCTTTGTTAAAGAGATATTCTGATCTTCACCTCTAATTATGCCCACACATGAATTTGAGTATATTCTCTTTTTTGCTTTATAAAATATATCCTAACAGAGTATTTCTTCTAAGATCATTCTTCATGAAGACCTTGAAAATCTTAAATAATAATAATTTTCAAAATACATTTGCCATGTGTTCTTGAGATGAAAGCTACACACACGTGTAGAGACTCACACCAACACACACATAAAATTGAAGGTAGTAGCACAATAGAATTTGCTTTTTAGAAATCCTGAGAAATATTTATAAAAAGGCTTCGAGACCTCACATGGGTCACATATAAACAAAACAAGCCTTGCTAACATAAGAAACATAGTATCAATGGCAATTTATTATTTATTGATCATTAAACTACTTACTGTTTTGGTTTAGGTATATTGCATTTTGTATTTAAATTCTTGTAACAATATTATGATAACATTATTATTCTCACTTTTCAATAAATGAGACTCAAAAACGATATGTATACAACCTTTATGAGATAACATGTGTAGATGAGATACATCTGAGAAAACTAAATTTTACTGCTAAATCTTGTTTCTTTTCCCCTAGGAATGAGTTCCTGTAGTAATTTAATTTTCCCATATTCATTAAAATATTCTCTAAAATATGGTAAATTACATAATTTTATTGCATTCTTTCCAATAATTCTCCACAAATAATTTCCCCCAAATAAACATTAACATTTACTTCAAAAAAGGAAAGTGGTAATTTATGAAATACATCCTTTCTTCATTCAGACAAGCTCATAGAGATGAAAGATGACATCTGTCCAAGGCAAAAATAAATGTTTTTTCTTCTTCATTACGTAACTACTTAATTTGCTAAAAAAGAGCTCTAAATAAAATATTCCAATCACTTGGGTATAGATATTCTTGTGCTTTTATTTCTTTGGAAGATTATACATATTTTAAACTCATTAAAATATACTTTGTAGCGTATGTACATGAAAAATAAACAATAACCTGCACTTTATAATTTCCCTAGATTATAAAAATAAGCCAAGGGACTCAATATAATTTTCCAGTTAAAGAAATATGCAAAAATAATTATAATTCTTTGTCTCTTATATTCTGTTCTTTGGTTGCTTTGGTTTTGTTCCCAACTTTTATTTAGAATTTCTTAAGAAATACAGAGAAGGTGAAAACACTAAAATAAGCTGTCACAAGTATAGCCTCATTCTTGATACATCAGTTTTCATCATTGACCACAATAATATAGCTCTCTGTCTTTCTAATATAGCTCTGGATATAGTATAAATGCAGATTTGTTTTGGATGAATCATTTGAAAATTTCAAAAGTCATTTGAAATTAAATGGCAAACATACTGACATGTCACTCATACTTGCTATAGCATGTATCTCTAAAGAAAATGGGCGTTCTTCTACTTAAAACAGCATTATCACACTCAACAATTTTAATTCAAATAATACAACTTACTAATAAACAACTGTATATATATTTTTCCAATTGGCCCAATAATGTCCTTTATACCTGGTTAATATTTGCTTATTTTTACACCCAGGATCCAACCAAGAATTGTGCATTGTGTTTAGTAGGCATTTTTAAAATTTTCCTCTGAAATAGGAGAGTGCCTTTGCCTTTGTTTGTCTTTTCTGTCATGGATATTTTAAAAAGTTCAGGTTTTTGTAAGTACAGGTGGTATATCTCCCAGTTGAATTTGTCTGATTATTTTCTGCTTATTCAGAGTAAACATCTTTGTCAAGAATACAACTATTATTGTGTCATTTATTGAGTGAGGCTGTAAAGTCAGTTTGTAATAGTATTGTTGATGTTGTTTGATCATGAATTATGCAGTTTCCTCCAGATTTCTTCACATAAAAATTGTAGATTTTTTTGGAGTTTATTAGTCATCATTGAATAAAATGTTTTCATACATCATGGGGTGTTTTTTGTTTTATAGAAGAAATTTTTCTCCTCAGAGCTTGTGTATTGTGTGTGTGTGTGTGCATATGTGTATATCAAATGGACTTATTACTTATTTTTTATCCATTATGTTTATTACCATCATTAATATTTTGTTCCCTAATTGTCCCAAATTTGGATAGTGGAATTCCTTCAAGATTGCTTCTGTTTCATTTAGGGTGATCTTCTATGTTTTCAACAATACTAATAACAAAAACCTCATCACTTAGAATGTTACAGTGTTTAGGAATAAAATTCTGGGCAACTAGATCTAGATCTATTGTGATATCATTGTTTTTAGGTCTTTCTAGTGGATAGGACTAATGGAGATTTAAAATGAAAGAACAAAAAATATATTCTATGCAAACAGCAACCAAAAGAGAGCAAGGGTGGCTATACTTACATCAAACTAGCACACTGATATTAGACAAAATATTCAAATTAAACTTAAAATTAGAACAGGTTAAAAGATATAAAACTGTGATAGATGCAGGAGGCAGATAAGGGGGAGGGTCCCAAAGAATCTCCAACACACCTGTGGACTGGAAGAGTGGGGTGGAGCCCTGGGAAGTTTGTGGCTTGTGCAGGGAGTGAGGAGCCTGGCCTCAGCTCCTGTGTGGTGGCCTGTAGTTCATTCTAAGAGATGGAAGCCTGCCGTCAGGATCCCTTCTCACTTTGCTGAGGGTTTTTTTTTTTTTTTTTTTTTGCTTTTTTCCTTCACCCAATATATTCCACTCTAGTCACCCTTCAGTGTGTCCATGTGTCTTATCTTTCCCGGTCATGTGATAAGAACCTGGTTTTAACTGAATGAGGGAGCAAAATTCTGCCTCATTTTGGTGCCCAAACCTGGGGCATGAGGGAAGGTGAGTGATATGTGGACCAAAAGATCTTTTTCCCTTTTGCTTCTAAGCCTTTTTTTCCTTGGACTTCTTATGAGGGTACGTTTTCAACAATACTAATAACAAAAACCTCATCATTTAGAATGTTACAGTGTTTAGGAATAATATTCTGCGCAACTAGATCTAGATCTATTGTGGTATCATTGTTTTTAGGCTTTTTCAGTGGACAGGACTAATGGAGATTTAAAGTGAAAGAACAAAAAATATATTCTATGCAAATAGTAACACCCCATAAACAAAAAACACCCCACGATGTATGAAAACATTATATTCATTGATTACTAATAAACTCCAAAAAAATCTACAATTTTTATGTGAAGAAATCTGGAGGAATTGATCAAACAACATCAACAATACTATTACAAACTGACTTTACAGCCTCCCTCAAACAATAAATGACACAATAATAGTTGTATAGTATTCTTGATAAAGATGTTTACTCTGAATAAGCAGAAAAAAATCAGACAAATTCAACTGGGAGATATACCACCTGTACTCACAAAAACCTGAACTTTTAAAAATATCCATGAAGAAAAGACATACAAAGGCAAAGGCACTCTCCTATTTCAGAGGAAAATTTAAAAAATGCCTACTAAACACAACGCACAATTCTTCATTGGATCCTGGGTGTAAAAATACCCTCCACGCACCACCACACCCCAACAGCTGCAGGTGATCACGGGATGAATGGGTGAGTGGCAGCTATGGCCCAAAGGCCCCAGGTGACAGTCTGGCCAGCATTCCCCACTATAAGTCTCTCCCTGTTGGAGGAATTCATTTGCATAAGAATGAGAGGTTCTTCCCCACCCCCCCACCCCCCCACCCCCGCCCCGCCCCGCCCCGTACCTCTTTTTTTTTCTTCACTCCAACCAGTCAGCAGTTAAGCTGTGTTTTTTGTTTTCTTTTCTCCACCAGGTCAGAAGTTTTTTAAAAGAAGCTTTTTTTTTTTTTCTTTTTAAAGGATGTTATACTATGCCAGGAATGATAAAGATCACTGTTTATATTCTCTGTAAAGTCTGAATTATGAAAAAGGATTTGTGAGGTTGGCCTTAAGCTGTAGCCAATCTCGTGAGCTTTGCATGTGTTTCTGTTTGGTCAGTAGCAAACTTTGCTGCAGGCCTCCATCTTGTGTTGTGTCCTTGGAAGTATGACCTGTAACTATGTGGAAATGCTTTGTTCTAGCCTCCGCCATTTCACAATGGCAGCTTGGGTTAAATCCTGACTCAGGGAATGAGTCATTTCTGGTTTGATATCTGCATGATCTTTTGACATTTGTTGATTTTTTTCCCCCTACACAAACCACCTTGGATTTTCCTTTCTCTGAGCCTTTAGTGAAGTTTGGAAGCCAGAAATGTTGGCCGCTTTACATGACTAAAGCCAGATAACAAGGGATTTAAAAGGATTTTCTTATAGAGTGCTCCACTTAATTAAAAGTGGATATCCAAGTTATAGGTATATTTAAAAGGACTTTATGTTTTCCTCTTCCTAGATTGTGTTTTGCTAAGAAACGTTTTTTTCTCAGTCAACTACATTCTTTTTCTGCATTTTGTATTGCCACTCTTAGTACATGCATGAGAGGCCCTAAGATAACTCCTAGGGGCATGGGACTCCTTGGGAAAAACAGAGAAGGCACCATTGACCCTGTTTTGTGGAGAAACCTGTTTTACCCATGGAACTCCAGGAATGAAAAGCAGATAGATCCATCTCAAAATCTGTTCTTGCCTCCCACCTATGCCTGTTTTTAGGCCTTAGGAAGTGCATGTTTTCGTAGCCCTGTCTCTTAAAGGGCTCCCCCTAGAGGTCTTAAAGATTATAGCTAAAATGCAGATGTTGTGAAACTGCAAATTTTTGACTAGGTTTAAAGAATTGTTTTGAGTTACATACAATAAAGCTAAAAGTTCAAACAAGTTGTGAAAGGGTTGTAAAATTTAATCTTGCGAAGGAAATTCTGTGTGAACATATTGACTAACTTCAAAAAGCTATTATATGTTTTTCTGTAAATTGAGCACTGAAATACAAGCACAACAAGGTGCTCTGAAGGCACTAATCTGCTCTTTAGCAAAATTTGTAAAGGGTTCTAACAGCTTTTTGCTTTTTTAAAATTTCTGAGTCCACATTTCGACAAAATACATGACTTATGGTAGTCTGAAATTCTATTTCATAATATTACATATTTTAAATCTCTGACATTTGATAGGCTTCCCAAAATCAAACTTTGGTTTCAAAATTATCTTTCCTGACACCTGGCTTTTGAATGTTACAGAGGCCCCCTGGGGTATCCAGAGGAGAGGTAAACAATATTAGCTTACATTTAGGTATATATGTATATATACCTAAATATACCTAAATGTACATTTAGGTATATTTACCTTACATGACATTGCCAAAATTCTATTCAATCTTGTTTAGTCTATATTTTAGTGAATAATATTAATATATATTCCAAAATTATATGGGATTTCTAAAATTCTAATGTCTAAGTATATGCTATTAATCACAGTCAAGGTTGTTATGTTAAATTGTTGTAAATCACGGGTATAACCAAATTTCTTTGACAATCATGTTTCTGGCCGTACTATCCTGGACATTTTGTTACTCACTCACAACTGTTGTCTTGTTTTTATCTTCTTCAAATGATGGTTTATAATCACCTATAGAATTTTAACAGGTGCTTTAAACACAGGTTTCTGATAACTTTGGAGATTGTGACATTGGATTAAAGGAAAAACATACAGGACTCATAAAGAGCTGAAATGTTCATGAATATCAAGCAAAACAAGAATAAACTAAATGGACAGAACTAATAGACAACCGAAGTAAACTTTTGAAGCATTGTTGATTCTTTTGTTTTTCAGAGTCAAGAAAACTTATTTTGAGCTATTTACAGCCTTTAATAATTGAGTAAGGTATACTCCTGTGAATAACATTTGGAGTATATTTATCTCTCTCTTTCTGCCTAGCTTCTCCATAATTTGGAAACTAGTTATGAGGATTTTTAACTTATGACAATATAGTTGTTTGCATCAGTGCAGTAAGAATCTATTTTCTTTTGCAACAGGATGCAATGGAGAAACTGGTTGTTTTGTGAAGGCTTTGACTGAAAGGCGATGCTACCCTTTAAGGAGTCAAGCTTGACTTGCAGAGCTGATAAAAGTCCTTTGGAAAAACTGTCCTCACACCTTGTCTACACAATCCCTATACAGGAATCCTGACCTGTGGTAAGTAAAGAATGTCACTTTCTGACAGGCCCAAGGGCTCCAAGTTTATCTTGTGACCTTAAGAGGAAAAGATCACCCAACTCACAGGTATTTGAGGACACAAACCCATGGCTAAGCTCAGCTTTAGAAAGTCCTATCTGAGATTCCTTGTGGAACAGAGTTCCATGAAAGCCAATCTAAAAGGCCTATGTAAAGATAATTTTTATTGCTGCACTTTACGCAAATAATTGGGCCAAGTATAAGACGAAAGTCTATTTTGCAAACAACTCAGTCCTATTATTATTTGTTTTTAACAAAAATGAGGGTGGGAGAGAGAAAAATTATGTTTCAAAACTTATCGTACATTCGTCATTAAATTCTAGACTCAGTTGTTTTAGGTTCTTGCCTACATTTTAGACTAACCCTGCTTGTGCCTGTGAACCATCCAGTGATCTCCAATGGCAGTTCAGAAGGAACAGAAGGGGATGGCTAATGTAAACATCTAGATCAATATTCTAGTTTTGAGCCATTATCCTGCAAATGCTGTCAGGCAATGAGAATAAATAGGGTGCCCATCACCTGAAGGTTTCCTTTTTGGGAAAGTAAGACCAAGGGAGCTAACCAAAGCCAAGCTCTGTGCATCCAAATATTAGCAGGCATAACTATAGCCACCAGTTATCTGGGCATGTCCAAGACATCCTTTTCTCTCACTTGTTGGAGGAGAACTCAATTTGACAGATTCAAATTAGCATTTGGCTTATAATATTGAGTCCTTGCCACCTTCCCCAAACACATTTTTGTCCCAATCTCAATTCCAAGCTTCAGGTTGAAGCCCTAGGACAGAAAACTGGATCTGAGGGATACAGAGGCTGATGATAAAGGAAGTTAAAAGGCACAGTGCAGGTGAGCATGATTAAGCTCCTGCCAATTAAGCCAAGTTTCCCATTTCATGAATAAAGGTCATGCTAGTATCAAGGAGGTAAAAACTTGTATAATGAAAACCACAAAATATTGCTGAAAAAAATTAAAAGCAATGTAAATAACTAGACACATATTTCATGTTGGTGGATTGGTATAATTAATATTGTTAAGTTGTACAAACTTCCTAAAGTGGCCTATAGATTCAATGTAATACCTATTAAAATCCCAAAAATATTTATTGCAGATATCAAAAAACATGTCTTAAAATTCTCAGAGGACATCAGGGATACTAGTAGTCAAAAGTTTCTTAAGAAAGGAAAGCAAATATAGAGGACTTTTCAAAAGTCACCACAAAGCTACCATAATCAAAATAGTGTGGTACTGACATAAAGACAGGTAAATAGATCTGTGGAATAAAATAGTTAAGACATGAACTCTGCCATATAAGGTCAAATGTATTTTAACAAGGATATCAAGAGGGAAAAGGATGGTCTCTTAAACAAAGAGTGTTGTGAAAAAAGAATATCTGCCTGCAAAAAAAAAAAAAAAAAAAAAGAATTTGGATCCTTACATAACACCATATACAAAAGCCAATTCAAATGGATCAGCTACTTAAATGTAAGATCCTCACATTATAAAACTCTTAGAAAGAAATTAGGAACATAAAACAAAAGCTGCACAACATTGTGTTTAGCAAAGATTTCTAGAATATGACACCAAAGGCACAGGAGACAAAAGAAAAAATTAGACAAATTGAACTTCATAAAAAATTTTAAAATTTGTGTGATGAAAAATACTATCAACAGAGTAAAAAGCAACCCACAGAATGGTAGACAATATTTGAAAATTATATATCTAATAAATAATTAATATGCAGAATATATAAGTAAAACTCTTAAAACTCAACAACAGCATCACCACAAACAATCCAATTAAAAAATGCACAAAGGACTTGAATAGACATTCCTCCAAAGAAGATTTAAAAAGGGCCAGTAGGCACACAAAAAGATTTTCAATGGTCACTAAGTGCTATGGTTTGAATGTGTCTTCAAAGTCCATTTATTGCAAACTTAATCCTCAATGCAACAGTGTTGAGAAATGGGATCTTTAATAGGCAGAGTCTTCATGAATGGATTAATGCTTTTAATACCATGACAGTTGGTACGTTATCATGGGAATGAGTTCCTGATGAAAGGATAAATGTTGCCTCCTTACTTGCTGTCTCTTACAAACTTCTGCCTCTGCCACGGGATGTTGCAGTAGGAAGTAGCTAAGCAGTTGCATCTCCTCAATTCTAGACGACTCAGCCTCCAAAAATGCAAAACAAATAAAATTCTATTATTTACATATTACCTGGTCTCAGATGTTCTGTGATAGCAGCAGAAAATGAACTGGTACATTAATCATTGTGGAAATGCAAATCAAAACTAAAATGAAATAATATCTCATACCTATTTGGATGGCTACTATTGAGATACAGAGATTAGTAAGTGTTGACAAAGACGTGAAGAAATTAGAACCCTTGTGCTCAGTTAGTGGAAATATAAAATGGTATAGTTGCTATGGAAAACAGTAGAGGACTTTCTAAAAAAAATAAATAGAAATAGAATTGCAAAATTAAAAATAGAATTAGATACAATTCTACATCTAATTACATAACAAAAATAAATTATAAGCAGGGTGTTGAGGAGATATTTGTACAACATGTTTATATCAGCTCTATTCACAATAGCTGAAATATGGAAGCAACTCAAGTGTCCATCTAAGTGCAAATAGCAAAATTAATGAGTAGAGAAGCAGAATGTGATATACACATACAACAAAATATTATTCAGCCTGAAAAAGAATAACATTCTGCAATATGTGACAGTGTGGATGAACCTGAAAGAAATCATGCTAAGTGGAATAAGCCAGTCACAAAAAGACAAATACTATGTGATTCCACTTATATGGGGCACTTACAGTGGTCGTGGTCAGGGAATGGGGAGACCAGGGATAGAGTTATTTTTTCGTAAATGCAACATTTCGGTGTTACAAGGTGAAAATATTTGTGGAAATGAGGCATTCAGGGTTTGAGATGGTAGTTTGGTTTAGTCAATTGGCTTTATTTCTATATGCATTCAGGGGGACAAGGCTCAGGTCAACCCTCCTGGGCTGTGTACTCTATCCCTGGATGGCTGGGATCAGGCTCATGGCTTTGTTCTTTGGCTCTCCATGTTTAAGCACCTGCTGTCCTGGAGGGACTCAGGTGTTCCCAGCCCACTATCAACAACACTCCAATGGGTGCAGCCAAAAAAGGCACTTCAGTGGAACTGCAGTGGGGCCCCACACACATGCAACAGGGGGTAGCAGCAGGTCTCCATGCGTGTGTGCGCTGGCCGGGCAGCAGCGGGGAGATCTGGATGGGTCCGCACTGGCAGAAGACCATCTACAAAAGTGTTTCAATAGGAAGGTGCAGTCGGCCAGCGGAAGGGCTATTGTGGTGGACACTGGCAAGTTGAAGCTGGTCTGCAAGTGGATGCGGGTAGGCAGGGAACCCGGGAGAGGGCAGCAGGAACCAGGGCACTTAGATCCGACTGGCCCCATCCCACAGGCAAGACAGCCCTGATTTTGTGTAGTTTAGCAGGAAACAAAGGCTAAAGCTGCCTAGGCGAGTATGGCCAGCCTTAGATGTTCATGGTTCATGGTTATACTCTACTGCAGCTGTTCCCAGGCCAAACTTTCTGGACTCTGTACAGGCTGGAGTTCAGTCTCACCCACTGTCCATGCAATTTTCCTGCCATCTCAGATGCCTGTGGGGTTGTAGGGTCCCCTGTAGCTAGGATCCTGAGGGTCTGTGGTGATAGCAGGCCACTACATGCCCGTTTCAGTTGCCCTCCCAGGAGCCAGTCTGGGCCAGGAATGAGTTGTGGTGCTGGGTGCTCAGCAAACTTGTGTAGGGTTCCCAGCTTCCTCTTCTTTCAGCCCAGGGTCTGTGTCCTCTCTCCATTCACTCCCATTTCCTTCTTTCTGAAGGTCTGTTCAGAGTGTGCTGGTCTACTTGTTGGTCTGGTCCCTCAGTGTGAGAAGCTCTTCCCGGCTGCTTCTAGTCGGCCGTCTTGGCTCTTTCCCCACATGGAATTTCACAAATCGTAGGTTTATAGAACTTTGCTATTTGATAAGTCCGTATCCCCAAACTCAATAATATTTGCATAGAAATTTTTGTATTTATACATTTTCAGATGATCTTCAGAATTAAATTTTCAAATCCCTAAAAGAAAGTACCTTATATTTAATTGAATTATGTATATAATATTGTGAGGAGCATTTTAAATTATATTTTGACATTATAAAAATTCATGTTATAGTTAACTATTCTTTTTTAGGTTACCCATATATTTTGAACATAAGTCTCTAAATATACCTCAAATATTTTATTCTATTCACTGCTGTGTTTTTCTGCCTCCCTATTGACCTGTATGTGAGCTTATCATGAAGGCTTTAATCTGTTTATTTATGTTAGTAATTTCAGAATTAGCTCAGTGCTTGGACTGTCAATAGGTGTTTGAAAACTGTTTGTTATGTAAATGAATGAGAGAGTGAGTAAAATATTTTTTATATACTACAATTTCTCAGAGTAAAATAAGATCATACCAAACATAATATTATAAATTTATATATATATATATATATATTTTTTTTTTTTTTTGAGAAGGAGTTTCACTTACCACAAGCTCCACCTCCCAGGTTAGAGCGATTTCTCCTGCCTCAGCCTCTTGAATAGCGGGATTATAGGCATGTGCCACCATACCCAGCTAATTTTGTTATTTTAGTAGAGACGGGGTTTCTCGATGTTGGTCAGACTAATCTCTCGACCTCAGGTGATCTGCTTGCCTCGGCCTCCCAAAGTGCTGGGATTACAGGCATGAGCCACTATACCTGGCCTATTTATGAATAATTTAATATAGCATGTGGTGAATAGTTTTCTTATCATTTAGCTACATATTTGAAGTTATGTGGTTTAATATCAGTAGCATTAAGAAATTTAATTTGGGAGCACATTTCAAGCAGACACATGCTCTAATTAGTTTTAGATATTGTTTGCCATTTTGCAATTAGAACTCACTTTTCACAAGAAGAGATGATTTTTCATATCACTTGAAATATAAATTGAGTTATTTTTTGATGTATATATCATAGGAGATTTCTTGATTCTCTGAAGAAAAATAGTCTTCAATGAAACAAATAAAGTCAAATTTTATGAGTATCAATAAAATAAAAATGAATCAACAGTAATTGAAAATAACAGATGACATTAATATTTCATAGAAAAAGTGTCATCAGAAATGATAACAAAGTTCTTAGACACATATCAAAATGAATTAAACTATATGGGTTTAGCTTGAACAATTTCCACATAAAAATAAAAGCTGTAATTTTTCTAATGTTTTAAATCTTAATATTGGTTTGGGATATCAAAGGGATCTTTATATATTATGATTATTATCCTTCTGTCATTGAAAAACATGAATTCTTGTTGAATTATACAATTTTAGAATTATAAAGGTGTTTCGGATGCTATACATCTGTCTTCTTTCATTTTAAAGATAAATTGAAAAGTAAATAACCTATGAAGGTTACACAGCACAGTGTGGCAGGGCTCTGACTGGAGTACGGATTTTGTAACAAATCCTTTTCAATTAGCCCAGCTGCCGCTGTCCGTTCAAACATGGGATGTGTTTGAATTATTCCTACATTCTATATGACTTGGGGCTGTTGAATTGTCTGGTATTTTGGATCAAATGTAAAATAGTTTTAAAGATTTTGTATTATTGCCATGTAGATAGATTATGTTTCTCCTTCACTTTGAATACTTATAATTAGTCTAAAAAAGGAAAACATAAATTTTTATTTCCTTTTTTGTTTATTTGTCTCCATGTTTTCCTTTGTACTTATGCTTGTAAATATTTAAAGACTTTAGTAAGTGTAATACACTTTACGCAGTGTATTTACAAGTTAAAAAATGTGGAGTGAGACTGATTTTATCTCTCTGATTATCTAAGTATATACAAATAATTGTTGCATATAGTTATCAATATTTTAAATGAAATTAGATTTTAAAGTCCTTGAGGATTATGGTGTCTTTCAGTTCAGTGAATTACATTATTCTTACATTTAATATTAATTTGGACTTAAGTGTACACTTTTTATCATCATCCAAGATGATGAGAAACATGTTTGCAGATATGTGCATAAAAGTGATCCATATACTAAATATGAAAAAACTGGAATTTACTTATAAAAATCATTATATATGGCAATTAAATTTCTTTTCAACTGTAGTCACCTTCAAAGGATCTTTTCTTCCTAGGAATGAAAAAGATATCATAAACTTCCACTGATAAACATATTGAAAGATAGATAGGTTTCTCCTCAGATTATGTCTCCCTTTGTTCTTAGAATATATATTATCTGAGTAAAAACAAGTTGAGCAGAAGGATGATTTTTAAAAAGTCCTTGTAACTCTGTATCATGCTGTAGGCTAATACAATTCTTGAACATTTTCAAGAGAGTATATTTCTTGAAACATCTTTAGAGAAAAAGCATTATGCACACATTTATGCACAAGATGAAAGAATATATTTTTTAAATAAACTCATTTTACTTCAAGATTATAATAAGAAAATGTCTTTATTCTAACTTTTCACCTGTAAATTTCCAGAGAATACATTACTACACTTCACACTGAATCTTAAAATTCAAATGTTTTTACAGTTTTAATTTAATATTTAATCTGTGGAATAAATAATGAATGTACCCTAACAAAATAACTTAAAAAATAATATTCTGGAATTAACTACACAAATATATGTAGGTTTATTCTTATGCTTATACTCATTTTTGCTAATTATGCTCTCAAACAAAATTCTTACTTGATACATTTTGTATGAAAAATTATAACTACATAGCTATTGTTGACTAAATTTAAAAAATGAAAATCTGTCCAATTTATTTGTCTCACCAAATGATATTTTCACATTTTATAATATGTAAATATTTTTCAATGCACTGAAACATTCGTTTAAATAATATTTAAATTTTTATTTTTGGAAAAATACGGTTTTTACCAAAAATGTTTATGTTGGAACATTAATTATAGAATATGATTGTTAATTTAATTTGATTCACACAGACAATGCAACATTACTATTAGTATTAGGAAGACTTATAATTTATAAACTAATGTTATGTGTATTATAGTAGCCCCTTTATTTCTACTAAATACTATGTTGACACTAACTTCTGAATACCAAAGATATCTTCAGACAGTCATGTTTGTAATATCCTGCATGATATTGGTGTATTATGTGATTTATATCGATACATTTTCTAATATTATTTAAATTATGCTGTAATATTTAACTCTAACATAAATATTACCATTATTTAGAAATATAATGATAAGTAAACATACTAACGTAAGTGTTCTTTACCCAGACTTCTAAAAAAATAGACATTACTACTGATTAATGCATCCCAGCAAATTAAAGTTTTACTATATGATGGTATAAAATATTAAATGTTCTTAGACCTAAGCAAAAAGAGAATTGAACTTTGAGGTGTTTGAAGAATTTGGAACCTGATTATTTTTATTTTTCAAGAATGTTCTCTAGAATTACATTTACTATTTTCAAAGTCAACAAAAACTTACAATCCAAAATTGTTTCGGTTTTGCATGTGATAAACTAGAATTTCCTACAAATGATTACTAGTAGCTTACATGCAAACATCTCTTGCAAACATACAGCCCAGAAATATGGCAGCAAATGCACTATATTATATATGCTAATTTGTGCTTGATAAATATTTTATTAATATCCTTAGGTGTTCATTCTCATATAACATAATTCTGTTTATTAATCATTAAAAATACAATTATTTTGCCCTTACTTAGTTTATTTAGAATGAAGAAAACATAATTAACTGGATGATTATCGAACAGAATCACTGAAGTGGTATTCTGAGTATTTCCCATGCATCCTTTGGTAGTAGTTTGTTCTCACACTGCCATAAAGAAATACCTGAGACTGGATAATTTAAAAAGGAAATAGGTTTAATTGGCTCACAGTTTCACAGGCTGTACGGAAAGCATAGCTGAAGAGGCCTCTGGGAGTTTTTACTCATAATGGAAGGTAAAGCCAGAACAGGCATCTTACATGGCAGGAGCAGGACCAAAAAGAGGGAGAAAGGGGAGGTGCCACACACTTTTAAACAACCAGATCTCATGAGAACTCACTCACTATGCAGTACTAAGGGGGAAATAGTGCTAAGTCATTCATGAAGCACCCACTTCCATCATCCAGTCACCTCCCAACAGGCCTCACCTCCAACATTGGAGATTACAATTGAACATGAGATTTGGGTGGGGATATAAATCCAAACTATATCACCTTTCAAATCCATGTACCGTTGTTTTCTACAATGTTGTTTACCTTGAGATGCAGACTTTTAGGGACTGGTTTCTTCACGCTGTGGATTCAGATTAGGTTCAGACAATAAGGAATAGAGCAGATTTGAGGGTGAGAGGACAGTGAGGTTGAGGTTTCATTTGCCAGCTCTCTCGTTGGCAGTAGCTATTTTCTTTTTCTATCGCAGTTCAAGTATCCATTACATGGCCTTCTCCTATGCATGTAGCTCTCATTTGGAGATTCTAGTTATTTCTATCACCCATTGCTTCCTTATGCATAGGCATGGGCATGGGCATGGTAATGACTTTCCTTCATTGTGAGTTATTTAGCTTTCCTCATACTATTATAAATCTTCTTTTTTGAGACAGAATTTCGCTTTTCTTGACCAGGCTAGAGTGCAGTGGCGTGATCTTGGCTCACTGCAACCTCAGCCTTATGGTTTCAAGTGATTCTCTTGCCTCAGCTTCCTGAGTAGCTGGGATTATAGGTACTCACCACCATGTCCTGCTACTGTTTATATTTTTAGTAGAGACAGGGTTTCACTATTTTGGGGAGGCTGGTCTCGAACTCCTGACCTCCTGATCCACCCACCTCATCCTCCCAAATTGCTGGGATTACAGGTGTGAGCCGCCACACCCAGCCTATAAATCATTTTTTTTTTTTTTTTTTTTTTACTAATATCGTTTCATAATCTCCAAGATTCTGTTTCTGTATCACTTAAAATTTATTACTCTTGTTTGCAAAGTGCCAGAATCAGATTAGGACTCTGTTCCAGGACCAATTTAGGAATATTAAACAAATCTCTTTGTTACATTACTTTTGCCAGAGTTCAGTGTGTTAGTTGATTTTCACACTGCTATAAAGAACTGCTGGAGACTAGGCAATTTATTAAAAAAAATTAAATGAGTTAAAGTTCTGTATGGCTGGGGAGGCCTCAGAAAATGTACAGTCTCAGTGGAAGGGGAAGCAGGCATGTCTTACATTGCGGCAGGCAAGAAACAAATCATGTAAGAATGAGGAAGTGCCACACTTTAGAACCATCAATTCTTGTGACAACTCATTATCACAGCAACAGCATGGGGGAAACCTCCTCCATGTTCCAATCACCTGCCACTGGGTCCTTCCCTTGACACATGGGGATTGATTACAATTCAAGATGAGATGTAAGTGTAAACAAAGAATCAAACCATATTATTCCACCCCTAGGCCCCCTAAAATCTCATGTCTTTCTCACATTTCAAAATACAATGATGCCTTCCCAACAGTTCCTCAAAGCCTTAACTCATTCCAGCATTAACTCAAAAGTTCAAATCCAAAGTTTCATCTGAGACAAGGCATGTCCTTTCCACGTATGAGCCTGTAAAATCAAAAGCAAGTCAGTTACTTCCAAGATACAATAGGGGTACAGGCATTGGATAAATGATCCCAATACTAAATGTGGGAAATTGGCCCAAACAAAGGGGCTACAGACCCCATGCAAATCCAAAATCCAGCAGGGCCGTCATGGCAGTCCTTAAACCTTAAAGCTCCAAAATAATCTCTTTGACTCCATAGCTCACATCCATGTCATGCTGTTGCAAAAAGTGGGCTCCCAAGGCCTTGGGCAGCCCCATATACCTGTGACTTTGCAGGATACAGCACCCCATCGCCGCCTTTCCTGGCTACTTTCATGGCTGGCATTGAGTGTCTGCAGCTTTTCCAGGCACATGGTACAAGCTGTTGGTAGATCTTCCATTCTGGGGTCTGGAGGACAGTGGCCCTCTTATCACAGCTCCACTAGGCAGTGTCCCAGTGGGGACTCTGTGTGGGGGCTCCAACCCTACATTTCCCTTCTGCCCTGCCCTAGCATAGGTTATCCACGAGCGTTCCACCCCTGCAGCTGACTTCTGCCTGTACATCCAGGTGTTTCCATATGGCATCTGAAATCTTGGAACAGGTTCCCAAACCTCAGTTCTTGACCTCTGTGTACCCACAGGCCCAGCACCACATGGAAGCTACCAAGGTTTGATGCTTGCACCCTCTGAAGCATTGACCCAAGATGTAACTTAGACTCTTTAGGCCGTGGCTAAGACTGGAGTGGCTGGGAGGCAAAGCATTGAATCCTGGTTCCTGAAACTACTTTTCTCTCCTAGGCCTCCGGTATGTCATGGGAGGAACCACCATGAAGGTCTCTGACATGCCCTAGAGATATTTCATCCATTGTCTTGTCTTTAACATTTGGTTCCTCATTACTTACGCATATTTCTGCAGTTGGCTGAATTTCTTCCAAGAAAAGGATTTTCTTTTCTACCACATGTTTAGGCTACAAATTTTCCAAACTTTTATGTTCTGCTTCACTTTTAAACATACTTTTCTCTTCTACATCTGAGGCCACCTCAGCCTGGACTTCATTGTCCATATCACTACCAGCATTTTGGTCAAAACCATTCAACAAGTCTCTAGAAAGCCCCAAACTTTTCCACATTTTCCTGTCTTCTCTGAGCCCTCCATTCTGTTCCACTCTGTTCATTTCTCAGTTCCAAAGTTGTTTCCACATTATACACACACACACACACACACACACACACATATATATATATATATATATTTTTTTTTTTTTTGAGATGGTGTCTTCCTCTATTGCCCAAGCTGGAGTGTAGTGGCATGATCTTGGCTCACTGCAACCTCTGCCTCCCAGGTTCAAGAGATTTTCCTGCTTCAGCCTCCTAAGTGACTGGGATTACTGGCACTCACCACTGGCACCCACCACCACATCCATCTAATTTTTGTATTTTTAGTAGAGATAGGTTTTCACCATGTTGGCCGGGCTGGTCTCAAACTTCTGACCTCTGGTAATCTGCCCATCTTGGCCTCCCAAAGTGCTGGGATTATAGGCATGAGCCACTGCACCTGGCCATGAAATTAAAAAAAAAAAAAAAAGTTTTTATATGCCCATTGATATGACTAAAGATTTATGTTTTTCAACTCAATTTGAATAGGTTCCATAACTCTACACCCGTTAGAGTTGTTTATTGCCCTACCGAAGACCACCATCTTCATATCCAGGCAGATGGATGAGCCTCCTAAATTATAGATGTAAAAGAGGACAGCATGCACATGTTGACAGCATCACATTCCATCAGTTCTAATTCTAAAATTATCCATAATAATACTATGTATAATTGTCAGCTCAGTTACATTGCAGCAAACAATGAGGCATTTCATTTTTTATTCTAGCTAGTCCCATTACGTGTATACTGGATTATTTCCCCTTTGCCTTTCTTAAATCTGTTTTTGAAATTATTTCCACTTTTATATCTTTTTCCTTTGACTTATCTTAAGTTTGCAACATTTTACAGTCTCTTCTAACTAGTAAGTAAAGAAGTAAACAAAGAAATAAATAGACCCATTGCTTCGCCAATCACCCGAGTACACGTTGCTGTATCTTCCTTTTTTCCCTTCTACTGCTACATTTTCTGAAATAATAATGTTCTTTAATCGCTATTCATTCTTCAGTCTGATTCAAACTTATTTCTTTTTTCAAAACCCAGTGTTAGGTATTCAATGTTGGATTCATTAGACCAAATAATTATAATTTTATACTGTAATAAGTAAATACTGTTTACTACTTCAATTTTGTCTTCTATTAATTTTTCAAAATCTTGTCTTTTCTGTTTCCCATCCTCTATCATGTCTCTGATTATTCCATGTCACCCTGTACCAGCCTTTAATGTTGACATCTACTCTTTTGATATAAGGCCTTCTTCTAGTAATCCCTGTACAGACAAGACATTTCATTGTAAAGTTTAATATAGAAAATATTGTCAGTTTTTGGCCGGGCGCGGTGGCTCAAGCCTGTAATCCCAGCACTTTGGGAGGCCGAGACGGGCGGATCACGAGGTCAGGAGATCGAGACCATCCTGGCTAACACGGTGAAACCCCGTCTCTACTAAAAAATACAAAAAACTAGCCGGGCGAGGTGGCGGCGCCTGTAGTCCCAGCTACTCGGGAGGCTGAGGCAGGAGAATGGCGGGAACCCGGGAGGCGGAGCTTGCAGTGAGCTGAGATCCGGCCACTGCACTCCAGCCTGGGCGACAGAGCGAGACTCCGTCTCAAAAAAAAAAAAAAAGAAAGAAAATATTGTCAGTTTTCATGGTTGTAAGTGAATGAGCATGACTGTGTCCAAATAAAACTTTATTTACAATTTGGCAGTAGGCCAAATTTGGACCATATGTCAGTTTACTAACTCCTGCTCGATCACATCACCAGATGGTTTCTTTATCCATGACTGTGGTAGCTACCACCTATTATAAAATGATGGCATCCATATATTTCTTCTATCTAACGTTTACTCTCAGCTTCACACATATGTTTAGAATCAGATTGAACATTTCCAGATGTTATATTTCATAAACATAAAATATTTTTTAACATGGCACAAAATCAAAAATTCTTTATATGCAACTCATGCTGTCCTTGCTGTCCACTCATAATACTCATAATTACTACTCAGAACCAATCTAAATTATATCTACTATATACAGCTATTCCTTACCTCTGTTGTTACAAGTAATTATTGTTGTGTGTTTTCCTTTAATATTATGTTAATGCTAATATTATAAAACTTTAAAAAATGCATTACAACTTAGAGGGCTCTATTTCCCACTGAGGTGCTTTCTCACTAAAGACAAAAAGAAAGCTTAAATTTCTTTTATTTATTAGCAATTAATATAGTTTTATTATTCCATAGTCAACTCAAAAATATTATGAAATCTATTAATATAAATGTGAAATACAAGTATATTTTTCTGAGAATACGAATCCGTTTCCACACTAGTATAGTCTTGAGAATGTCACGAATGTTGGTATGGTTCACTCAGAGTGGATTAACTGCTGTAATAATTTAAAAATTCCAACTCTTTACCACCAGAAAGCTTATTTTTTCCAATACAACCATCTAAAATGCGTAGGTCAGCTCTACTCCTTCCAGTTATAAAGAACTCAGGCTCCTGTGTCTCACGACTCTGCTCTTGTCTTGATCCTAGAGATCTCTGCATTCAGCCAGCAGATGGAGAAGCAATATGAGGGTCACATTTCGGAGATATATATACATCGGGCTGAGAGAGGGTACCTGTCATTTCTGCACACTTTCCAATGGACAATCCTCACTGCCCACAGTTAAACACAAGGAACTACACAGCAAACAAACAACAGCTAGCTGTTAAACCAGGAGAACAAGAGTAACACAAATATTAAAGAGAAATAGTAATTTCTGTCACGGCTGTATTTTTTTTCAGGTTTTCTTTCTTTTATATTTTTCTTTTTCTTTGCTTGATTTCTTCATTTTTTTCTTTTTTTTTTTCTCTTCAATAAAAAACATTTTATATAAGTTGCAAGGCTACAAAAATTTTCTCCAGGACAGGGAGGAAACGATTTTTTAAGTGCCTCTAACTTTCACGATGACTTTTATTAACTACCATCATCTCTTACACTGTCTGCTGTGTTGTAAAAAAGATGCTAAGAGATTGACAAGGTGTACACACCAAAGAATTTTAAAATACAGTTTGCTGGATTCTAGGAAATTTTTTTTTACCATTGTATATATCTTGCTTCTTGTAGTAAGACTATCAATATTTTCCATATTGAACACTTTTGTGTAGATGACTAATTCTGTGGATTGTGCATAGCAATGTTTAAAAATTGTATTTGGGGTCTTCAGAGATTACACAGAATGTAATATTTTCACTATGCAATTTCTGTCTTAATCTGTTTGTGTTGCTGTAACAAAATACCAGAGACCGTAATTTATGAACAAGAGAAATACTGTTTCCTGCAGTTCTGGAAGCTGGGACTACTATAAAAGTGTCAACAGGTTCAGTACGGTTCTGCTTCCAAGATCATGCCTCGTTGCTGCATCCTCCAGAGAAAATGAGTGCTGTGACTTCACATGACGGAAAGGCAAAAGAGTGTTCCCTTCGACCTCTAGCTTTTGTAAAAGGGTGCTAATCCCCTTCAAGAGGGCTCCATCCTTACGACTTCATCACCTTCCAAAAGCCACACCTCTTAATATGGTTGCATTAAGAACTAAGTTTCAACATGAATGTGAGAGCGGAAACCATCATTCAAACCATAGCACTCCCTGAATTCACTGCTGGATGCTCGAAGAATGCAATGCTATTTTAGTAATAGCTTAGTATTCATGTTTCTGAAGATAAATATGCTACAACGTATTTTTCTTAGAAAATATAAGAGCCAGATTTCCAAATACAAAGCAAATTTATATCACTCCATGGTTCCCATTATAATAGATGGCTGTGAATTGGCACTAGCAGACTTTTAAATTTCATAATTTCAGAGTCTACCTTTGTTTTACTCTTCATTTATTACTAGGGCCTAATCTAGCGCCTGTCATTGAGTAAAAATGTTTGATCTCGTGAAAGTTAAAGTGAAAGATATGAAATAGAATCCAGTAAGTTTAGTAAAAGGATATTATTAAAAATATATGTACTGAGGTATAAAGATGGCTTTGACATTTCCTTTTAATTTTTGTGAGATTAAAAATTTAGGTAATTTGTGTGGGTAATACATGAATATCTATACCTATATAAACAGATATACATATGCATATAACTAATATGAATGTTTACATGTAGCATGACACAAGGCTATTAAAACATAGATGAGCATACAAATTTATTGTTTACTTTTAATTGGATCATTTGCAAACATAATGAGGAAAACATTTGATAATATTAAAGTTTGGATAATAATTTGCTATTAGAAATAGAAAGTTATTAGAGGAATTCCTTTTGAAATACATAGAAACTTAGACTAAGAAGTAAATGATCTAATTTTATTTGTGGACACAAGAAGAATTATCACGAAATACTGACTGATTTTGGTTAAAAAGAAAATGTAAGCCATTTTAAGCTTATGTGACATAAAGTGAATTTAGTAAATTCAATAAAGTTTATGTCACTTTTTCCATGTATTCTCACTCTAAATGTAAATATCTGCTAGCCTATGTGTTTACAGGAGGGTAGAGCAAACAAGGAACCATATTCAGACCTATCTTTTTAAAATGACATGCCACATTAAAAATATTGTGGACTTAATTTTGCCTGAATTATATAAAGCATAAAATGGGGAAGCTTATACAATATTAACATTCAAGAAACTATGTAAATATGATGAAAAAGTTTAGTAAATCCGTTGGTTGATAATTAACTGTTTAAATACATAATTATTATTTACTGTCTCTAACAAAAATAAGTTATAATAATCACAGTAAAATGTACTGTGGTAGGCAATTTTATTTGTTAACTTAGCCTCTAAATAAGTAGCTTTTAACTTTGGCTTCATGTTGAAATCACCCAAAGAGTTTTTTAAAGTAGTCATCTTGGTTCCTATTGGATATCATTTGGTCTTGGATATAAGAACTAGATATGTAGAGCTTTTGATATAATTGGTCTATAATTGATACAATAAGAACTAGGATATATATGATATATAGCGCTTTTGATATAATTGATCTAGGGTATGATGTGGCCATTGGATTTTCGGTTAGCTATATTATTCCAAACTTTATCTAGGGTTAAGGACATTTAAACAAACATCAAATTTATCTTAATCAACTACTGTTTATAATGAAGACATGTATTTATTTGGCCAAAACATCAGGTTACTTGGTCATAATTTTTTCTTATAGCTTGCTTAAAATTAGAGTTCTTCTGAAAATTCTGTTTAAGACATTACTTATGTCTTTTTCTGTTTCACATAACTAAAACAGAATGTAAGAAAGGATGCTATCAAGTAATGTCTCCGAGTTTATTTGATTTTCTGTTCTCATTGGTATTTTAAGATATTCCCTTTTTTTGAAAAGAGGAATCTACTTATTTATTTTTTATTTTTATACATCTTTTTAAAGTTTTATTTTATTTTTATTTGATAATGATTGTATATATTTGTGAGATACAATGTGATATTTTATTTTTCTTAATCTTAATTATTTTAATTTTAATTTTTAATTTTGTGTTCGGGGGTACACGTGCAGGTTTGTTACATGGGTAACTTGCATGTTAATGAGGCTTGGTGTATGGGTAATCCCATCACCAAGGTAACAAGCATGATAGCCAGTAGGCAGCCTTCCAACCCACACTCTCCTCCCCACATTCCCCTCTCGAACTGTCCCCAGAGCCTATTTTTCTCTTCTTTGCATCCATTTGTATTTAGAGTTTAACTCTCATTTATAAATGAGAACACATAATTATATTTAGTTTTTTGTTCCTATGTCAGTTCAACTTCAACAAAGTTCTTTGCCAAGGCTAATGTCCAAAGTGGTATTCCCTAGAGTTTATTCTAGGGTCTTATAGTTTGAGGTCTTGCATTGAAATGTTTTATCCATCTTGGGTTAATTATCATATATGATGAAAGGAAGGGGCTCAGTGTCAATCTTCTGCATATGGCTATCCAGTTATCCCAGTAGCGTTTATTGAATAAAAAGTTATTTTCCCATTGTTTGTTACTGTTGACTTTGTCAAAGATCAGGGCGTTGTCAGTGTGTGGCTTTACTTCTGAGTTTTCTAACCTGTTTCATTGGAATATGTTTCTACTTTTTTACCAGTATCATGCTGTTTTGGTTACTGTAGCTCTGTAGTATATAATTTGAAGTCAAGTGGTGTGATGCCTTCAGTCTTACTCTTTTTGCTTAGGATTGCTTTGGTGATGTTGGCTCTTTTTTGATTTCATATGAATTTTAAAATAGCTTTTTATAATTCTGTGGAAAATGGCATGTGAGGTTTGACAGAAATAGCATTGGATCTATAAATTGCTTTGAGAAGTATAGCCATTTTAACAATAGTGAGTCTTTGTATCCATGAGCATGGAATATTTTTTTCATGTGTGTATGTCATCTCTGATGTCTGTCAACAGTGTTTTGTAATCATATTGTAGACATCATTCATATTCCTAGGTATTTTATTCTTTTTGTGGCTATTGTGAATAAAATTGCAATTCTGATTCATCTCTCAGCTTGGATGTTATTGAAGTATAAAAATGCTACTGATTTTTTTACATTGATATTGTATCCTGAAACTTTACTGAAGTTGCTTATCAGTTCTAGATGCTTTCTGGTGGAGTCTATAGAGTTTTCTAGCTATAGAATCTTATCATCTGTGAAGAGAGATAGGTTGACTCCTTCTCTTCCTATTTGGATGCATTTTATTTCTTTCTTCTACCTGATTACTCCAGTCATGACTTCCAGTACTTTGTTGAATAGGACTGGTTACAGTGGGCAGCCTTGTCTTGTTTCACTTCTCAAGGGCAATGCTTCCAGCTTTTGCCTATTCAGTATGATGTTGGCTGTGGGTTTGCCATAGATAGCTCTTATTATTTTAAGGTATGTTCCTTTGATGCCTTATTTATTGAAGGTTTTTAACACAAAGAAATATTGAATTTTATCAAAGGTCTTTTCTGCATCTATTGAGATGATTATATATTTTTGTGTTTAATTCTGTTTATGTGCTGAATCACATTTATTGATGTATGTATGTTGAATCAACCTTGAATTCAAAATTTGAAAAGTTTTTTTCCATATTGCAAGTTGGAAAATCAGCTTCCTCACCCAAAATAAAGTATACACTGTAATTTTGAAAACTTCGTAATAGTGTAAAAATTTTGTATCTGTACTCTATATTTTGTATGTTTGTTAACATATTTTATATATGTAATATAATAAAGTTCTGTTTGCCTTGATGAAAGGCATACAAACTCCCTTATACCAATAGTTAAGGTTACTTAAGAGCTGAACACTTTTAAGTGATTTATCTAATGATTTAACTTCACAAGCTATAATCCCATTTCTAAGTAATATTATCGTAATTTTTCACAATGCCTCACACTTTCGCTGCCTCTGTGTAGTAATCCCTGTATTTCATCTGCCTGGTTTGAGTGCCTTGTCCCATCCATTCATAGCTCATCCATATCATAAAGACAAACTCAAAAGCCTCCCTTCCGAGAATGTTCCCTGAATTGCCTTTATAGAAATCTTCATTTTACTTTGGAAACCACAGCATTTAAATTTTTTTCTAAGAGGTGTTATCATTTTCAATCTAATATTGTAATTTCTATGGCCATATACTATATGTATTATCTCATAAGCTTTTTAAATAAACCATAATTACTTCAACTATTTTTTAAAAATTTTTAAAGCATTTTTCACTTTCTCACAGTAGGTCATTCATTTACAATTTTTGAGTCATGAATAATATTAGTTTGGTGTAGAAAAATGACTTCTCAGGTATGTCACAAAAACAAATATGTCTCTCAAACTGTATTAAATATATATTTAAGGCCCCAAACAGAATGATATCAATGTACCTTATTAAGTCAATAATAAGAGATTCTAATGCCACAGAATAGCTCTAAATTTATTATGTCTATTATAAAACAAATTTTAAATATGGTAACAAGGATAATGTATAAAGTTCTTTTAATAAGCAAGTAATTCCAGAAGGCTTAAAATGTGTACAAAGATACATTAAATCACAGATGTATAATGATAGAAACATTTACATGATCTATTTAAAAATCTCTAGAACATATTTGTATAGGGTCAGGTTCCTTCAGTATTTTTCAGTGCTTACTTTGAGCTCATGACTTTTTTAGACTTTTTTCATTGCCTTGGATCATTTTCATTACCGTTTCTCTTTTTTTTTTTTTAGCATCAAAGTTCAAATGGGATTTTTAATAATCCAGTTAAAGTTACCCAAATTATTCTTTCTGAGAAGATATTTCAACTTTTACCTTGTTTATATTCCCACATGTATCTGTCTCCACAATAACTATAGTAGTTTCAGTTTGTCTCTTGTATCCTTTTTCCTCTTCCTTTCGTTATTTTCTCTGCTTCTTTAAAAAAAAGTCTTTAAATAATTTTATAATTTTCTACTTTCCTGTTTCATCCAGTTCCTAGAGTCTTTTTAACATTATCACTTTATATCTAAGTTGGATTTCTTTTTATTATTATTATTATATTTTAAGTTCTAGGGTACATGTGCACAACGTGCAGGTTTGTTACATATGTATACTTGTGCCATGTTGGTGTGCTGCACCCATTAACTCGTCAGCACCTATCAAGTCGTCATTTACATCAGGTATAACTCCCAATGCCATCCCTCCCCCTCCCCCTCCCCATAATAGGCCCCGGTGTGTGATGTTCCCCTTCCCGTGTCCAAGTGATCTCATTGTTCAGTTCCCACCTATGAGTGAGAACATGCAGTGTTTGGTTTTCTGTTCTTGCAATAGTTTGCTGAGGATGATGGTTTCCAGCTGCATCCATGTCCCTACAAAGGACACAAACTCATCCTTTTTTATGGCTGCATAGTCCATGGTGTATATGTGCCACATTTTCTTAATCCAGTCTGTCACTGATGGACATTTGGGTTGATTCCAAGTCTTTGCTATTGTGAATAGTGCTGCAATAAACATACATATGCATATGTCTTTATAGCAGCATGATTTATAATCCTTTGGGTATACATCCAGTAATGGGATGGCTGGGTCAAATGGTATTTCTAGTTCTAGATCCTTGAGGAATTGCCATACTGTTTTCCACAATGGTTGAACTAGTTTACAATCCCACCAACAGTGTAAAAGTGTTCCTATTTCTCCACATCCTCTCCAGCACCTGTTGTTTCCTGACTTTTTAATGATTGCCATTCTAACTGGTGTGAGATGGTATCTCACTGTGGTTCTGATTTGCATTTCTCTGATGGCCAGTGATGATGAGCAATTTTTCATGTGTCTGTTGGCTGTATGCATGTCTTCTTTTGAGAAATGTCTGTTCATATCCTTTGCCCACTTTTTGATGGGGTTATTTGTTTTTTTTTCTTGTAAATTTGTTTGATTTCTTTGTAGGTTCTGGATATTAGCCCTTTGTCAGATAAGTAGATTGCAAAAATTTTCTCCCATTCTGTAGGTTGCCTGTTCACTCTGATGGTAGTTTCTTTTGCGGTGCAGAAGCTCTTTAGTTTAATTAGATCCCATTTGTCAGTTTTGGCTTTTGTTGCCATGGCTTTTGGTGTTTTAGACATGAAGTCCTTGCCCATGCCTATGTCCTGAATGGTATTACCTAGGTTTTCTTCTAGGGTTTCTATGGTATTAGGTCTAACATTTAAGTCTCTAATCCATCTTGAATTAATTTTCGTATAAGGAGTAAGGAAAGGATCCTGTTTCAGCTTTCTACTTATGGCCAGCCAATTTTCCCAGCACCATTTATTAAATAGGGAATCCTTTCCCCATTTCTTGTCTTTGTCAGGTTTGTCAAAGATCAGATGGCTGTAGATGTGTGGTATTATTTCTGAGGACTCTGTTCTGTTCCATTGGTGTATATCTCTGTTGTGATACCAGTACCATGCTGTTTTGGTTACTGTAGCCTTGTAGTATAGTTTGAAGTCAGGTAGCATGATCCCTCCAGCTTTGTTCCTTTGACTTAGGATTGTGTTGGCAATGCAGGCTCTTTTTTGGTTCCATATGAACTTTAAAACAGTTTTTTCCAATTCTATGGAGAAAGTCATTGGTAGCTTGATGGGGATGGCATTGAATCTATAAATTACCCTGGGCAGTATGGCCATTTTCACGATATTGATTCTTCCTATCCATGAGCATGGTATGTTCTTCCATTTGTTTGTGTCCTCTTTGATTTCACTGAGCAGTGGTTTGTAGTTCTCCTTGAAGAGGTCCTTTACATCCCTTGTAAGTTGGATTCCTAGGTATTTTATTCTCTTTGAAGCAATTGTAAATGGAAGTTCATTCACGATTTGGCTTTCTGTTGTCACTGGTGTATAAGAATGCTTGTGATTTTTGCACATTAATTTTGTATCCTGAGACTTTGCTGAAGTTGCTTATCAGCTTAAGGAGATTTGGGGCTGAGACAATGGGGTTTTCTAAATATACAATCATGTCATCTGCAAACAGGGACAGTTTGACTTCTTCTTTTCCTAACTGAATGCCCTTTATTTCTTTCTCTTGCCTGATTGCCCTAGCCAGAACTTCCAACACTAAGTTGAATAGGAGTGGTGAGAGAGGGCATCCCTGTCTTGTGCCAGTTTTCAAAAGGAATGCTTCCAGTTTTTGCCCATTGAGTATGATATTGGCTGTGGGTTTGTCTTAAATAGCTCTTATTATTTTGAGATACGTTCCATCAATACCAAATTTATTGAGAGTTTTTAGCATGAAGGGCTGTTGAATTTTGTCAAAGGCATTTTCTGCATCTATTGAGAAAATCATGTGGTTTTTGTCTTTTGTTCTGTTTATATGCTGGATTACGTTTATTGATTTTGCATATGTTGAACAAGCCTTGCATCCCAGGGATGAAACCACGTGATCATGGTGGATAAGCTTTTTGGTGTGCTGCTGGATTCGGTTTGCCAGTATTTTATTGAGGATTTTTGCATCGATGTTCATCAGGGATATTGGTTTAAAATTCTCTTTTTTTGTTGTGTCTCTGCCAGGCTTTGGTATCAGGATGATGTTGGCCTCATAAAATGAGTTAGGGAGGATTCCCTCTTTTTCTATTGATTGGAATAGTTTCAGAAGGAATGGTACCAGCTCCTTCTTGTACCTCTGGTAGAATTCGGCTGTGAATCCATCTGGTCGTGGACTTTTTTTGGTTGGTAGGCTATTAATTATTGCCTCAATTTCAGAGCCTGCTATTGGTCTATTCAGGGATTCAACTTCTTCCTGGTTTAGTCTTGGGAGAGTGTAAGTGTCCAGGAAATTACCCATTTCTTCTAGATTTTCTAGTTTATTTGCATAGAGGTGTTTATAGTATTCTCTGATGGTAGTTTGTATTTCTGTGGGATTGGTGGTGATATCTCCTTTATCATTTTTTATTGCGTCTATTTGATTCTTCTCTCTTTTCTTCTTTATTAGTCTTGCTAGCGGTCTATCAATTTTGTTGATCTTTTCAAAAAACCAACTCCTGGATTCATTGATTTTTTGGAGGGTTTTTTGTGTCTCTATCTCCTTCAGTTCTGCTCTGATCTTAGTTATTTCTTGCCTTCTGCTAGCTTTTGAATGTGTTTGCTCTTGCTTCTCTAGTTCTCCTAATTGTGATGTTAGAGTGTCAATTTTAGATCTTTCCTGCTTTCTCTTGTGGGCATTTAGTGCTTTAAATTTCCCTCTACACACTGCTTTAAATGTGTCCTAGAGATTCTGGTATGTTGTATCTTTGTTCTCATTGGTTTCAAAGAACATCTTTATTTCTGCCTTCACTTCATTACGGACCCAGTAGTCATTCAGGAGCAGGTTGTTCAGTTGCCATGTAGTTGAGCGGTTTTGATTGAGTTTCTTAGTCCCGAGTTCTAGTTTGATTGCACTGTGGTCTGAGAGACAGTTTGCTATAATTTCTGTTATTTTATATTTGCTGAGGAGTGCTTTACTTCAAATTATGTGGTCAATTTTGGAATAAGTGTGATGTGGTGCTGAGAAGAATGTATATTCTGTTGATTTGGGGTGGAGAGTTCTGTAGATGTCTATTAGATCCGCTTGGTTCAGAGATGAGTTCAATTCCTGGATATCCTTGTTAACTTTCGTCTCATTGATCTGTCTAATGTTGACTGGGGTGTTGAAGCCTCCCATTATTATTGTATGGGAATCTAAGTCTCTTTGTAAGTCTCTAAGGACTTGCTTTATGAATCTGGGTGCTCCTGTACTGGGGGCATATATATTTAGGATTGTTAGCTCTTCCTGATGAATTGATCCCTTTACCATTATGTAATGGCCTTCTTTGTCTCTTTTGATCTTTGATGGTTTAAAGTCTGCTTTATCAGAGACTAGGATTGCAACCCCTCCTTTTTTTGTTCTCCATTTGCTTGGTAAATCTTCCTCCATCCCTTTATTTTGAGCCTATGTGTGTCTCTGCATGTGAGATGGGTCTCCTGAATACAGCAAACTGATGGGTCTTGACTCTTTATCCAATTTGCCAGTGTGTGTCTTTTAATTGGACCATTTAGTCCATTTACATTTAAGGTTAATATTGTTATGTGTGAACTTGATCCTGTCATTGTGATATTAGCTGGTTATTTTGCTCGTTAGTTGATGCAGTTTCTTCCTATCATCAATAGTCTTTACATTTTGGCATGTTTTTGCAATGGCTGGTACCAGTTGTTTCTTTCCATGTTTAGTGCTTACTTCAGGGTCTCTTGTAGGCAGGCCTGGTGGTGACAAAATCTCTAAGCATTTGCTTGTCTGTAAAGGATTTTATTTTTCCTTCACTTAGGAAACTTAGTTTGGCTGGATATGAAATTCTGGGTTTAAAATTCTTTTCTTTAAGAATGTTGAATATTGGTCCCCACTCTCTTCTGGCTTGGAGAGTTTCTGCCGAGAGATCTGCTGTTAGTCTGATGGGCTTCCCTTTGTGGGTAACCCGACCTTTCTCTCTGGCTGCCCTTAACATTTTTTCCTTCATTTCAACTTTGGTGAATCTGACCATTATGTGTCTTGGAGTTTCTCTTCTTGAGGAGTATCTTTGTGGCATTCTCTGTATTTCCTGAATTTGAATGTTGGCCTGCCTTACTAGGTTGGGGAAGTTCTCCCGGATGATATCCTGGAGAGTGTTTTCCAACTTGGTTCCATTTTCTCCCTCACTTTCAGGCACCCCAATCAGATGTAGATTTGGTCTTTTCATATAATCCCACACTTCTTGAAGGCTTTGTTCATTTCTTTTTCCTCTTTTTTCTTTAGACTTCTCTTCTCGCTTCATTTCATTCATTTGATCCTCAATCGCTGATACTCTTTCTTCCAGTTGATTGAGTCGGTTACTGAAGCTGGTGCATTTTTCACGTATTTCTCGTGTCATGGTTTTTATCTCTGTCAGTTCGTTTATGGCCTTCTCTGCATTGATTATTCTAGTCATCCATTCTTCCATTCTTTTTTCAAGATTTGTAGTTTCTTTGCGCTGGGTACATAATTCCACCTTTAGCTCTGAGAAGTTTGATGGACTGAAGCCTTCTTCTCTCAACTCGTCAAAGTCATTCTCCGTCCAGCTTTGAGCCGTTGCTGGCAATGAGCTGCGTTCCTTTGGAGGGGGAGATGTGCTCTTATTTTTTGAATTTCCAGCTTTTCTGCCCTGCTTTTTCCCCATCTTTGTGGTTTTATCTGCCTTTGGTCCTTGATGATGGTGACATACTGATGGGGTTTTGGTATGAGTGTCCTTTCTGTTTGTTAGTTATCCTTCTAACAGTCAGGACCCTCAGCTGTAGGTCTGTTGGATATTGCTTGAGGTCCACTCCAGACCCTGTTTACCTGGGTATCAGCAGTGGAGGCTGCAGAAGATAGAATATTGCTGAACAGAGAGTGATCCTGTCTGATTCTGGCTTTGGAAGCTTTGTCTCAGGGGTGTACCCCTCTGTGTGAGGTGTGGGGTGTCGGTCTGCACCTAGTGGGGGATGTCTCCCAGTTAGGCTGCTCAGGGGTCAGGGACCCACTTGAGCAGGCAGTCTGTTTGTTCTCAGAACTCTACCTCCGTGTTGGGAGATCCACTGCTCTCTTCAAAGCTGTCAGACAGGGTCATTTGCATCTGCAGAGCTTTCTGCTACTTTTTGTTTAGCTGTGCGCTGTCCCCAGAGGTGTAGTCTACAGAGACAGGCAGGCCTCCTTGAGCTGCTGTGGGCTCCACCCAGTTTGAACTTCCCAGCGGCTTTGTTTACCTACTTAAGCCTCAGCAATGGTAGGTGCCCCTCCCCCAGCCTCTCTGCTGCCTTGCAGTTAAATCACAGACTGCTGTGCTAGCAACAAGGGAGGCTCTGTGGTCGTGGAACCCTCCCGGACAGGTGTGGGATACAATCTCCCGGTGTGCCATTTGCTAAGACCCTTGGTAAAGCGCAGTGTTAGGGTGGGAGTTACCCGATTTTCCAGGAGTTATGTGTCTCAGTTCCCCCGGCTAGGAAAAGGGATTCCCTTCCCCCTTGTGCTTCCCAGGTGAGGCGATGCCTCGCCCTGCTTCAGCTCGGGCTGGTCAGGCTGCACCAGCTGACCAGCACCCATTGTCTGGCACTCCCCAGTGAGATGAACCCGGTACCTCAGCTGAAAGTGCAGAAATCACCCATCTTCTGTGTCACTCGCACTGGGAGCTGGAGATTGGAGCTGTTCCTATTCGGCCATCTTGCTCTGGGACCCTAAGTTGGATTTCTTAAGACCTCTACACAAATATACTAAAAATTTTCTTTGATATCTCATATAATGTTTTCTTGCCATAGGAATTTAATCACATTTGTGGAGTATGTATAGGCTTGTGATATTTTACATGAAATAATTGCTTAATTAAATCAAATTGTTGTATAGCTATAAAAAAATTATTGTCTTCTATAAAAGTGCCATAGAGTCTAAACTTCTATATAATGGGGGAATACTTTTTCTCTTGGTAATCTTAAAGTTATCACTTTTATTAAAAGTATACTGTAAGAGAAGACAAGAGATAGCATATGAAAAGCTATCATTGTGATTTGGAAAGGAATAATACCGCAAATATTTTAACATGGCATTCTAATGTAATAAGTGTAAAAGCTGAAAGTGGTAAGTATGTATGAAAGCAACACAATACAAAGTCTAGATATTTTTAAATGGAAGAGATTTTGGCCAGTAACATGAGAGTGTAATGAAAATAATAATACTAATTCTACTACGTGAAAACAATCATCTTAGTGTAAACATGTGGCAGTATTAGGCAGGATCTTGCCAGGGCAAGGAGAAAATTAATGTCAGACTAGAAGAATGCAAACATACCTTGATTTAAATAGAGGTTTTAAAAAGCTTGGTAAAAATTACACATGACAAAAAGTTATAAGCACTATTCTGTGAAAAACTAAACCAGGTAGTACTTTCCTTTGCAGGAAGTATTCCTAGTCAGGTTTATTGTACATTTGTAAGAGATGAATTGATGTTTCCTTCAATTGCAATATGAGAACTTCATTTCAAACTAGTTAATTAAACAGTTGAAATTAATTCTTTCAAATAACCAAAACATCTAAGGCAAAATTAAGTTCAGAAACAGAAGGACACCAATTCAAACAGTATCATCTGGTCTCCCTTTCTCCATCTTTTAGATAAACCCATACCGTGTAGCAAACATGGGTCATTGGCAGCCTACTTTCACATTTTTTTTTCTCAAATAGCAACTCTATAACTTTTCTGCCCTTAAATCTGTCAATTTCACAGAGACAACTGTGATTTGATTAGCTTATACCGCCTTGAACCAATCACTGTAGTCTGAATGAAAGGATACTTTAATTATGTCATCCATGTGTTGGGAGAGATTCTTTACTAGAGAAAAGGTAAGATGTTCCAGGGAAACATGAAAATGAAACAAACAAACAGATGCCCATTGCAGACCTGACACTCACATTTTTCTGAGCGTTCATTATCATATGTTTGATAGGTTTTTACTGACACTAAAATTTGCTTTTCCTTAATACAAATGCCATATAAATGATTGCGTTTTCTCTTATATTGCATCAATTTCTAGTCGCATATCAAGTCAATGCCGATTGTAGCAAACTGTAACACAGTAATCCAGATGTATTTTCAAAGCATGTTTTAATTTTTTTCTTTATTTCTATTTTACCACATCCTTCTGTACCTAAAGAAAAATGTTTCCTTTTTACTTGAGGCTAAGTTTTATATCATCATAGAATTTTTCTACCATTTTCTTTTCTTGTTTCATCTAAAGCATATAGAATATTTCCATTTATTAGTTAATATTAAAATATTTCTTGTCCAGGGTATGAAATATTATAAGCATCTCCCTTGGACTCATGTGCAACGAGTTAATAATTAGTTTCAACCATGTAATCTCTAGGCAGGCATTTGCTAATATCACTTGCCAACAATTTTTTCCCTTCAATGTTCTGTATTGTCCCACTTTCAATATATTGTCTTCTGAGTTTTACTTCTCTAGAGATAGAAAAATTTTCAAAAATTACACTATGAGTTTGGAAAGCTATTTTGTTTTTACCATTATCTCAACTTGTATGTCTGGTGGAACAGTTGGCAAAAGAATGTAAAATGTAATTGTTTAGAATTGTTTTGATGGACAACTGCTTCACCCAATTATCAAATTATTTTTCAAATATGCTCCAAAACTGTAATTGTCTTGCTTATTTTTAGTTCATTGCAATTGAGAACATAATTTTATGCATATTAAAGCAAACTATATAGACAAAATGCTTAAAAGGCAAACACTAAAGTCAGTTTATTAGGATCAAATCCAAATCTACATGTTAGCTTAATGTAATAATATGCTATTATTATTAACATTAAATTAATATTTTAACCTATCATGATAATTTTCTTGGCCTTGAATAATTAAAAATAGGAAAAATTCCAAGTGATTTCAAATAAAATTGAAGAGACAATTTCAAAGTAATATTTTAATAAATAATATAAACATTTAACTAAAATATACTTATTGTTTGTCTTTAAGATTTCTTTAAAATGTATTTAAGGTACCTCATGAAAATATAGAGGTTTTATATCTATTTCCAATGTATGTTAATTATGCTTTTCTAAGAGATACTGCAAAATTGTTTTAATAATGTCATTGTCTTGATGTGATATTGGAATCATTTAATGTTGGAAGATGAAAGAAATGTGTCTTTAGTGGGCTGAAATTTTATTTATTCTCTTGGTACATCCTATTACAGCTCATAAATTGCAACATAAATGAAGTTAAATTGTCTGTCTTAATGATTTATAGAAGTCCTTGAAACAGATTTTATTTATAAACAAAAAAGAACATTTTGTCATTGTTTATAATGCTATTTTGATGGTTTTCATACAGTAGGGCTATAAAATATAATATGACTAATTTTTTCAGGCAAGGTTCTGATTTATTAACACATTGTGCGTTTAATTGCACATATTAGCACATTGCATGCTTATGTTAAATATATCAGTAAACTCAGTTCCTTTCAAAATATGTTTATACATTATATACAGATAGATATATATGTGTATATACCCAGAGAAATATATATGTATACAATGTATACATATATGTATGTCTACATATAAAAATACTGTTAGTGATAAGAAAAATTTTCATATACACTATATTTTAATGAAGATGTTCAACAAAATCAAGCAAATAGAAATTATTTTTAATCTCTGATTTAAAATATATATAAGCAACTTTCACAACCTTCATAATATTGTAAATATAAGAATGCTTGTAGAGAAAAAGAAATTATTTTAAAAAGATCCTGTTTCTAAAAGGAATGCTCTAAATTCTGATTAGGCTTTTTCCTTCAAGAATTACAAAAAAATTGACTGTATTTCAGAGTTCTATAAAGTAGTTTTTTGTCAGTGAAACTAATCATTACACAATAATAAAATGGACATTTCCAATATTATGATTGCCTTCCTTTTTCACAGTGCAGTCTTTCTCTTATAATATAATCATTACCGAAACTGCATGTTTCAAAGCATACAGTATATTTTATACTGCAGATATATTTATTCATTTTTACTTATACACTATGCTATGAATTAACTGTTGTGTTGAGAGAAATTGGTACCATGTAAAATAAATATTTTAAAAATGCTCATTACTTCATATGCTTATTTCCTTTATTATTCAAGAACTACAAAAATGATGCCTAGAGAACAAAGATTGAACTGGGCAGCACTAGAGGCTAACTTCTGATTTTGCCTTTTAATATTTCTCTTCACAGAAACACCATAGTAGTAAACTCAAATAAGCAAAATATCTTTATTAAATAAATAATTCCTGATGCAAAGAAGTACACAATAATGGCCAGTATGTTCTGAATATTTTAGAAAATGTATAAGCAGTAACACAACATTACACGATTTTTGGTTTAAGGTAATTAAGCATCAGTGCCACCACTACTGCTGTGAAAAAGCTATCAAATATTATTATATAGGAGGTTGCATGGTATGGAGTAAATGAGAAAAAAGTTTTTAGTTCTACTCAAAGCAGATATCGAATGTTCTGTCTTCAAGGATTTTAAAATGAGTATTCTGTCCCACAACTCCCTGATTCATTCTGATCTCGCAATGACAACATAACATAAGCAAGAAGATCAATCTATATGAAAGGAGTTTGGGGTAGTTATACAGAGCTCAACAGCGGACTGAAATCATTGAGTATATTGAAAAAAAGAAAGAACTTTCCCAGAAATTGAGCTTCGAACATCAGGTACTTGAAGATTTTAAACAGATATATGAGCAAAGAAGACATGTTTGAACACAGGCTAAACCAACTAGGATAAGAACTTGTTCAACACAATATTACCCAGACTGGTCAAGAAAGTTCCCAGTGACACAGGTGATATTTACCACCATTTTTTCAGTAAGAAGAAACCAGAAATTGTCAGAACTTAATTTACAGTATTATTTATTTTAGGTACAGAATCGTTTTTGAATACATAGTGTTTTCGTTATAGAACATGGACTTATTCATTTATTGTACTGTTCTTACTTTACTAGAGTATATTTTGGTGGGTTGGGATGTGAATCACATACTCTAATATAAAGTCTAGGTAGACTGTTTAGATTCAGATGTTTGATTGCGTTGATAGGGTTCTATCCTACCCACAATCCTTTCTTGAGTTTTTAGGATTTAAATGCCCACTCGATTAAATCAGTATTGAGATATGATATTGTTCTAAGAATTAGGAGTAGAGGTTAAATGAGCTATATGGTATACACCTTTGTATATTCTAAAGTGATCAGCAACGCAAAATTTTGTAGATGACAGAGCTGTCTGTAAAAGTTGTTGTATTCCATGTACACAACATGTTCTTGTTTCTCATATAAAAATATGTATTCAAAATGATTATTTTTAAAGAGAAAAATTACATCTTATTGGTGAGGTAATATAAGTGAGGTGAGATTTAAAAAGTTATTATAAAATCAACCTTATCTAATACCGGAAATGCACTGTTATCATTTTTAAGTGAATACATCAATATGACTTTGTATATGGGGAAATATAAATGTTTTCTATTAATTCTAATAAAAATTCAAACTTTAAGTATTTTTTTTGAAAAGAGAATTATGAAACATCTAGCAGCTTAATGAGTAGGAATGGCTACATGGCAAAATATATATATTTCCAGATAATAATTCACTTTGATTTTAATATATGTTACACATTATATTGGGAAGCATTTTAATAACAATTTTATAGATCATTTATTTCAATAGTATTTTACCATCATAATCATCAATTATACATCGTATGTAGTAATAATTTTTGGAGAAACTGCCTAGCCAGTGTTTTTTTTTTTTTATATTTTATAATGAAAGAAAAAGTTAATAATTGTTATATAATTTTCTATTAAAAAATTAAATTCTGATTTAAGCCAAAGGTGCCAATATATTACCGTATTCTTCACCTTCTTCAAGTAATGAATAAAAACTAAAAATATAAATTATTTATGTTTAGTCAAGATTTTATAACTTTACATAAATAAAAATTATATCCCATTTCTTCTTAATTGTATCCTTCTACAATCAATATTTTAAGTTGAACCAATGTGATAAAGGGCATCAATTTTCATGCTTGATAAATCTTTCTGTGACCAACTCCAAAAACATATTAATCACTCAAAATATTTAAAGTAGTTTCCCAAATTTAATTCACTATAAAATTTTCCTAGGCACATTTGAGTGGGAAGGAGGCCAGCAACACACTTTAGCAATGTAGATTATGATGCTGTACTCCAGAAGTAGTGGGATATATTTTTAATAAGAAATTTGTGCACATGTACCCTAGAACCTAAAGTATAATTAAAAAAAAAAAAGAAATTCAGTGGGAAGTGAATAAATGGGGGAGGAAGGATATGTATATGTAAATGTGTACATATTGAAGAAAGTAAACCAAAATAAATATTATTTATATATTTTATAAAAATAAAATAAACTATAGACACATAACTCATTTAATTATCAGGCCATAACTTATATATTTCAATTCTTACTATATTTATAGTAAATACTATTGTTTACAATTTAATAATGTCAAATTATGGCTTAAAGAAATTTAAAAGCTTGTCTAAGATTAAATTATTAAATGACCGGGCATCATCTTGGACACTATATTGAGTGACTGTCATAACATATATATTCTTGACTGTCATAACATCTGGCCACGTATTAGAAATTTCTGAATATAGGAATACATTTATTTGGGAATAAGGGTTTTAGATTCAGTAGCTATTGATGAAAAGAATAATGTGGAAGATGTGAAGAACTGAAAATTTCATGTAGGAGGAACACCCCAAGCAAAGGACTGAGGAAGAAAAACAGCATTTTCTGGATTTGAAGACACACTGAAGGAAGGAACTTAGCTTTATTTGTAATAATTTGCTACCACCACTAAATGCTTTCAATGAGGGAAATATAGTAATGTGAAGCTGAATCTAAAAATCACAACAGAATTCTGAGTTGGAGATAAATATCTGGAAAGGAGATTTGTCCTTTCCATGTCTGGAAAGGAGACCTGTGCAGCAAAACATAACTGCCAAGAAAGGGCCATGAGGCCAATGAATTCTTACTTATCTACTTTATTTATTTATTACTTGTTTTTATTATCACCTTCTGATAAAGGACCCTCACAATTTAATCCCAGGTCTGCTCCCCTGCTCCTGCTGACACATGCCTGCTAGTTGTTGAAGTTCTGTAGAATGCAGTAACTTTACTGTTTATCAGGCCCAGCATATCCCTGTCCACATCATGCTGATATTTTAGTCTAATTACCAACCTGGCAGCCAGAATACAAAATGGATAAATTACCTTAAAGGTCATCTCTTGACTTGCCATAGAAACCCCTCTGCCGTCTGTTCCCACAGAGAGAAAGTCTTAACTCATACTCTAGAGGACTGAGCCAGCTCGGCAAGCCTTGGGGACTTAGAGGAATCTGCAGAGCCAAAATTCTTAGGGCATTCATTCAAATGTTCTCATTTTATGTTTTAATATCTTAGGTTTCCCCAACCAGGGTCCTGATCTTGTCATCACAGAGCTGGCCTGGGTGAGAATTTAAATCTTTCACGCTTCATAACCCTTACTCTCAGATATCGACTTTGCTCCTCAGCTATGCTACTGTCACAGTGCAGGATCAAATAGCCTTGTTGTAAGCTACTAAACTGACTAAGGGGCAGGATGTAGGCATAGGCAGTGAGAGCCTTCAGATCAAGATGGAAGTTCTAACCTGCAAGGAAAAATAGGGGAGGATGAGGTAGGCAGAACGAGCCTCAAATGAGGCTTATCCCTGATAAAGCCTTGGTAGGCTGCTGGTGAGTTTTCAAGCAAATGTTTCCCATTAAAGGGATCCTACATCAAGCAAGATTAGTGTTCGAGTACACTCACTGTGCTTGGTCATTAGTTGGAAGTAAGTCTCTCTAAAGAACTGACGTTTGAACAGAGTCCAGAATGATGAAAAGAAGTCGGTAATTGGTGTAAGCTATTTTCTCTCTTCAATATATCAGAGGCACTCAACTGTGAGCACCCAATTTCAAAGTGGTTATAATTATTATTTATCCTATATATCTCAAATGACAAGATACTGAATCACATAGTACATCCCTTTCAGGTGTATTCCCTTACAATTCACCCCGTTTGTGATATGTCGTCACCATACTGACACCCTATTAGTACTATTGACTATGCTATACCAGGAACGCAGCATCTTTAAAATGTGGCATATGATAGAGCTGTCATGGTGCTCACCACTTCACCTGTTTTGCCGTAAAGTGGATTCAGTGGATTAAGGTGGTGTTACAAAGGATACGTTTATTGTTCCATAAAGGGAATGATGTTCACCTTACCTCCATGATTGAAATGCTTCTACCTGGCTGCTGCTTTCAGAAATTATATTACTGTCAATTTGAGAGCCCAGTTCTGCAACAGCATCTCCTACTTTTAGTATTAGTCTACAGAGAACATCTGCCACTGAGCCTCTTTATGATATCGGTACCCACCTCAAATAGGCTGTTATTGCAGCCATTGTAAATGAAGTGTCATACCTGTGTTGTCAAGGAACAAAGATTTCTAGTTTCTTGTATCTTACATTTGGTATTTCTTATTTCTCTGGGACTTTTCTCCTTTCATTTATTCTCAGCCTTTGCTCTTCTGCAAGCGTCATTTTGTTTAATGTGCGTTGTGGCTACTTTCTTAGGTTCCACGTGCCGACTCAACTCCACATGCATCAGAATTGGCCTGAGCACCATTCCAGAGCATTACGTCCCAACTCATAGGAGAGTGCTCAGATATTGACAAAATCCACTATCTGCTTTTAAAATATGTGTGCATACACATATCTCATTTAGCTCCCTTAAAATACTCACTCCTATGCATAGTCTCATGGTCCTGTGAATGTATATTGTCTAGGTTTTATAGCTCCTCCAGTTTAAAATTCCTTTTTCCTTTTAGTAGACAAGACACTTTTCTGGGTTTTTTTTTTTTTTTTTTTTTTTTCATGTTAAGTCTAGACTTCATTTATTGGTCTGCTGGCAAAGAAATAAGGTATGTCAGATTCTGAGAAGAGAATTGTCCTGCCAATAAGCCTCTTCACAATTGTCAAGAAAAGGACCGCCACTGTCCTCTACAAAGGGACCCAAGCATTCAGGATCTTGGTGCATCTACCCTTATATCCCCATGCCTAATCTCATTTCTCCCTTCTTTCCTCTACTTGTATTGACTGTGGCACAGGGAATGCTCCTAGGCTGAGAATTCAGTCTTTGAATTTCCATTACTTTCTACAATGATGTTCTATGCCTGAAATCCAAGTGTCTTCACTGCCTAGCTGCAGAGAATGGTGGTTTCTTTAACAACTGCCGAAGAGGCGTTCTGACTTTCATACATTGCTTTCAATTGTTGATTAATAGATATGAGACTGTCACTTGTTCAGATAAATTAATCATTGGAGCTTAGCGACACCAATCCTATTTTACCGTTCTACTGTTCTTGCCAGCTCTCTCATAAATCTCAAACACCTGAGACATTGCATTGCGAGTGCATCTTCTTCTTGCTATATCCCATTCCAGACCATCATAGATGAAGCCTTAGCAATTCCACTGCTACAGCATTTTGAGGACTGTCCAGACTCGATTTGGAATCAGCATTGAGATCCTTATTGCTATTTAGAATTACATCATCCAGGACTCCTTCCTAGGATGACTCCTGGCATACTCTGTCTTAAATTTCCTAGAAACAGAATCTAAGAGGAGATTTTTTTCCATGTAACTTATTACAGAAAGCTCTGGGAAGGGAAAACAGCGAAACAATGAAGGTTAGGAGAGAAAAACTTTGAGCAATAATGCCGTATCTGCTGGAAATTTGTTTCAGTCTGATAGCATGTGGAAGCTATAGAATACAAATTACAACAATACACTGATGCCTTGCAACAAATTACCTTGGACCCTATACTAGTCAGTCAGGAGCAAAAGTGTGCCCTCCACACAGGGAGTGGCATATAACTTCTGCTATGGTGGATCCTGCTTGGCTGAGAGCAGTTCTCTGGAGAAGAAGTCAGATAGGAGTTATTTGCTAAGCACAGGCCTCACAAATAGCTGAGAGATGCATGCACCAGCTGGTTCAGGTGATCAGAAAGGGAAACATTCACCATCTACTACCATGTGAAAGAGAATATGTTACCAATTATAAGATTCTGAGAAAAAAAATACTCTTCCAAGTCCATATTCAATCCCATAACACGATTAAAAATAGTATGCCTAGCTGGGTGCGGTTTCTCACACCTGTAATCTCAGCACTTTGGAAGGCCGAGGTGGGCAGATCATGAGGTCAAGAGTTTGAGATCAGCCTTACCAATATGGTGAAACCCCATCTCTACTAAAAATACAAAAATTAGCCAGGTGGGGTGGCACGCACCTGTAATCCCAGCTACTCTGGAGGCTGAGGCAGGAGAATAGCTTGAACCCAGCAGGCAGAGGTTGTAGTGGGCCCAGATTGGGCCTCTGCCCTCCAGCCTGGGTGACAGAGCGAGACTCTATCTCAAAAAAATAAAAAATAAAAAATAAATTGTATGCCATATATATGGCAGGTCTATTATATCTAATAACAAAATAGAAGAAAAAAAATAAAGATTAGATTTCCTAGACCATGAAAGCATGCAGTAAAGCCTAGTTTAATTTATAGAATGAAGAGTAGGATGACTTTTAGGGATTATGTGTCACAATAGCAGGTCCACTATTATTCTCAATACCTATTGGTAAATTACAAATTTCCCCATAGAAAGGAAAACTAACTTATGACACATAAGAGGTACATACACTCAAGCTGAACTCTTGTATTTTATTTTAGATGTAATTGAAATGACTCTTTTATGGAAATAAACAAAAATGATTAACATTCAGTTGCTTTCAGGGAATTTACATGGTGAAATGGAGGAGCAGCAAGAACTATTCTCAGTACAGTCTTAGATCAATTACTTATGTCTAAAGTCCAGAGTCAGAATTTCGTCTACATCTTCAGCACTATATACATGGCCTGCAGCTACACAATATAAATTAACTAATTTCTAAAATGTTGTTGGGGGTAACTTCAAGCACCAACTGCATTGCCTCAGTGTTGGTATATACATTTATTGTGGATTTAAAAAATGACTTTTTTGAATGCACCTCATTTTAATTAAATTAGTGATCTGTGGAAGTATTTAATGAGATGCTCTACCATTTATAAAATTTACTCAATGAGATATAATATTTTCACCCTATTGATCGTATTTTCAGACAGTCATCATATTTTCAGACTATATTTCATCATATTTTCAAACTAGATTCAGGAGAAATTCCAGTTCTTGAGATGTTAGATTATTTGTGATCTATTTGAGATTTCATAACAGTTTTGTGAATCTTATTTAATCGATTTGATTTACTTTTTGTCAGCAATATGTATACTGAGTAAGGAAACTAAACTTTCTTTTAGTGGTTAATATTTATGAAGGGAAGTCATAACCACATGGAGGAGAAATTGAAAGAAAGTGAAATTTCAGTGGTAGCGATGTGAGAGTTTTCTTTTTCTTCTTCTTTTTAAAAAATATTTCCAGTGTAAGTCTGTTTTACAGATGATAGAAGACAAAACAGAAGCACTTGATAAGGCCATGTACAATAAATAATAAATTTAAAAACTTGAAGGAAAAAAAGAACAACAACTTATAAACATCAAACTTAAATCTGTATCTGGAATAATAGAGTATACAAATGTCGTCTGGGCTCAGTGGCTCATGCTTGTAATCTGAGCACTTTGGGAGGCTGAGGTGGGTGGATCACAAGGTTAGGAGTACAAGATCAGACTGGCCAAGATGGTGAAATCTAGTCTCTACTAAAAATACAAAAATTAGTCAGGTGCAGTGGCGGATGCCTGTAATCCCAGCTACTTTGGAGACTGAGGCAGGAGAATTGCTTGAACCCAGGAGGAGGAGGTTGCAGTGAGCCAAGATTGCACCACTGCACTTTAGCCTGGGTGACAGAGCAAGACTCCTTCCAAAAAAAAAAAAAAAGAAATATCAAAAGAAAAAAGAATAAAAATAGTTATAAACTCTGTTAAACAGTATGAAAATCCTGAGCTCCCGAAAAGCAACAAATACAATGGTTTTTGTAACATATTACATACACTGAAAAGAATGGCATTGTGACAAGAGTGATAGTAAAAGTAAAATTATATTTAAGCTAGGCTATTTAAAATAATCAGGTTATCACCTATCATCTCCTGGCATGGTGCACTGAGAACAGCAGAACATCACTTTTGTGATATTTGTACCAAAACTGCATAACCTGAATTTAATCATGAGGGTATATCAGATAAAACCAAATTGAGGGGCATTTTACAAGGTAACTGGCCTATAATTTTCAAAAATATCAAGGTTCTGAAAAACTAAAACTATCTGAGGAAATAGTCCAGATTAGAGAAAACCAAAGAGACATGACAACTAAATGTATTGTGTTAATACTGGATTGCATCCTGGAGCAGAAACTAAAACAAACAAACATTTTACAAGAACTATCACTATAGGAACACTTGGTGACATCTCAATAATGTCTATTGAATAGATAACAGTTCAATGTTAATTTTTTAATTTTGATAACTATAGTGTTAATATACAAGACAATGTTCTTGATTTTAGTAAGTGCAAAATGAACTATTTAGGGGATAAGGAGTGTCAATTTACTCTCCACAGTTTGAAGATAATAATATATATGTATAGATGTAGGGAAAATTATAAAGCAGATAGGGTGACATGTTAACACTTGGGGAATCTTTATGAAAGTTATATTAGAGTTATTTGTATCTTTCTTGCAATACTTCCGTAAGTCAGAGGTTATCTCAAAATGAAAGGTTTAAACACAGCAATTGATACCAAAAAAAGAAAAAATCATAAGTAGGGCAATTAGACTTATTCTAAATATAAAAGATTCTTATTTATTTTTGGCTAAAATTGTATAATAATGTTAACCTTAATAGCTTTGAGAATTTGTCATAGAATTAAGCACATCTTTTACAGTGCATGTAACAGCATAGAAATTTAAAAAGTGGAGAAATACACAAGGAAAAACTACCTCAAAACACTAATATAGTAGCAAGCCAAATAATGACTTTATTTTATTATTTCTTCCCTAGTGCATGGCGTTATTTAAGTTGATGTTTAAAATGCATGTGTTTGTAAAAACAGAGCTGCAGGTGCAGTCATATTTGCTGGAGTTAAGTTTTTCCTGTACTTTCCCTTAATTAACTGGTAGTAATATAATATGACTGGCAAACTTAAGCCTCAGTTTTAACTAATCCAAATTAAGATAATTATATTGTAAAAATAAATTCATTTTTTGGTTATATGATGAATCATCGATTTCCTCTTCATTTCTGTTCTTGAAATGTTTGAGTCATGTCACTTTGTTCCATACGATGTTTCTTCTTAGTTTCAGTTCAATGGTGAATGAAGTGACTTAAGCAGTCCATAAAACATTGTGTTCTTGTCATACAGAGAAATTGTTATACAGAAAATTTATGACTTGCAGTTCTAAATCTTTAATATTTACAAACCATCAAAACTTCCAAATCAGTTGGGAAAATCACGTGTTTTAAAAATATTCCTTTACCTGAGGCTTGGTGAAGCAGAGAAACATAACCCAAACTTTTTCATCTATCCCACTGAATTGTGATTCTCATATAAGCTATCAGTTTGTGTTTTTATTATTTTACCCTGATATGGTTTGCGGTTTGTCCCCACCCAAATCTCATCTTGAATTGCAATAATACACACATTTCAAGGGCAGGACCAGGTGGAGATAACTGAACAATGGGGGAAATTTCCGCCATGCCGTTCTCATGATAGTGAGTGAGTTCTCATCAGATCTGATGGTTTTATAAGCATCTGGCATCTCCCCTGCTGGCACTCATTCTCTCTCTTGGTGCCCTGTGAAGAGGTGCCTTCCACCATGATTGTAAGTTTCCTGGGGCCTTCCCAACCATGCTGAACTGTAAGTCAATTAAACCTCTTTTCTTTATAAATTATCCCAGTCTTAGGTATTTCTTCACAGCAATGTGAGAACAGACTAATGAATCCCTAAGCTTAAAAGAGTAAATGCTGTTATCAAAGCTTATTGTAACCTTGAACTCCTGCTCTGAAGCGATTCTCCTTCCTCATCCTTCCCAATAGCTAGTACTACAGACAGATACCATTATACATAGATAATTATTATTATTTTTTTAATGTAGAGACAGGTTCACACTATGTTGCCCAGGCTAGTCTTAAACTCCTGGCCTCAAGTAATCCTCTCACCTTGGCCTCTCAAAGTGCTGGGTTTATAGACATGAACCACAGTGTCTGACTTTCATGCAATAATTAAGAACAAGGTAAGATGATCCCTTCCTTTAATAGTTTCCGATAAGATAAATGCATGCACAAAGTATACAGTGAGGTGTAATTCAATCATCTTGCAAATATAATTTAAAATAATTTAAAATAATTGCAATTTTAAGAATCATATATCAGCCAGGCATGGTGGATAATGCTGTAGTCCCAGCTCTAAGAGGCTGAGGTGGAAGGATCACTTGAGGCTAGGAATTTGAGACCAGCCTAGGCAACATAAGGAGACCCTTTCTTTACAAATAATAATAATTATTATTAGAATTATTATTATTTACAATTTTTTTTTTTTTTTTTTTTTGAGATGGAGTCTCGCTCGGTCCCCCCGGGCTGGAGTGCAGTGGCGCGATCTCGGCTCACTGCAAGCTCCGCCTCCCGGGTTCCCGCCATTCTCCTGCCTCAGCGTCCCGAGTAGCTGGGACCACAGGCGCCACCACCGCGCCCGACTAATTTTTTTTTGTATTTTTTTTTAGTAGAGACGGGGTTTCACCGTGTTAGCCAGGATGGTCTCGATCTCCTGACCTTGTGATCCACCCGTCTTGGCCTCCCAAAGTGCTGGGATTACAGGCTTGAGCCACCGCGCCCGGCCTATTTACAAATTTTAAAAGGAAATAAAACTAAAAATTTATATATCAAAGTTGTTTTCCATATACAGAAATTTCTGATGGACTATACCTATAAAATTGGAAATTGCTTGAAGAACTACTTCTGGAAATTGTTCTAAATGCCAAAGGATAAAGCTCACATACTTCATAATAAAATTATGCTGCTGAAAAACCTTTTAAAATGTAGTTTTTATAAAAATATCCCACCTATGCTTCATATTGTTTTCATCTCTTAGATATTTTATTTTCCACATATTGTGTTCACTATGTGGTTATTTTAAGATGTTATGCATATTAATCTAATTAAAGGTGAGACTATTTCAATAACAGTTAAGAAAACATCAAACTAAAAAAGAAACCTTGAATGTCAAAATCTCAGGTTCTCACTGTTCTCAGCTTGTGCTATTGAAAAATATTACTTTAATAGCTGAGATGCTAGATCTGCTATGCACTAGCTGTAGAAGCAATGAGCAAGAACTTTCCACCTTCCCATTTCCATATGCTGATCTTTAAAGGAGCTGGACTAAATAAAACACAAATTCCCTTTCGTACAAAAATATCCTTGTTTTTTTCCTTTGTGCAAACAAAGAAATTGCATTTGTTTCTCCTTGCTAAATATTGAATATCTATTATGTTGTTAAGTTCTTAATAGCTATTTTGCCTAAAAATATATTTCTGGATTTGTATATCTTCATGTAATTTTTAGCCTATAAGAATCCAAATTATCAATATCCTTAAAAAGTATATTTCCCAGAGAGTTGTATCCAAAGCATGTATATCTGAAAATGTTTATTATAAATAATGCCCAAAGGCTTTGCTATCACTTGCTGTCACTCTGTGTTTGCTATCGCTTGCTATCACCTGCTTTACAATAATAGATGTTGGCACTTTCTTTAGATATTTTTGATTTTTTTAACTGACACCTTCTTCTGATGTCCTATTCTATGTTACAAATTATTTAAGAAAGAAAATCATATTTATTGTGATCATGATAAACCTTTGAATAAAAAAAGTTCTGTGTAATAATTCCCTTTTATTGATTTGTAAAAATTTAGGGAATTTCCATTTTTCTTTTAAAGTTTCATCTGAAATAAGTTGACTGAGTGTTTCAACAAACCAAGCTATATTTTCAGGGAGAGATGAGCATTAATTGTTCTTAGCCGTCATTTGTTGTGCTGATCATAATTATTTTTTCTGATTTTTTTGTGTTCATTCCCTATAGGTCACTATAGTAAAGTTTTTTTGTTCTGTTCCATTAGGTATCTTTAGGTCTAGTGGCTCTCTGTGTTACGTGTGGTTTACTCTTGTATGCACAGGACATATTTTGTAGTTCCAACTCCATGCTGTGTTTCATGGAACTCCACAATATTAAGATGAGCACTTCTTATTTGTTATGCATGCTTACAAAAACATCATCCTTTAAAAGAAGATGAACCCAAGAAAATCTATAAGGCCTGTTCCAGTATCACATGGCCATTTATTTGTGTAATCATGTACTGTACCTTTCTAAAGAAACAATAGAAAATGAGGCAAAAGTTTCTTTGCTTTTCAATCATTCAAATCTCGCTGGAGATTAGGTCAGTGCTTCCTTTTAGGGTTTAATACCTTGGAATAGCAGGCACAAGCCCCCTTCTCATGATCTAATTGCCTTTGAACTCTTTTTTCTACCCCCAACACAGGCAGGATCAGTATAGTCTCTGGAGTTCCCACACATGTCAGGGTCTTACAATGTCACGTGTTTTAAGTCAGCTTCTCTAGATGCAAAGTCTGTGATAGTGATTTTTTTTCACTGACTCAAGTGATGTTTTGAGGCGAAAGGAAGGATAAGGCGGTGTCGGGGGAACACTAAGCAAACTTGTGCCTCAGTTGAAGGCTAGCTTCAGTCTGATACCACAAAGAGGTTCTAGGCAAAAACTGTGCAACAGTGTTTGTCTTACCTTAGGCAGGATCACTCACTGCCTTTGGTCTAGGTTGAAGGAAAGGCAACTCTGACCTGTTGGAAGAAGACAGTGGCAGTGCTCCAGAGAAAGTACAGCTGTGAATTGCTAGCAACCAACATACAAATCAGCTGGGGGATGGATACACTGTTTAAGAGGGCCTGAGCATCCTGTATACATGGCTAATGATGATAATTCAACCCTTTATCTGTGTTCACTCAAAGAAATACTTGAGATATAGAGTTAGGTACTTTGAGAGGTGACCCCACGAAGCACTCATGAGGAAATAAAAAATATGAGACAAGAGAAAAGACAATCATCGGTTCATTAGTGTGCAGACTCATATCGCAGACAAATAGGTTTGGGCTTTCTATCTTCCCTGGGGAGTTACCTCTCCTTCCCTGGGTTAGTACGCAATTGATGCTGAATGATTGCAGTGCAAGAAAGCTCTCAGGAACAGGAAATAAAAACAGTCTTTTAAGATGGGAAGCTGTAATTTATGTGCTGGGAAAAGATCTAATATAGTTGCCTATAAACTGAAGTGGACTGTACTTCATGAATTGTGTATGTTATATCTCTTGTACTATCCTATTTTAGTCATGGTCACATTGAGTCCCCAGTGTGGAGATACAATATTCAGGCTTCCAGGTGGTAGCTAGTATCAACCTCTAAAAGAATATTTGAAATGGGAAGGATGGTGAAAAATTACGCTCCTACGGCTATAGCTAGTCCCAAGACAATTTTGTGTATTCATAACTTTCCTCCTCTACTTTCTATTTCTCAGTCCCATCTCTCTTGGCCAGCATTCCACTGGTCTAGGTACTTGTCCCAGTGAGTTGACTAAGGTCTTAATTCCTCAGGGTTCTGATTTCCCAATTACCTGTTTTTTTTTATTACCCTACAGTTGCTTTAATTGCCAATCCACTGTTATCACAAGAAATGGAAGCACAACTAAGAACTTTCAATAAGTCCTTGAATTCCACACAACATTTTCATTAACCTTTATATAGCTACAACTTTAGCACATCAAGCAAATGAGCTTCATTTAGTCTTTTTAAGAGAGGAGACCCTGTCTTTGGATTCTGACCTATTATCCTGTCCCACAATGAAGTAGACATTATGGTGTCTCATGTACTGAAGCATTTGTTGCACCCTCTGGTCAAAGTATTTCATCTCTGGGCACCACAGTCTTTAATCCCACAAACTCCAATATTGTACAGATGAGAACTTAAAAATCCCCAAGTGAGACAATAGAAATGATGAAGAAAGAAGGCATTCCTATTTCTACTCTTTGATTCCCAGACTAGTTATTGAGAAAAAACAGCAGCAGCATAAATAGTTGTTGTTTTAACATGTATACTGGGGTTCCCAACTCCACATCATGTATTCATCAACCTGATGCATTTTCCTGAGCCTTTGAAAGGCTATTTAAAATTCTATCATATCGGCATTGCACAGACGATATGGGCAGAAATTTTTGCTTCTATACATGTGCCCTTCATTGTTTTTCCTTCACTATAAAATTATCCCCCTCTTGGACTGAGGTCATGCTATGTGTCATGCTAACCCTCAGTGAGTGGTGTTGGCAGAAGCAATGTGATTAGACAAGACAAATTCATTTCCAGAATTTGTGAAAATCTCAGTAACTATAAATTTTTGCTACTTCTGGCCCTTTCAGGAAAGAGAGAGTCCTGGGAAGCAGAGGTTGCAGTGAACCAAGAACCAAGATCATGCCATTGTACTCCAGTCTTGGCAACAAGAGCGAAACTCTGTCTCGAAAAAAAAAAAAAAAGAAAAGAAAAGAGAAAGAAAAAGAAAGACAGGGTACAAGACTAGTTGATGTCCTTGAATGATAGTGAAGGTTCAAGGATCGGAAAAATAATTTCAAGATGGGTCTAAGGATCACTGCATTCAATGTAAAGGATGTGGGCCAGAATGATCTATATATCACCTGGTTTTAATATGACCATAGTCAAAGGATATAAGCATGTTAGCATTTTGGGTCTCAGGTACAAAATCCAAAAATTCTCAAATATCTGGATAGTCCCTTTCCTTTGTGATGAATGTACGATCCTTTCAGCAAAGATTGGAGAAAATACACACACACACACACACACACACACACACACACAGGTCACATTGCAGGTTCTTTCTTAAGAGAATCAGGTGTCTTCTTCAGTTAATGGGCTCTGAGTTTGAGAACAATCTCAGTATTTGAACAGGAAGAGGTTTTGTGATTTTCCCATATTCTTGTTTCTTATAAACTTTTCACTTATTTATTTTATACTTTTTATGGAGTTAGTTCATCCACAAAATACATTTTTTGTTTATAATTTCTTAATAGCTTATATTTAGGCTTGATAGAAAATACAGAGAAATATTTCTTCCTTCAAAGTTTTAGTCACATAGTTTGTTATTAGTAGAATATTGACACATTACTATGCTATAGATTCGATTGAGTTGTGGCCGTATTAAGACAATCAAACAGGAATGTTAGTAGTGTGCATTAATTCTTCCCAATTTATCAAGATAATCATATGCTTTTTAGATTTAAATTGAACTGTTCACTTGCACAGTATTTGCTTTCAGGTGTTTTCATTCTAGTAGTGGGAGATTGTTTTGTTTTAGGTTGCCAAACAGAATAAACACAAAATTAATTAGACTTTTTTAAAGAATGGAAAATCCACACAAAATTTGTTAGACTTCCCAGCAGCATTAAAGAATTTGCCCCACTCTGCCCAAAAAAATATATATAATGACAAAAACATATTTTAAGAAAAAAACAAAATAGCTGAAAATGTGATGTCAAATTGTTTGAAAGAGTCATAGTTGTGAACAACTCGCTGGATAATTTATTTTTGTGAACAATTCATTTGTTTCCCTCTGGAGCAGGTAGTAGGTTCTTATCTAGCAGGAAGCTACTGACTGCTGAGTACATGAGCACACAGCCAAGCGGGTCCAGTTTCCTCTCCCTTTCCCTTCTTTGGCATTTGCAACATATTTAGGGAAACATCTGGATATGGGGCAGGCCACCCACAGGGAAATATTGATGCTGACTGGAGAAATGGACAAAAGTTTTCCTTGTAACTTGAACTTTCTTTTCATCACTTTCAGAGACTGTTTTTTTTTCTTTACATTTTTCTCCAAGAAAGATCCAAAGCTTATTGGACAGAATTTGATTCCAATTGAGCCAGTTGACAAAAAAAAAAAAAAAAGCTTTTCCTATCATCATGAGACATGTCAAATTTGAAAGTAAATTCTTCCATTTTGAATATTCTTGTTTCAAAGAAACAAAATTATAAAAGCATGACCAGCATATCCTATGTTATTTGTGTTATTTCTCACTCTGCTGTTTGTAGAGACATGAAAAGAAGATAAGAAGATGACATATGACGGGAAGCAGGGCAGCATAGCAGTCCGGGTAGAATCTGTTCAGTCTCTGGCTCACAGAAGGCTGGAGACTGGCAACTCTAAAGAGAAACAAGTGTGTGTTTCACAAAATGTTGGCAAGGGCAAGCAACTGGGACTGATCCTGGCAATCTTTCCTGTATTTGAAAATGGCATATGTTGATGTCCTTTGGCCAGCTGAACACATGACAGATATCTTTTAACCAGGTCAGAAAAACACAACACGGAAGCACAATTCCTGCTTAGAGTAGACTCTGGCCTGCACTCTCAAACAGAAATAGAAATAAAGACAGAAACAGGAAATGGCCATGTTCCTACTCTTACTCTAATAATTACCCATTTTCTTCACTTGTGCATTGTTGATACTGTTATTGTTCTAAGAACTTTTATGTCATGAAACACTTTCATTTAACTTTTCAAATCACTCACATAAAGTTATAAATTGGTTCCGGTTATATTTATTTATAATTTTTTCACATTTTTTTAGAGACAGGGTCTCACTCTGTCACCCAGGCAGTGGCATGATTATGCTTCAGTGCAGCTTCCTGGGCTCAAGCGATCTTCCTACCTCAGCATCCCAAGATGCTGGGACTACAGGTGGGAACAACCATGCCTGGCTAATATTTTTTTTTATTTTTTGCAGAGATAGAGTGCATTAGTTTATTCTTGCATTGTTATAAAGAAATGCATGAAGCTGGGTAATTTATAAGGAAAAGAGGTTTAATTGGCTCACTGTTCTCCAGGCTGTACAAGAAGCATGATGCTGACATCAGCTCAGCTTCCAAGGAAACCTCAGGAAACTTACAATCACAGCAGAAGGCAAAGGGAGAGCCACCACTTCACATGGCTGGAGCAGGAGGGATAGAGAGGGGCGTGGGCTATTCAATAAACAACCAGATCTCATGATAACTCACTCACTATCACAAGAACAGCAGTAACGAGATGGTTCTAATCCTTTTATAAGAACTCTGCCCAATGATTCAGTCACCTCCCACCAGGCCCCACCTCCAACAATGGGGACACAATTGAACATGAGATTTGAGCGGGAACATAGATCCAAACCATGTCATGGGGTCTCACTTTTTTGCCAAGGCTGGTCTTGAACTCCTGCCCTCAAGTGGTTTTCTCACCTAATCTTTTTAAAGTTTGCAATTATATTTAATTGTCTCCTTCCTTGCATCCTTCCCTTCTTTCTTTTATTTTTTCTTTCTATACATAGTATTTTCTTGAGTGTCTGTTATGTGGCAAGCATAATGTTAGTTTGGGGATCACATAGTGAATTAATAAAATACCTTTGCAAAGCCTTAAAGCCTAGTATATCAGAAAGGAAGGTAAATACAGTGCAACGCATTCTAGGGAAAGAACATCTGAAGATACAATGAGGGTACATAAGAGAAGCACCCACTGTACGGAAAAGAAATTTTCTTGGAGAAAGTGATATTTTCGATACCTGAATATTAAATAAAAGTTAGACGGTTATGGGAAATAAGAGAGACCTTAAGAAAGAAAGAATTACAAGCACAAAAGCCTGGGGTCAGGGGAGGGTACCTCTCAGTGTAGACTTTCAGAAATATGAAGAAATATAAAAGATTGAGGTCAGAGTGTAAGCAGAGGTGAGATTTACAACTCCTTGTAAGTAATGCCAAAACATTAAACCTTATAACCTAAGGAATGGCGTGATTAGAATATTAGTTTAAGCAGCAGTGTACAGACAGTAAATGGTGGTGCCTTAGCATTGTGGTGTTAGAGTTCATAGTCTAATCACTTCACTATGCTGTCCCTTGAACTCAGTTCATTCAGCTAAAATATTAATGGGAACATTTAGGTATGTATTAATGGTACATACTTAACAGGATTATTTTAAGGATTATAGTACCTAATACATGTTGAGGACTTAAAATAATGTTCGGTAAAGAGTAAACACTAAATAAATGATTGCCATTGTGCGGACTCACTCAGAGACCAGGGTTTTGTATGAAGATTGTCTTTTTTTTTTTTTTAACTTTTTTTTTTTACTTTATTTTTTTACTTTTTTTACTTTTTTACTTTTTTTTTTTTTTTACATTGATGAAGATTGTCTTAAGCTGAAGACATATGAGATTCAACGGATCAGAGAAAAACCTTCTAGGATCTTCCTTTATCTGATGAAAAGCATCAACTGCCGGGAAATGAGGCTGCCATAAATTCTCTCATTGGGAGGGATCTATTCCACGACAGAGACTAAAAGTAAAACTTGTAAAACTCTAAAACTCTTCTCTTCAAGAAAGCGTCATGGCCGAAAAGAAGACAGAAGACCACGTGCTCCGTCATAAACCAATATTATCACAAACTCTCTTATCTCCTTTTCATTTTAAAAACCTAGCTGCTTTTCCTTAAAAAAATTGATTTGTTCTTCACATAAAACCTTTACTCCCCTTCTCAATTTCCCCTAATAAGTTAGGTACTTAAAGTCTGTAATTTTAACTATTTAACCAGCTAGCTACTTCTTTTGTTCGCTCCCTTGTGCATGTGAGTACATGATTTTTATCCGATTACTCATCTTGTGACAGTTTAATTAATTGGTCACCAGTTCAGAACCTAAGACGGTGGAGGAAAAGTTTTTTCTTCTAGACATCATTATTATTATTATTATTAATTATAGGATCATTACTCTGTTTACATTTGAAAAATACATCAGGGATGTATAAACAGCACAGAAAAAAATGTTAGACGTTATTACAGTGGTCCATCAATAGATGATGCTCAACCAAATTAACATATGGGCTGAGGAGAAGGATGGAAACAGATAGTTTTGACAGGAGTCAACTGACGAATGGATGGGAATCACTACCTGGGAAAGCAGAGCTTTATTTCACATAAATAATTGCAGCCTGCTGAGTGGTCACTCTATCAGGGAGGAAAGCATAGCCTCCAGTCAGAAGCCAGAAGCAGACACTTCAAGAGAGAGGCAAAGGGAAAAGGAATTTATGCTGAGCAGGGTGTACGAATATATATATATATATATTTAAAAAGCTATAGGTGGAGTTAAAATATTTATTAAAGGAGAAACATGCACATGTGAAATTGAGCTTCATGCCCCCTCATGGGTACTATGTACAAAAAATGGCCAAGTTAACAGGATCTGAGGGTGGAGATTTGGGCCCCATGATGTCAAAAGGTAAAGCAGAAGATGTGAAAAAGCTTACTGCTTATCCGCCATAGATACCAGAACTGCTGCATGGTCCATGGTCTCTTATCAGGAAGAAATGCCAGTTGCTTGTTTTGTTGAAACCGCAAAAGGGAGGGGCAGAAGAAAGATTGGTAGATTCTACTTTCTGCAATAGAGTCTCTTAAAGAAACTGGTTTCTGTGTAGCCATTAGGGAAGGAAACCCAAGGGCACTTAGCGAGGGACGAGGTAGAACAAGGCATATCTGATCTCCCATCATGACCAAGAACTAGTTCTCAAGGTTACTCTGGGGTCCCCTTGGCCAAGAGGAGTCCATTTAGTTAGTCATGGGGCTTAGGATTTCATTTTTATTTCTCAACAGCAAGGTGCAATAGAATGAACAATACTTAGTGGATGATTGAATGAGCGTGATGTAAAGGATACGGGTGTGAATAAAATTTAACACACGACATTGGAAGAATATAAATTTAGTGTCCAAAAGTGACAACATTGAACATAATATAAAATAACTTCTACTAACTAGTTTAAAAAAGATAAGGATACTAGTAGCAAAACTGACATCGATAAAACAATTTAAAAGTATAACACTTCACTTTGTATTGTTAAATTATCAAACTTTAAAAAGTTAGAAAATTCCAACAGAAATGTGGGGAAGAAGAAACGTTATATGCCACATGTAGGTTTTGAAGTGAGATTACATGGTCAAAATCAGACTATTAATTTATATACTGGATATAGAGCCCAGTAAAATTTTGAAGCATTCCCAAGAAGGGCATATATTGGATATTTGTTACATCATTCTGTTGGGACATCAGAAATAACTGGTATAAAACAACAGCTAGGTGTTTACACTGGTAGGTTATATTGTACTCTGAAATTGTCCTCAAGTGTTTGCTGCATCCCCCTGCCTGAGTTCCTTGTAAGAGGAAATGTATACACACACACAGTCACACACACACACACACACACACACACACACACACACACGAACACATTTTCCTGATTGTTGCTGTATGACTTTTACTTCTGTCTTGATGGAGGAGTATACTGCTTTCCTACATTTACATCTGTTTGGTCTGTGATTTGTTTTGGCCAAGAAAATGAGAGCAGGAATGACTGTCTGCCAATTCTGAGCAAAAACTTTAAACAGCAATTTTGCTGTTTCATCAGGTCTCGGGTGGATCTATTTTACTTTATTCCAGAAGGTGGAAGCTACATACAGCAGACTGTGAAAAGCCCTGCAGATTGTAATAACTACAGCAGGAATGTAAGCAAGAAATACATGTTTGTTCTTGCAAGCTCTGGGTATCACTGTGCTTATTCTTTGGTTACTAATAGTCTTTATCACTTGTAAATTCCTGAAGGTCAGAGGGCATTTTACTCATCTTTGTGTTTCTAGAAAACAATATTTTCTGGTACCTAGTAGTGATGCAAGATTTTTCTTGGTCACTTTGCTAGTGGGGGACTTCCAGCTGGTGATGCCCCTTCAGGGCTTCACTTGGCCATGCTACCTGCTGCAGGAGGCGGCCCTCCCATGCCCAGCCCGCCTGTATTATAGCATGTACCCATGTTCAGTAGTTCTCAAGTTCTTGTCCTGCATCCAAGAAGAATCAGAGTATGCCGACAATTGAACAGTGAGGAGGGCGAAGAGGAATTGTATTGAGCAACAGAACAGCTCTCAGTGGAGAAGGCACATGGGGGTGTTCTCCCCCTAGTGTATCTGGGTCTGTAGCTTTTATAGGCTCGGAATGGAAAGTGCATGCTGTTTGGTTTGTGAGTGTGCACAAAAGGCTAAAACAAAGGCACCACTCACAGGTGGGCATGACACTGTAGAAAACCAATTAGGAAAGGGTAGGTATATGTAAAACAGGTAAAGGGTGGGAATCAATCAGAAAACAAAAAGCATGCAAAACAGGAAGAGACATTCTCAATCTGGTCTGAAGATTCACCTGGGGCTATCTCCGGCTTGAAGGTCAGGTTTCACTGGGGACCCACCCTGTCTGCCTGGAGATTTATCTGTCTCCTGCTGCTGTCAGTAGATATTAAATATATTTTTAAAAATTTATATTATCCCATCATCAGTTTAGCTTTTCAGTCATCATCACCCTATGAAGGGGCAAACAGATATTCACTAGTGTCACTCTTCAGCAACTTCTGCATTGTAAATTTGGTGATTTAATCATCTTTCCTCTTTCTTCCCTGGAATTTTTTGCTAGACTTCTAAAAATAGACTTTAATTATTTAATTGCTTTGGTAGTTTTAGGCTCACAGTAAATTCAGAGGAAGGTACAGAGATTTTTCAAATATCCCTGGCCTCCACACATGCATCACCTTCCGCATAACTAGCATCCCCCATCAGAGCGATATTTGTGATAATCGATGGACCTGCACTGACACACCCTTAGACATATGACACTACAATTATCAAGACCATAGTTTACATTAGAGTCCATTCTTACTGTTGCACACTGTATTGGTTTGGACAAAGGTATAAATTATGTGAATTCACCATTTTATTATCATATAGAAAAGTTTTGCTTCCCCAGATATCTTCTGTGCTCTATTTATCTCAACCTTCACTTTGATGCTTGGTAGCCAATAATTGTTTTACTGTCTCCATAGTTTTGCCTTTTCTAGAAGGTCATATAATTAGAATCATATAGTATGTAGCCTCTTCAGATGGTCTTCTTTCATTTAGTAACATGCATTTAAGTTCCCTTTCATGTACTTCATGGCTTGACACCTTTTTTTTTTATAGTATTGAATAATATTCTATTGCCTGGATGTACTGCAGTTTGTTCATTTATTCCCCTTCTGGAGGACATCTCGGTTGCTTCCAAGTTTTGACCATTATGAATAAAGTTGCTGTAAACACCCATATGCAAGTTTTTGTGTTGACAAAACTTTTTAACTACTTTGGGTAAATACCAAGGACATGATTGAAGGATCCTATAGTAATTGCTGGATTGTATGTTAAGAGTATAATCAGTTTTTTTTTTTTTTAATCTGCCAAATTGTATTCTAAAATGACTGTATCTTTTAATTGGTACATTTAGACTATTCAAATTAAACGTGATTATTGGTATGGCTGGAATCACATCTGTCGTATGTTTTTCTGTTTTCTATTTATTATCCTTTTTCTCTTTTATTTCTTTTCTGTGTTTTGTGGCTTTACTTGAGTGAACATTTTATGACTCCATTATTTCACTTTTCTTAACATATTACTTGCGCTTTTTTTCACTCTTTAAAGTGTTTGTACTGGAGTTTGCAATACACATTTTCAACTAATCCAAGTCCATGTTTAAATAAGACTGCACTGCTTTGGGGTAGTACAAGTACCTAATAAAAACAAAAATAATCCTAATTTCTCCCTACCATCCCTTGAATCACTGTTGTTATCCATTTTGCTTATACCTAGGTATATGTGAAAACACACACGCACACAAGCATATATATTCAAATGTATTGTTTCTATTATTTTGAAGAAAGTTATCTCTTAGATCAGTTAAAAATCATACAAATAATTTTTTAAATTTTACCTTTACTTATTTCTTTTCTGATACTCTCTTTTTTAAAATGTAGATTTGAAGTTGTTACTGATACTATTTTCTTCTCTTTAGGAACTTGTGACATCATGTAAGATGGGTCTCTTGACAACAAATTCATTCAATTTCTCTTTGTCTGAGAAAGTCTTCAAATTTCTTTGCTTTTGAAGGATAATTATTCAGAGTATCAAATTCTAGTTTGGTGTGCATTATTTTCCTTCACAGCATTTAAAATAATGTATTCAATTATCTTCTTTTTTGCATGAATTCTGAGGAAAACTTGGATATAATTCTTATCTGTCCACCTCTACAGGCAATGTTTGTTTCCCTTTGGCTTCTTTCAGGATTTTTCTTTATCTTTGACTTTATGTAGTTCGAAAGTGATATGCCTTGATGTAGTTTTTTTGTTTTTTTGTGGTTTTTTTGGCAGTTATTCTGATTGAGCTTCTTGGATCTATGGCTTGATATTGACATTCATTTGTAGAAATTCTCCATAATTTTTGTTTTATATATTGATTCTGTTCTTCTCTTTCTTCACAGTTTGGTATTCCTGTAATGTACATTTATACCTTTATAGTTATCCCACAGGATAACATAGATATTCTGTTCTTTTTTCTCCAGTCTTTTTTCTCTTTGCTTTTTCAATTTTTGAGGTTTCTATCGAGATATTCTCAAGTTCAGAAATTCTTTCCTCAACTGTGTACAGCCTACTAATGAGCCACACAAAGGCATTCTTCATTTCTGTCACAGCATTTTTAATCTTTAGCATATTAGCTCTTTCATAGAATGTTTATCTCTGTTAACATTGTCCTTCTGCTTTGCATTTTGCCTATTTTATCCAGAAGAGCTTTTAACATATTAATCATAATTGTTTAAATTCCAAGTCTGATCATTTCCTCATCCCTGTCATGTCTGAGTCTGCTTGTGCTTTATTTGCCTTTTTTGTGGTTTTTTTTTTTTTTTTTTTTTTTTTTTTTTGCCTTATAGTATGCCTTGTAATTTTTCTTGATATCCAGGTTCCATGATCAAAGGAATGCTGTAAATAGGCTGTTAGTAATGTTGTGGTAAGGTGTGAAGGAGGAGAAGTATTCTGCAGTCCTATGATTACATTTCAACCTTTTAGTGAGCCTGTGGCTCTAGATTGTGAACTTTCTAAGTGCTTCTCTGTTTTGCCTCCTACCCCCATGATATGGGACAGAATGACTGAAGTGGGCTGAAGGCTGGAGTTGAGTATTTCTTTTCTGTCACTTGGAAGACTTCAGGGGGCTGGAGTTGGGTATCTTACCTCCCCCAGGTCAGTTAGGCCCTGATGCAACCCTAGAATGTTAGACTTCAGTTCATTAGTTTCTTCTCACAGCCGACATTGGTAACAAGAACAGAATACTCTGATATATTTTAAAATGATTCCTTTCCTCTTTGCCCTTCAGAGGGCATTTTTCTCTGATACTCACTGTGAAAAACAGGTGAAGCTCCTCCAGATAAAATTTATAAAATTTATCCCCTCTCCACTGCCATGACAGGTTTCTTTGTAGTTTTGACTCAGAGTTGTCCACACTGAGCTGGCAGAAATTCGTTAACTGCAGTTTAGATTTTCCTACCCTGGCATTTTCCTACCCTAGCCGCAGACGTTTCAATTTTTGGGTTTCTGTGCTCAAAATAATTAATTTCTCCTATGGATCTAAATTAACCGGTTACAGATTTTTCAATTTGTTCAGCATTTTACTTATTGTTGGAATGATGTGGCAAAATTTCCAACCTTCTCACATGACAGACTGCAAACCGTAAGTTCTCTGTTGTACTTTTGTTTGGAGGAATAGAGCCTTTGTGAGAATACACACATAACAAAGTCTGCTAATCACAGTACAAAGTGCACAAATCTTTTCCAATCCTGGACGACAGAATACTTTAATTCAGCATGTTAACCTAAATAACAAATAGGGAGAGGCTATGTAAAAGAAACATATTTATTTTGGTATAGAACATCCCAATGGAAATTCAGGTACTGTAGCATACTATGTGCATATTTAGAGATGTAAAAACATTTAAGGAAAAACAGGGAGGATACATAATTGTTTTAAAATAATCATCTTTGGTTACAAAGATCAATAACAAGGGTGTCACCAGTTTGAGACTGCACATGCAGTTGCTGGGCAGATATCCTTGCAGAAGTATTTGTGTGTGTGTGAGGTTGTGTGTGCTAAGTTGTAGTTTTTGTAGTCTTTTTTACTATCAGACATACAAGTATGATAATTCTCTCTTTTTGAACTTCCTTGGCTCCATTATTTATTTCTTTTTTTTTTTAACATTAGTAACCCCACTTTGGTTCTGATAACCTTCACATTTATCCCTTTTGTTTAAAGTCCTTCTCCAAAAGTATCACTAATAAGTCACCCCTTTGTTAGGATTTGATGTCCCTCAGTGTGTGCATGGGCCTATTCTAGTTGTTTGACTTATCTCGTATGGGGAGGAGTGACTGGAAACTAGGAGTCAGTGGCCACATTTGAATGACGATGGAGATTAGAAAGACTTGTTCTCAGGTTAAGTCTGCCCGGAGTTCATGATTAAGTTCAGTTTTATTTGTTCTATAGTCTTTTGTTCTCACCTCAAAATGCTTGGCCAGCATCCCTTTGTTAGGATTTGTCCTTCTGCAAAAATTTAATAAATAATAGATGGAAAGTTAAAAAGGGAAAATACAAAGTAAAATTAATAGTACTAAGACAATTCCAGTGTGTATAATGATTTTTAGCCACAAACCTAGGCTTAAAGGCAACTAATTCAAAAAATTTAATAAACATAAGGAATTAGGTGAGACCTACTGTAACCACGTGGTCTGTTTTCTATTTTCCCAGAGGGATTTACCCAAGTACAGCTTTTAGTATTAGCAATAGCACAGACATTTTCTTGTTTAACCAATAGTTCAAAGGCCTTTGTAGGTTAGTTTCTGTTAAGTTCTAGCAGAAGCTATTGATTTCAACTTTCCATTACCACCATTATCCTGTCAAGTGAAAAAGTAGCATTAAAAGAGTAAAAGTTTCATGATGATATAAAGTCTTGTCCCAATGTCTTGAAAAGCTGAAAAACATCAACTCTTTCTACTAGTTTGTAGTTTGAATGACTCTGGTCATGGCATTGGCAGTTTGGTGAACTTTTTGTGTTGTCTATGCATCAGACATGAGAATGATCTCTAAAATATACCTAGTTCCAGCCTACAAGGCTTTAGGAAGAAAACACTTTTTGTTTTTAGTTGTAAAGGTTTACTCAAATATTGGAGGAAATGGGGAGAATTCAGGACCTAGTCCAGCCTAGAGGTAGATAACAAGAACTTGAAAACATTGCATAGAACCACAATCTAATAACAGCTATATAATAGATTTTTTTATGATAACTTTTCTATATATTGATCCTACAGCAATTTGTTATTTAATAACATCTTGGGTCTAGGCAGAATTTAGAATTTACTCACAGGCTTAAGGTTCTGGAGTCTGCCAGGTAGCTACAATTTTTACTTACTCATTGTAAGCTGGGAACCCTTGAAACCAGGCATTTTATGCACATTATTAAATATGACATTTTAGTTAAAGCCTTGGAAATAGAACTAATGTTTGTAATTGTGCCCTGCTTATTTATAAAGAGAGAGAACATTTTTATTGAATTTATATAAATAAAAATACAAATACACATGAATAATTTCTGAAATTGGGAGGACTCAAGTGGGAGAAAAAGCAAATGCTTGCATCTTTGTTCACAAATGTAGACTTTTGCAAATTGTTGAAAACTATAGATAGTTTATGAGATAAAATTTTCTTAAATCTGGAAAACGAAACATTTAAGTAAAGAATCAAAAATACTTTAAATAGAAGTCATAAAAACTTTCTCTTCATCAGTTTATTAATTTTATGCAATTACTAACTTTGATTTTAATTAGCAGTTTTTATGAACCCATGAGTTTCTTCACTAGAGTTCTAGAAACACTTATTTAGTCCATTGATCTTAAAATTATCAGAAATCTGTGTTCAAGAGTACTTGTTAGCGTTTTTTTCCATGAGAAGCACTTTTGGACTATCGCTGATTGCAAATGTTTTTGGAGAAGAATTCAAAACAATAACTGTGGATGACAAACAGAATAAACATTTTGAAAATATGATGAAAGCTCTCAATTGGCAAGGAAATGTAATTACTTGCATTACATGTGGCATTTTAAGATGAGATCCAGAATCATGACAGCATCACATCAGAACCATCAGACTTTTATAAATTTCATATAATTTTTAGAATCTTCACATTAACAATATATTTATATTAACATAACATTAGAAAAGATTTAATATAACAATCAAAAGTATGACAAAACATTTGATTTTTATATGTTTATATAATTTCTGGGACATTTAAATCAGCAACTTATTCAGAAATATGATGCAAATAAAGTCTAATATCACTTATCATTTAACTATGGCTCTCATACAATTTACCAAATAAGTCCTACCATTTCCATTTAACATATCTTCATGATGAGAGATACATCCTTTGAAGCTATCCAGGGACCCAACTAAAATATCCTAAAATGAAGTTTATGCCAAAAAGACTTAATTTAGGATTTTGATTCTGAAGATACCTATCAAAGATGTCAAAAGCCCCAAAGCACTTGATCAAAAAAGAATCACAGGTCATGTTGAAAAAAATCGTTATTCATTGAATCAGAATAATAATCAAAACACTTCTAAAGCAACATAGAAAGTTATATGGATGTAAAAACATTACCCCTATTATAGTTTGGATGTCTTATGTAGTTAAAACTTAATAAAGATAATACAGGAATTATCTTGATAAAACATAAAATTGTTGTTTTTCTTTTCTTTTCTTTTTTTTTTTTTTGGCCAGTCTCCATAAAAGTAAAGACAAAGATACTACAATGTGATTGTTTTTCTTTAAGGGAAGTCCATTTTGATAACCTGGGAGTCAAACTTGATAAAAAGGATACTTGAATTTAATCAGACACAGGAAAAGTGTACCCAGCATTATGAGTGTAAACTATATTGTAAAGGAATGTTAAAACAAACAAATTAGTACCTTGAGCAGGGAAATACATGGATTTAAGTAACAGCATGGGAATTTTCCAGGTTACATTAAAAAATTCAGGCATATTTTAAAAATCCAAGTGTATAGAATCAAGTGAAACTGCAGAAAAACATTGGTTTTCTAGACCTTCAAGACAAACATTTCAGCATCAGGCCATAAAAGCAGAGTTAGAGCCAGAGAAAGAAATGTTACAGGAGTTGATGAAAAAGTTGAAGGAGAGAGGCATTAGTCCAGCCAACCAGAGGCATACCTTTTTAAAGAGAGAAAAAGAAAACAGAAAGCAATGATTTATGACCTGCAAATCACATGCACTGAGATACAACAAAATTTGAACTTCTGAAATATAAAGCTCAAAAGTTTCAAAAAGATAAATTTTACCTCAAGAAATAAAATTATCAGTCTGAATGAAAAAGACAGTATTTCCAGTATGAAACTAGGGAAACTGTTTAAATCTCAGAAGAAAATAGAAACTGTATGTACTTTAGAAGATGATTGCTATAAAAAACAGATTTCAGAATCAATACTCAATACCTTTTGCAACTTTACTAAGAGCAAATTAATACCTTAAGAAAACCTTGTTGTTCTAACAAGTTTTTAAAAGTTTTTGTATTCGTTCATTTTTAATGTCAAAGCTCAATTTTTACGAAGACATAAATAATTTTTTATTATAGCCAACTTAATGACACATAAAATTCCTTTAATAAATTCTATTTTCATGAACTTTATCATAAATTACTCAGACTGTTGGCAACACACTTAAAATTTCTGCTTTGTCCTATATTTCCTCTTTTCAAAAAAATAAAAGTCATTTTGCTTTAGAACAAAATTTACCATACTAGTTTCTTCTCATACAAAATTATTCTCTCTTCTAATCAACCTTCCTTGCCAAAAATGCATCTTAATCCTCATAACTTTCTTCACATCTCTTTCTCCTACTTCCTGGTTTATTTTTATCGTGTTTCTATTTTCTTCATAAAACCATAGTTTGAAGCAACATTAAATTTTCTTTAAATTAGACAAAAATGCTTTTCTACCAACACAAAAAGCATTTTTATGCCTTTCTTAATTTGTTTTATTAAAAACAACTTAGGTGTATATGCACTTATATATATAACTATTTATATATGTTAGGATTTTAAACTCTTAATAACCTTAAATTTTAATGAAAACCTAGGAATCAAGCAATCTTGAATTGTCTGCCCATACATGACTACTTTATAGATGAAGACCATTTTATATTTTTTAGAAACATGTTTCTTCATAACGTAATTTTACACATATTAATTGACTCAAATATATTTAGTCTTTCAACAAACATTAAGAAGGCAAAAATAAAGTTATATTTATGGTCAGTAATTTTTTTAATCTTATTTAGGTATGACCCAGACATTTAATGAGTATCTACTATTAAACATAACTTAAAGATTTCAAATTATGTGAAAAGTTCATTTATAGATATTTGCCACATTAATATTCATCTAATTTTTTTATTTTTAACAGTTACCTCTACTACTTATAAAAACCAAGACATTAGACAATGATAGTCCTCATTTCTAGTTATTTCCTTGTTAACCATTTTTATAGCCCGTGACTATCTGGTGTTTACCTAAGTAAAAAAAAACTTAAGTTAAATATGTGGTTATTTTGCTGACAAATCTGAACATACAGCTGGTTTCATCAAACCAACAATATTAAATTAATTTCATCGAAAAAATTCACAAAGATCATTCTGTTTTATACAGGTTTTATGGTTTTTCCAACCTTTGTATAATATCCTGACATTTGAAAATATCTGGCAGAAACAAATATAAAACTACCAGTAAATACAGGCAAAACTATATGCTGGCAAATTTGAAGACATACTATTTTTATGTAATAAATAATTTAAAAACCAACTAATTTATTATATATTAGCTTAATTAACAGGGCAAAAAGACATTTGGGTTAATTACATATTTTATATGAGCACTCATTTATCTTTAGAGTAGTCAGAATATATAACATCATACACGTAAACAAGTCTAAACACACATACACAAATAAAGATCTTATAGTTTCATTTTAAAATTTTAGACATGAGATAGTAATATAACAAATATACTAGTTTATACAAGACAGTTGAATCCAAATTGTATTTCTGACAAAATTGGAACGAGTTCACATAACATTTCACAGAAATCCAAATTGTATTTCTGACAAAATTGGAACGAGTTCACTAAACATTTTTAGCCCCAATTTGTAATCTAACAAAGGATGTAGACCAAAACTTTGAGTAAAGCATTTCCCATGGCAGTTTGATTTTACAAAAAAATAAAACAAGCAAACACACACAGACACAAAAAAACCTCTTCTTTTATTTTCTTGCACCATTTTTAGTTTCAAATGTGTTTAAGGTCTTGGTGCAGTGACTCATGCTTGTAATCCCAATACTTTGGGAGGCTAATGCCAGTGGATTGCTTGAGCCCAAGAGTTAGAGACCAGTCTGGGCAACATGGAAAACTCCATCTACACACACAAAAAATACAAAAATTAGCTGAGTGTGTTGGCACACGCTGTGGTCCCAGCTACTCAGAAGGCTGAGGTGAGAGGATCCCTTGAGTCCCAGGGTGAAGTTTGCAGTGAGCTGAGATTGAACCACTGCACTCCAGCCTGGTTGAGTTAACAAACCTCTGTCTCAAAAAATAAAATAAAATAAAATAAAATAAAATAAAATAAAAAGTGTTTAGGGTTAAAATTTTAGTGTTTACATTTTAGCTAGGAGTAGCTGAATTTTATAAGATAAAATATCCAAGCAGTCTTGAATTAGAGACAAATGTGTCTCTTGCTTTCTGATTTGCTGGACTAGCAAATTCAAATAGAAAAGAATTTTAGCGGTTTCCTTTTCTTTCTTTCTTTCTTTCTTTTTTTTTTTTTTGGACTTTTTACTTTTGGTATCTCTGCGGCAGAAGAAATAAAAATATTTTTATGCATGACTGAGACACCTTATGTGATTGATTTCAACTTAAGTTTTGATCTGTTTAATTAGAGATCCAACTTTTTAAAACATTTATCTAGTTCTTTTTTTTAGATCATTAATTATTCAATTATGTTCTATCATCATATGCAATCATTAGTCAAGCAAATCTAAAATCACATTTCTAAAAGGTGTTCAATTTGTTGGTTTTTATGGAGCTATCAGAATTTGTAAAAAAATGTTAATTTTAAAGCCGTTTAAGATTTCTTTTTAAATATATAAATATATATAATTATATTTATTTATAAATATATTTTTACATATTTATAATAAATTTTAAAATAAAATATATTATATATGTTATATATGTGTTATATATATATTATATATATGTGTTATATATGTGTTATACATATGTGTTATATATGTGTTATACATATGTGTTATATATGTGTTATATATGTGTTATATATATGTGTTATACATATGTGTTATATATGTGTTATACATATGTGTTATATATGTGTTATACATATGTGTTATATATGTGTTATATATGTGTTATATATGTGTTATATATATGTGTTATATATGTGTTATATATATGTGTTATATATGTGTTATATATATGTGTTATATATGTGTTATTATGTGTTATATATGTTATATATATGTGTTATATATGTGATATATATGTGTTATATATGTGTTATATATATGTGTTATATATGTGTTATATATATGTGTTATATATGTGTTATATATGTGTTATATATATGTGTTATATATGTGTTATATATATGTGTTATATATGTGTTATATATATGTATATATGTGTTATATATATTATATATATGTGTTATATATGTGTTATATATGTGTTATATATATGTGTTATATATATTATATATATGTGTTATATATGTGTTATATATATGTGTTATATATGTGTTATATATGTGTTATATATGTTATATATATGTGTTATATATGTGTTATATATGTGTTATATATGTGTTATATATATGTGTTATATATATACACACACACCCCTGGGACTCAAGGGATCCTCCCACTTCAGCCTCCTGTGTACTCCTGTGTAGCTGGGACCACAGCATATGCCAATACACAGCTAATTTTTGTATTTTTCTGTGTAGATGGGTTTTGCCATGTTGCCATATATATATATATATATATATATATATGTGTAGAGAGAGAGAGAGCAGCATATATATATTATATATAGCAGCATGTATATTATATATTATATATGTATATATATCATAATATATATATAGGCTGCAATGCCATAAACAGTGAATTTTATTTCATGTAATTAGAAAAGTCAGCAGATTCAAAGTAGACAGAACAAATACAGAGACCTAGACAGAGAACTTAGAAGACTCTGCATGTTAACTCTATAGCTGCTAATTTTTCTACTGATGACTATTTGAGCTCTGAATTTTCCTTGATGTAATTTGCCCACCAGTTTAAAAGTATGCCCACAAACAAACCACAAAATGTAGTCAGCTGGAGCCTCAGAAAACTGACATTTTTTAGTGTTTGAGAATCCCATTCCATTTCTTATTAATCTCACACATACTAATATATATATATGTATATATAAATTTTGTCAGGGAATGTCAGGCGTTTAGACTGGTTTTAGATTGTGACAGTTGTCCTAGTAGCTTTAAATTAGCTAACCTGCATTTACTGTTTAGAATGTTTATTTTTTATCTCATAAGATTTTCAGAAACAAGAAAGGGAAAAGAGTCAAACCGAATTCAATGAAACCAAAATAAGGATGTGAACAAAAATTGTAACCTAGGTGTGCAGATCAAACAAAAGATTAAACCTGAAGCACAGACTAGACTGAAATTACTCACCAGAAGACATACTTTAAATACAGCATGTAAGACTTATGGAAACAAGACCACTCAATTAGAAAGACCCTTATCTTTATACCTGAAAGGAATTAGCAGAAAAGACAAAACGTCTTTTATCATCCCTGGAGGAATATATAATTCCTTATTAACGGGGGCCTTATCCAAATAAGATTCCCCAACTGAAATAAAAAAGCCTCTACCAAAAGGATGAAGGCTGAACCTAGAAGATTTGCAAGGCCAGACACGGTGAAGCGTGGAATCAGAGGCTCAAGTTAGTCCTGCACACTAATTCCAAGAATTGCCAATTTCTTCTTACAGTGATCTTATTCAGGTCCCATTTCAGATACCATATATATGAACAAAAGGATGTTCAATAACGAACAAAACAATAACGAACAAAAGGATGTTCTCTAAAAGGAAACATATTTATTTGGCAAGGTAGTTTTGCAATAAGAATATGCATGCCAGACGGATGCGGTGGCTCAGGCCTGTAATCTCAGCACTTTGGAAGGCCGAGGCGGGAGGATCAAGAGGTCAGGAAATCGAGACCATCCAGACTAACACAGTGAAATCCCGTCTCTACTAAAAACATACAAAAAGTTAGCCAGACGTGGTGGCGGGCCACTGGAGTCCCAGCTCCTCGGGAGGCTGAGGCAGGAGAATGGCGTGAACCCAGGATGGCGCCACTACACTCCAGCCTGGGCGACAGAGCGAGACTACGTCTCACAAAAAAAAAAAAAAGAAAAGAAAAGAAAAGAAAGAAAAGAATATGTGTGCCATAGTAAACTATGTTCATATATAGAAAGGTAAAAAAGACCAAGGTTTTTAAAGTTCAAAATAAGAAAGATGACATAAATATTTTTGAAATAATTATCTTTGCCTACAGAGATAAATAACAAGGGTGACACGAGTCTGAGGTTGAGCAGGCAACTTCTGGGCAGATGTCTTTGTAGAAGTTTTGTTTTTTTGTAGTATTTTTCATTATCAGGCATACAAGTGTGAGGACTCTCTTCACCGTCTTCCTTAGCTCTGTTTCTGAGGTTTTTCTTAACATTAGTGACTCCATTTTAATTTTGACTGCTTTTATGGCATAACTGAGAGAAAACACCAATAGATTAGAGTTGTATTTGATTTAAAATCTATTTGTTATCTCTTTTCTAGGGAGGAAAATAATTGACTTTGGATTTGAAATTCGAAGGAAGGCTCTTACCTGCCTCACTTAAGCTTGAATTTTGAAAAATACTTAAATTTCAATTCATTGTAACATAGTTTAAAATGCACTTTCAACTTAGCTTTATGAGTAAATTTTTAATAATATTCTTAGTTCAGTTTTCACTATAGTTTTATAGCCTCATTTTTTTAATGCTTATATACATATGCTGTAATATAACACTATGCCTAACAGTTTGAAAGCAAATTCAAAATACACTAGACAAAACTTTTTTTAAATAATGAGCTTGTTTTTGTTATGTTTATTCTAATGACATATTTTAGCTTTTTGTCTTAATTGATTTAAAATAAGAATTTTAAAAATAGAAAAGAAAGCACACATACACAGAGTTTTTGAATCTCTTAATTAAACATTGCGATCTTGATTAGAACTTGGCATCTTCTACTATATTGGAAAGTGGAAGGATACTACAGCATTTTATTTTCAGGATAATAATTGGAAATGTATTTGAGCACTCAGCTAGAACTTTAATATTATTTCAATTTTGGTCAATGAGGAAGCTCATTCTCCTTTGCTGATTTAATGAATGGAAACCAAGGGGCATCAGAAGGATAATGCAAAATGAATCTTGCATTCAAAACATCATGCTGTACGTGGCAAATACATGTAATTTTATCTGTCAATTTAAAAATACTTTAAAAACTTTATTCTAAGAAAACATATTTTGATTAAAAGTAAACTGTAAGGAAGCATACATTTTCAACTATATATTTGTATATTCTGTGGCCTCCTTAGATATGTATTTATAAATATATATAATACATATAATATCTACTACATAAACATCTATTGATTATATATGTATAATGTATATGTATATAACATAAACTAGGTAAACATAATATGCATAATGTGCAAGCATATTATATGAATCACTTTTTTGTGTGTGTATTTTAGTGTTTTGACATATTGCTAATCCTAAAAACACTCTCACTCCCAAAACTAGCTAATTTCTAGCAAGAGCAAATGACTTTAATGGGAGCATACCCTTCATATGCAAACCAACCAGTTCAGAGCCCGTATTGGCTGACTACACTCTTTCTTCAGCTCTCAGAGATTGAGCCACTGTCTTCCTTGCCTAACATCACCTCAGGGCCTGGTAACAGACAATTCAAGCCAACTCCTACCAGCTAGAGCCCACCAATGCTATTTAGAACTGGCTAATTCTAAATCTTGTTACCCTGCCTTGCCATCGCCACAGAAAGCACAAGAAAGCCTCCTGTCCACACTTTTCCCTCATTCCCTCTTCCTCCCGACTGACCCTGGCGTGTCTCTGTGTGGCCTTGTGTGGCAGAGTGTGCCCCCTGCTCCTGGAAACTGTGAAACTATCTTTTCAGCAACAATTATCTCCTCATCTATTGACCTCAGCAAACTTGAGTAATAAGTCCTACATGTTAAAACACAAATGTATATGTATTTGTGTGTATCTGTATTGTGTACATATATCTACTGTTAGGAGAGTTTTTACGTTATAATTTAACCATTGTATCACTATTTTTTTCCATTAATCAATAAGAATCTATCTGTATTTAAGAAACAACCTAGTCTTACAAAATGGATTAATTTAATTGTTTCATGAGTTTTGCTCTTCTAAAATATCATAAATGCCAATGAAAATGATTTCAAGTATTTATAGGCTTAAAAAAAGTATATATTATATATGTACTATAAGGCTTCTATATATATATTTACTATAAAATACATACAAAATTTACAAATAAAAAGAAATAAAATAATTTTTAAACTCATTTTTTTGAAAGATTGCACTGTTTCACTGAGGATTAAGATGAGAATTTAGGTCAATAATCAAGTTTCCATTACATAATCTAAGGCTTTCCTAAGAGAGAAATAACTTGAGAAGCTTCTGTAATTATTTCAAGATCTGTTGATATGAATTGATTTCTCCACTTGAATGTCAAGGAGGCATATGAATCTTAACACGTCTTTCTTTCAAGCTCACTCTCCATCAGCTGGCACCACCATTACTTCATAGTCTAGGGCAAAAATAATGGAGAAATATTGCTTACTTTCTTTCCACAACAATACACCTACAATTATAAAATAAATCTTTTTTACTAAAATAAATGTGAGAAAGATTGTCACAATTTTTAGGAACTATATAATTTTCACATTTGTCCAAACCACTATTTTTTAAAATGTTTTCTCCAAACCAAATTATTGCAATAACTTTTGTCCAACCTCTACAACATTTTTATAACAAGCAGGAAGAATAAATTTTACTCACCTGCTAAAAATTCTATAAAATTTAAACGCCTTACCAAGAAATGTAAGGCATTGTACAAACATCCTCTGCTCACGATTCAGCTACACCTTCCTTTACTTCATTTGCTTTGGCAGGTCTGGAGTAGTCTTGGTAGTCAAGTGAGAAAACTTTTAATAAAATTAACAACCATAATATGGATTAAGCAATAATGCTAGATTATGAGATTTAAATTTAAATTTTACTGTCAACTTCTTGCGAAGGTTCAAGCATTTTCTTAGAAATGTTGTATCTAGTTATATGGGAACAGAAATAATATTTTGTCATGTTAAAACAAAATTCTATCCTTTTAAATTTATCACCACTAGGTTTTCCTTGGCTTTCATATCAAGATCAAGCTTGATCAACTCAGACCCTAGCATTACTTCAGTAGTGTAGAATTATATATTATGTCATATATATAATATATAACATGTATTATAAATAATTGACATTTGGTATAGATTCTTTCAATCATTTAGCAATATTTAAATTGTGGATAGAATTTAAAACACTACACATTTAAAATGAGTAGTGAGTTATATAATTATTTATTATATCTCTGATTAACATATATTATATATAATTAATTACATATTAATTATATATTAAAGGGAAAGGCTGAAGATGTGTGGGGAAAGTACAGAATCCTATAATAATAAAATGCGTATTAATTCTTCTACTTGCTTAGCCAAACTCCCAAAGAGACAAGGAGAAAAGGTAGATAGAACAAGGATAAAATCTGAATTTGAGAGATTTTATTTCCTACTCCCTATTTGGGGACATCTGGCACTATGAATTTCTAAGATGCAGACTTGAGCACCATGTTCCAGAAACATGGTTGGTGATAGGTAAACAAGGAATTTTCAGACTCAAGGTCCCAGAAGACAATATATTCTTCTGATGCAACCAACATAATCCTCTGTCACTTCTGATGTCACAGGTTATATAAATTGTATTCCTCTCTATCCCTGTCTATGTTGATGCCACACAAACAAAGCAATAATTTTTGTGTGCATATATTTATAGTAGACTATCTTTTAGACTTTCTCACTCTTGTTTGATATGAACAACTCATATGACATTACTTTCCTGCACTAGTAATTTCACTCAACCTGAGGTAGGAAAAGAGATCCATCCACAATTTAAATATAGCTAAATAATTGAGAGAATCTACACTAGATGCCAAATTGGTATAGGCCTATAGTTGTCAAGGGGTAGTGAGATCCATCTACTCTAATTTTGAATCAACTAATGATACTTTACAGTTGTTTAATAGTAGAAACAACAGAAAGAATGGGGGAGCATCAAAAATATGATATGAAATCATAGTATAAAAAAACAATGTTGATATTGAAAACAATTGGATGCTCTGAGATTTAATAGAGGTCAAATTGGAAATGATCTTCTTTGGAAACACAATGTAATGCAATCATATCCAAGAAATAAGTTGGTAAAATTTCTATAGAGTTACATAAATCTAATTTTCTTCGATTTTTCCAGTAGAAATTAAAAACTAGACCTTTAGTCTCCTAGCCCATTTTCCTATTTTGTTATTTTCTAGTATTGTTCTGTGCCATTTTTAAACTTTTTGCTTCAATAGATTTTATATATTCTAGGAAATGATTTCCAATGTTCGTAAAATTTGAAATGTTAATAGAAATTTTATGAAACTAAAAATGTGAATATATTTATCAATTAGCCATAAATCTAATATTTGACTATTTTTAATTTGATTTGAATTGGCTTGCATTTTCTTAATATCCCAGAGTTTAGGTCAGTCATCATTTCCATGTTAAAAACAAAATGTTAAAATAAAAAGATTAATGAAATATTACTTTAATTCAAACAACATACCATTTGGCCAAAGTAATTGTCTCAACAATGCTTGGTTGAACTAGTTTTGCTCATTCACTAAGAAACATAGTAGAAGCACATCTTAAATATCAGATATAAAGTATTATCATTTGAGATTACAGTCATCCCTCAATATCCGTGGAGGATGGGTTCCCAAACCCTCCCAATACCACAATCCACAGATGCTCTGGTTCCTTCTACAAAATGGCAAAGTATTTGTATATAATCTGTGCACATCCTCTCATAAACTTTAGATCATCACTAGATTACTTATAATACCTTATACAATGCCTACACATCACCTCATTTACATGAATTTAATGTAGTAATGGGTGGGAAATTTCAGTTCTGCTCTTTGAAACTTTGTGGAATGTATTTTTCAAATATTTTCAATCCAGGTTTGGTTGAATTCATGAATGTAAAACCCATAGATATAAAAGACTGGCTGTATATCTTTATTTTATTAAAAGTTTAAGAAGTTGTCCATATTTTTCATGACATTTTGTAGAAATACAAAAGCCCATTATGGCATAATTAAAGGGGAACTATTCATTCTTTAGATTTAGTAACCAACAAAGCTTGGCAGTGATTTGGTGCTTCGCTATGAAAAGTGTAAGAAACATCTGCACTAATCCTGGGACATGTTTGAGATCCAGAAAATCAAGCCCTACCATGAATCTCCTAAAAAGAACCTGCATTTTAACAAAATCTTGAGGTAATTTTCATGTGGTTATATGTGTAAAAGTATTATAAGGAAAAAAGTGATGGAAAGGTGAAAAGAAGAGGAGCAGGTATTAAACTGGATGTTCTGAGAGGGCCTGCATGGAACTCTTTGTACATTGTTTTCTAATTAGTGCAGGCTAACCAAGAGAGGAGCAGGTACCCACTCTCTGTGTTAGTATCAGAACTTGTCTGTGGCTAACAGTGGAAATTAATTCACCATGGCTAACGAGGCGCAAAATGTTCGAACCAGGGAGTCATGATTTGGTGAGCAAACAGTCACATACTCTGGGATCTCAGAAAGATGTTGTAAATGTATCACAGGGCCTTCCTCTCTAAAATGAAAGTAAACCAGTTCCTGATGGCTGTGCCAACATAAACTCTGGCCAGAAATTCCCTGCCTATCCAACATATGAAATAAACATCTGATAAAGGTATTTGAGTTTGGGCTTGGAAACCAACCAATCAGAGCTCACCTGCCTGGGCCAATTGGAGCTCAGTTGTATCAACCAATAAGGGTTCAGCTACATTAACCAATCACAAGTTATCTGTACCAACCAATCAGAAGTTAGTTTCAATCCTTTGCAACACAGACCAGTTTGGGAACCTGGGAAGGAACTTTTGCTATAAAACCCATACCCTCTCTTTATTCTCTGGAATATACCTTTGCTTTGCATGGAAGACTGTCTACCCAGTTGGAAAACTGTACACTAGAATAAACTGTCTTTCATCCACATTTTTTTTCAGAGAGCTTTTGGTCTCAGAACCTACAGAATGGCCTTACATTTCAGGGTTACCCTTTACCCAGTTTTGAGGATGCCTAGTTTAAAGGTAATTCAACATTTGAAAGTTCATCTAACTCAAAGGTCAAGAGCAACAACTGATAATATTAAACATGCCATAGGAGGATATAACATTTGTTTACTCTAAAGGACATTATAAATCTGCATACTACACAATATGGCAAGTCAATATATTAGAGTGTTATCTTTTTATTCATTTTAACAAATTAACATTCACATTTATCCAAAATTTGTTCCTGAAATTAATAGTAAATAAAGATACAAATTAAAAGATACAGATCCTAATAAAACAGTTAGCATATGCAGCATTTTCTTCATTTGAAGCGAAATGAGAGACACTTTTTACTTAATGAAAGTGAAGAATTTAAATACAAAAACAATGGTCTAATTTATGTGATACAATGATATATGAACATATTTTCTTATGTATTTAGAATTTATTTTTATAATTTTCCAAAATGTGTGAATAAAGAGAAATATGTTGATCTAATCACCAAACCGTGTAAGTCTTCCATCAGTTATTTTTTTAAAAAGGTAGCACATCAAACCTAATGGATACTAAGAGAATAATAATTTTGAGCTTGGGAATCAAGATTTAAAACAAGCAATGAAGTTTCATAAAATTGTTTTAGCACATGACAGTATCCCACTCATCCACTGATTTTATGTGGCACTGTTTTCTTTAGTAATTGGTTACATTACAGTGGTGGCAAATTTATTTTTTTAAATCTCATTAAAAGTTTATAACATTATTTTTGATTTTTAAAAAAGTACCACATATGGAATTTACTTCTAGGCTTTTTCAGAAAGTAATAGTTACTGATGATCAAAGCTAGGAATTCTCTCCAGTGCACTGAGGTACATGAACACTTGAATCCCAGATTAGAGGTGTGCTCCAAGATGGGTGTAAACATGTATAGTAAGATAATACTTAAAACGTATTATTGACTTTTAAGCAGTTGAAAATCTACTAAAAGAGTCCTTAGATGACTCCTCTCTACGATTGTTATGAATTGAGTAACGAATATTGTAATTTGCAGGACTTGTGTCCAGGCCTATAAGAAGAGTTGCCCTGACTCTCCGCTGAGTAAAACCACTTAATGTGATTTTATTATTGTCAAGAATTTTATATCACCAAAGAAATTCTTTATCATTAGAATGCATTTAAGTATTTAGAATTGTTATTAAAACTTTTTAAAACTATTTTTCTAAGCTAGTATCTATGATTGCTATTTTTATTACTTGGAATTAGATATTTCCATGTAAAGAACAAAATTGATTTTATCAAATAGTTAGTTTCAAATATTTATCAATTATTGGCTATTGATGTCAACATTTATAAAATTTTTAATACATTAATATTTGTTTTCAGAAGGAAATATTTCTTAAATGGAACACATAATTTGTTGCAGTGCAGTATGCACTAGTGATTTACTAAGGTACCATGGGTACAAAGAGTTTCAAAAATATGTTTTGCATATGTTTTCATCCTATAAGGGAATACTATTGAATTCTGTATTTGTTCCTGAACTTTATTATTAAGATAAGTGAAAAGTAATATTTATCTCTTCCCATTTTGCTTATTACATAGTGTTTTCAAAACATGTGGTTAAATAAAATTGGTTATTTTATATAAATAAAAATTATTATAAATACAGATTATATTTGTAAAAATAAGAATTTTCTGGTCATGAAAGTTGGCAATTGTTACATATTTTAAATTTATTTAGATACAATATTTTGATATTCCCTTCCACATCATAATCAACAATTTTGAAATAAAATCAATAGTTATCAATTCACAGAAAGAACACTTCAAAGTACATAATTTAAATTGATAAATAAGCAGAATGTAGATTATCACAATTATGCATTACTATATTCTGAAAATTTATCTCTTCTCTGCCCAAATGTCTTGTTTCTATAGAAAGAAATAATACAAATCAATCACATAGTTAGCTACAAAGTACGCTATGCAGATGCAACTAAGATGTCAGATTCAGCTCCAGTAAACAGCCAAAGCTGAACAATTAATAGCCCCAACAAAATAGCTTAATTATTTTCCTTATATTGGAAATTGTCATTGTTATGTTTGAGATCAGTAAATCAAAGGAAATAGAAAAAGTGCCATTTTCACATGACAGTATTAGTGAACATATTGGTTATGCATTCATGGGGGTGACAACATTACCTTGAAGTTTATTAAATTTAAAATGTTTTCCTTGCAGATTGATAAATATACAGTTATTATTCTTTTTTCTCAAATAAATATACAGTTATTATTACTCTTTTTTCTCAGTAAATATTAATGGATTTATTGAAGAAAGGGGCTGAGGAGAATATTGTGCATTCTCTATATAATTTCTTAAGCAGGTTACTGTGAATAAATTATGCATAATGATATGTCAACAATTTGAATGTGAATGAAATATTTACAAATTAGACAAAAGTGTGTGTGTGTGTGTTGTAAAAGTAAGCTTCAATGACAGGATGACATAAAAAGGAAAAGGAGTTCTCTTATATACAAGCTTGCTTCTTGGTTGGATTTCTGTATTAAATGCTTCCAAAGTGACATAATGAACCATGTATGTGTCACCATCATCAAAACAAGATTGCTCCTTAACAAATTGCTTTTATAAAACATGATAGTGGGTTGATGACCAAAAGTAGAATTCTATCAAAGTTATGAGTCAAAACACTGAAAAAAAGTTGAATTTTTTTGACTTGCAATTTATTTGAATGATACTAATCACTAAAATATACTGTTTTGACTGAAATTTAATTGTAATGAAATGTTCAAGAACTGCTTAAAATATATGTTAATATTTACTGACAAAAATCAAACCTTATTTCGGAATGGTTAACAATAAATTTAGTTGTTGTTTTGTCAGTTATATTTTCATTTTTCTTCCATTTGCTGCTTAACATTTACATTTGAAAGTGTTTATTGGTCGGGAGCGCTGGCTCACGCCTGTAATGCCACCAATTTGGGAGGCCGAGGGGGATGGATCACGAAGTCAGCAGATCGAGACCATCCTGGCTAACAGGGTAAAATCCCGTCTCTACTAAAAAATACAAAAAAACTAGCCGGGCGTGGTGGCGGCGCCTGGAGTCCCAGCTCCTCAGGAGGCAGGAGAATGGCGTGAATCCGAGAGGCGGAGCTTGCAGTGAGCCGAGATGGCGCCACTCACTCCAGCCTGAAGGACAGAGTGAGACTCCGTCTCAAAAAAAAAAAAAGAAAAAAAGGTTTTTATTGAACGACATAATCAAGATTTTGAAGACGGTATTTCAAGCGTAAAATATGAAATAAAACACTTCTCATCTGTGAAGGTATTCAAATATACTTCTTTATAAAATAAAATATTGTTTTGAAAATTGTATACTGACTTAGTATTTAACATCTCTAAAAATGTGTGCTTCAGTTTTCTTTACCTCTTTATATAATTGCAATTATCTCTTTATATAATTATTTCTTTAATGAAAGAAACATATTTTTATATATAGATGCTTCAAAATCTTCACCAGTTTACCCCATACACATTGCCATTTTCTACTTTTGTTATTCCATGTATAAGTTTGGGAAGCATTGTTCTAGATGAAGGAAAATAAATCAATAGATGAATGGACGTTTGGATGGGATTTAAAAATTACTTGGAGGACAAAAGGTTAAACATTTCTATGTTTAATTCAATAATTTCAGTTTACTATTGTAACTTTTTTTCTTGAAGTAAAATTACTAGTTACAATGGTAAATATAGGTAAGTTCCTTCAATCTTTATTGGTTAAAGTATATCTTTCACATGTGTAACTAAGAAACAGGAGTACTGATTACTGATGATCCTGTTGAATTTTTATTTGGGAAATAAGTTTAATTTTTAAACTAAATTTATTTGAATGTTTATATACTATATCTCTCAAGGTTCCCTTCAAGATTCAACTGATCTAATACAATTGCAGTTGGTTTTGGTTTGTTTGCTTTCTTTTATTCGATATTATAGTCAGATATTAGGGAGGAATTGAAGGGAGAAATTTTTATCCTAAACCTAGTCCCTTCTAATTAGCTGTATCATCGATAGATTGGAAGGAGAGTGTCGTTTAACGAATAGGGCATTATTTCTTAAGATAGACTCCCTGGCTTCTTTAAATCCTTGGCTCTACCATTTACTTAGCTACCTCAGTTAATTCATTTATCTGAAATGATAATTATTTCAATTCTCACTTAAAAAATCAATTAAATGATGAATTGACAGCTGAAAGTTCTTAGACCATAAGTGGTCACATGAAAAGCACTATGAGACTGCTAGATCTTTTTATTATGTACACACTGAATGAAATTGTTTTTCCTCTACACACAGGTTCAGCCTCCAGCAGAGTGGACCCTCGATATTTCATTGAATTTCTCCATCACCAGTGTTATATTCTCTTTCTCTTGTGTTCAAGACTTTTACTGTACCTGGACTGAACTCTATATCAAAACAATGATAAAGAATGTACGTATAATAATTGATCCAGGACTATGACATTAGGCAAGTGTATAAAGAAAGAAGAAAAAATGTGTCCTCCCTTGACAATAATTATTTTATGACAGCACAAAATCATACAGTATTACATATAATGTTTGCCCCTTGAAAAGTTTATCATCTGCACAACCGCATTTCTAGTAATCTGTGGTATCATTTACATCAGAAATTATGCTCCCATTTGCCAGTTTTAATTTTTCTTTGAGTTCAACTTTTGAACTTCGTAGAATAACTGAGCTAGCTACTCTTCTATCATGAGTTTGCTTTGGAAATGATTAAAAATTGAGATGGTTAATTTTACTGATGGATGACAGTGAACTCTACAACTTATATGTCATGAAACCTAAGGAAATCTTTCATTCTGACCATGAAAATACCAATCAATTGATTAATTAAATTTAGTAACTGTAAAACTTAAATGTTATTCATAGATCTGTGGAAGAGAACTTACACATAATATTAATATATTGTCCCTGAATAGTTTGTATTTTAAGGGTTGTATCTCCAAGCGTTCAAAGCACTCAAAATCAGTGTTATTTTATGTTTGTTTTCATAAGAGATTGATGTTAAGTTAATAGATAACAAGACACATTTCCTTGGTAAGAGGTTAGCTGGCAAATGAGAAATTCAAAATTTCCTTGGGAATAGAAACACAGATTTCAGATAAACTTAATTAAAATTTGAAGTGATAGAAAGAAATCATATACAGTCATTGAAAAAATAGAAACTCTGCTCTTCAACAGTGAAAAATAATTCACTTTATTAGATGATAATTTAAACCTTAAAATTTGTGGTTGCTTCCATTTTCCTTTAACAAGACTTGGATAAAAAACTCAAATACATTCCAGAGAAGAAGTGTAGGATGACTAAGTTTGAGGAATACTTATATACAAAGATGAAAGATGTCTAAGCTATTCCGAGTGGGAAGATAACTCCTCAGAGTGATTTAATTATGCTTTTCAAGTTTGATCAAAGTTTTTTTCTGTCTTCATAAGGAAGACCAAAGTCAAGCTTGGCCTAAAGTGAAGTTCCTGTGATTAACTTTGGAAAGATACTGTGTTTATAAAATCAATTGTCACTGAGCTATTGATATTATGTTCTCCTTTGCTGATACTATTAAAATATGTATGTTTCATGATTATGTTGTGGTTCATTGAATTATACAGTGATGTTTTAGCATACATATTATAAGACACCAGGCACTGAAACTATGGAGATGAAGAAGGTATAGCTTTTATTTAAGGAGCTAACAGCCTAGAAGAGAGACATTTATGTGAAAATTGTAACATAATGTAATAACAAGAATTGAAATAGATATACGTCCAA